>NC_092694.1:26042469-26384969 GCF_964275005.1 Diadema setosum
CACAAACACACCGCAAAAAAAAAAAAGAAGAATTTTTATTTGCCAGGTCTTCCAAAAATTTGCATGCGGGGGTCAAGTCCACCTTCCTCAGACGATGCCGCTTCCAACGTTATCCGAAATTTCGATGGAAAATCCGCACAGATTTAGGAATGAGGAACCCTGATTTTCTCTCTCTCTACCTACCTATCTGTAAACCATCTGTCTGCGTGTAACTTGCAAAGTTTGAGTGGTCGAAGAGACATATAGTATTCTTGACTTATTTGGTCAATCGGGCCGACCAGAAAACGAAGCGGGAGTATAGTTGGATTCAGCCGATGAAATTAGCTCTGTATATCAAGGTTGACGCACTTTACACTATTACGGAAACCTATATTACAGTTTGGAGAGGCAACATGGATATTGGGGAGAGGGCTGGCAGTGAAAAAGAGATAAAGGAACGGGTAATGAGTCGACTTGTTATGACGAAAATTACAGGAAAAAACGAATGTGAAATACATGAGCAAAAGCGAGACATATTATGCTACCATATTTGGGAGTGCGTATTAACTGAAATTGCTGGAAGTGACTGTTGCAGAAAAGCACGTTGTAAAGGCATTTTTCATCACCCTCCCGTAACATATACCCAAACACAAACAAGACAATGTACAAGGGTAACGACACGACCTCAAAGGAGAGACAACTGCAAATGTGGTGGGTCTGAATCCTTGTCGGAACTGATGTTGCAACCAAACAATAAACATGATCTTGCAGAATTGATATTGAGTTGAAACAAAGTTATTGACGACAACAACTCTTTTTTTCTTTCTATTCCGGGTGATAACCTTACCCAAAGTTAAAGCTAGATGTGTTCGTTCCATTACGGGCGCTGTTGGCATCGCCGTGCGAGCGCCGTGGTTGACAGATGCCCGTTTGTACATCCATGGTACACCTGAAAATTCACTGCGAACGGCTACAGTGGCTAATACATTCTTGGTAGGGGTTTGCGAGCTGGGCAGATGCAATGAATACTTAACTCCAAGGTTTATAACAGCATAAGGGCTTGGTAACTATATCACGGTATTTAGATTACTTAGAACCTGGCAAATTTGACGAGGTTTATCGATATAGTAATAAGCGCAAATTCTGCCACCTCCGGGCTTTTTTTCACTGATGTTATGATTACAATCTAATAACCACCAACATGATTTTCTGACGATAGGTCTCAAAATTGCTTCAGTTTCGCTGTAATTATCTCTATATTGGCGCAATCTTCCCTGGGCAATACATCAACTATATTCCCATACCTATCATACACCCAGACAGCCACTGCAAGTAAGCATAGGTGAACGCAGTCCTAATTTCAAGTAATGTTACACCGTGTGATATAATGGAAAATAAGAATTACTTTTGATAGCCCTTTCGTTTCCGGTGAATTCGCAAGGAATGTTGAATTTGTCACGTATTCCCTGTCAATCACTTCCTGGATGCGATCGATATCTTTGCGGGGGGGGGGGGGTAGTCTTCCGACGTTGCAAGGATCTAATGTGTTTTGAAGAACTACGAAAAGAACTGCTACATTACCATTCATAATCTTCTGATCATCCGTTAACCCTATAAAGCCCAAGGGGGGGGGGGCACATTGTGCCCCCCTACCAAATTTTCGTTCGCCACTCCTACACCCTTTACCCGATTTCAACCAAATTTGGTGACTTTTCCTAAAATCTTATTGCGAACATTTTGATATATAATTTAGCTATGTCTGATATTGCTGGTTGCCATGGCAACCGTAAACTGACAACCATGTTCATCAGATTTTGCATGTTTTTCTGTTCAAATTTCAATCAACAATATAATAATGATTGAAATGAGGGTTTTCTTGGCTGTAATTTGCTGAAGGACCAAAATGTGAAGTAATTATGGTCGAATATTACCCTGAAATGGTCTTCTTATTATTTCCTTTATTTTTATATGACGTAGGCATCATCAAACAATAGATATAATAGAAATAATCTAAAATACAGCATTTTCCAAAGACTACCCTTTTATTTTGTGACATTATCACACGAGCTTTGCCTGTAATATCACTTGTTGATAATATTATCAATCTGCAAACTCAGAATTCCAATATTATGGAAATATTAGATGTGATACCAATATTTGTACCTATCCCAAGCAATACATCATATGTTTCATATGTTTCTTTATATTGTAATGAATAGCGCCCCCACATGTTGACCTTGAGAAATTTTAACCATAACAAATAATGAAGATTGACTTGCTTTTCCTTTGTGCCAAATGTGAAAATGATTGATATAAAATAAAAACATATACACATGGGATAAAGAAATATAAAGAAAAAATATGATTTTAGCATATTTCCTATGTATTTCTTTGTATTTTGGCAAATAGCGCCCTCAATAGGTGACCTTGAGAAATTTTAAATGTTGGTTCATGTAGAGTATGAGTTGCTCTACCCATGTGCCAAATATGACGGTGATACATCATATAATAAAGAAGTTATATGGGGGGAGGGGCACAATGTGCCCCCCCCCCCCCCTTGGGCCTGGAAGGGGTCAAAATAGCTTGGGCTTTATAGGGTTAAAAAAAAATGTAATTAGCATGTTTCAAGACGCTCAACACACTGGTTACTGGTTAAATTTGATTAGGTAGCAGTTAAGAAAATCAGAATCTTATCAGATGTCGGAGATTGTTTACATCTCTTTTTCGCTTTTTATTTCTCATTGTTTCTCACTGTTGCCCAAGTTGGAAATGTTATAATAGACAACAAGTGTTACTGCCGTCTGCCTACCTATAGAGTGATACACTTATAATAGAGTCCCCATGTAATATGGAACTCTCAATAAAGAGATTCGCATTTTTTAAGCTATCCCGCTGTTGCAATAAGGTGAACTTTTAGTATCTCCAGGAAAAAAAGAAAAAAAAAAGCCAACAGCAATTATCAGGATCGGCGACCATCATATCTTTTCTTGACAGGGAAATGTCGAGCCCATTATGATGTTCATGCCCTTGTGTATTTTTTTTTTCAGGCAAATCATGTACTGTATCTATATCGCTCACTCGACTGTCAATAGGGCACATCTCCTCAGGTTTCTTCTCTTCTTCCCTCTCTCCATTTACCCCGATCCCTAGTCCACACTCCTACGCCATGAGATGGCCATTATTAGTGACAACGTGTCTCTTACCATGAGGCCACACTGTCTTTGCTATTGGCTGCGGCATACCCATGGTAACGCCTTGGTTATGCTAGATGGGCACTTCAATGAAATCAACCGACTTCAAGGAAAAAAAAATATCCGTCTCATGAGCTGGGGAATGTACATCAGATTTCATAATTTGTGAAATTCTTCGGCATTTTCCCCCAATGTTACATAAAAACAGCTTTTCAATAATAAGACATAAACAATAATAATGTCCCAGAGCTTCCGATTGTTTCATTGTCTTTACAGAATGCTTGGAGCTCCTTTCGAAAATATGGACAGAAACTGCTAAATGTAACATTGTATGAAATATTCGCCGTGATTAATTGATCGTTTGCATGCATTCTGCTAGCATGTCCAGATTACTGTTACTTTTATCTTTTATGTTTTTTTTTTTTTTTTTGGTTTGCGATGTTTACTTTACAGAACAGAAGCGATACAACACTGACGTGCGAGCGAGACTAAATTCCCAGTTTAACGGAACATCTCAATCAAGAGTTACCGCGAAACTTCCGGGTAATCTTTCTTTCCATATCTATTAAGACGGTCCTCGCAAAATGATGCTCTGTAACTTTTGCAAAATTCTACCTTAGCCAACTAAAGAGTAATTACCAGACATTACCCCGACACTACCGTGACATTACCGCCGACAACTCTTCGGCGGCTCTCTCTCTCGCGGTAACATTCCGATGATACAACACGTATGCGCAATATAGTCTAGGCAGAAGGACACACCCAGCGCCGATCACGTCAATGGATTGTATCCACACCCCTTTCGCGCATGAACTGGGAGGTTGTTATGGAAACCTACCCGGAGAAAGTTTTCGGTGTGTTTGTTAAAACTGTATAACCCTCGCTCTCTCCTGCATGCGGTTTATTGCCCAAGGGGAGGGATTTTGTTTTCCGGACGTTGCCCCGACGTTGTCGGGGTAAGGTCTGTTAAAACAGGGTTTATGGTCAGAAATAGGCAGTTTTGATTGGGTGTGGGGGGGGGGGAGTAGGATTCCTTTTTTTTTTTTTAGAACAATGTCTCTACCCACATTCATGACTCACCCCTCACTGACACTCTTAAAAAGAAAGACAGGCTTGTTTGTAAAACAAAGTTGATGAATATGCAATTCACGAATAACTTCATCTTGCGATTGACATGTACGTGTTTATCTATCTTGTTAATTGTTAATGTTGATTCAGTGTCAATAATATTTGATATAATCGTGTAGTGCAAAAGCTTCGAAACATCCAAATAGAATTTATGCATCGAGTTGTTTACAACTGTAACTGATTGACAAAAAAAGTCCTTCTTCAGTGCCTATTATTCAATGTTTTAGCATCAGCAATAGCCTGAAGGTATGAGCGTCATGGATGTAACGCCTTAAGCTTCTCTACAAAGAAAAATGTCGGCTCTTCATGGAAACTACGACCTTAATATGTGATAAGTAAATATTTTTCCTGGGAAGAACAAATGTGAACTCATGAAGAACTTAGTGTTGGAAATAACGTGAAGTTTGCGACCTTTTTGTGAAGGACGGCAACATGAATGAATGTGCCATTGTTTACTGAGGAGTCCTGCTAGTCCCACATGCACTACCAACGGCTCCAAGAAAGCAGTGACTCTGTGAGTATCATATACTACATGTGAGACTCTGACATTGTTGTTACGACTTCAATGCAACATCAGCCTTCTGCTCCTATTTCTGAGACTGTCATAATTTGCAATCTCATACCGGATATATGCTATACGCACATACTTTATTTGCAACTTTGCTGTACCCCAAGTACCTGGTCACTTTGGAAACTGATGCTCCTTTTGGATAATGCCGACCCCGAAGACAAGTTTTCCTGAATAAAATTACACATTCAGCAGTTGTTTCACTATTTGGTGCGTGACCAATAGAAATTTGACAATTCAATTTCAATTAACACTGAAGTGTAACTGTATACTGTACTGCTTATCAAAGTTCTGTATTTGCATCGATTACATTCGGGAACTCCATTTCCAAAATGGCGACTGACGAATCAACACAAGAATCAACACAAAGGCTGATTGAGGAGATGTTCGCGCGCTTTAAGGCCGAGAACAAGGATATGCTTCGTTCTATTCAAGCAACAATTGAGGATTCAGTCCAAAAGGAATTCTCCAAATTGCATGATCGCCTGGATGAGCAGCAAAGCAAGCTCATGGATTTGGAACGTGAGAACACAACTTTGGCGCAGGAGATAAAGAGTCTCAGGAGTATTGTTGACAGGCAGCAGAGCGAACTCGGCAATCTTCGTCACTCCTCGGATGAGCTCGAGCAATACTCGAGAAGAAACTGCCTCCAGTTCTTCGGGATCGCCGAAAGTACAAAGGAATCCACAGATGACATTGTCTGCGACATTGTCAACAAGCGGCTGGGGGTTACCATGACAGCAAGTGACATAGACCGTTCGCATCGAATTGGGAACCCGAACAAAGCGCCCGCATCCATCAATGGACCGCACGGAATGAAACGGCCACGTCCAATCGTAGTCAAGTTTGTGTCATACAGGACCAGGCAATTAGTCATCTCAAATCGCCGTCGATTGAAAGGCTCTGGTGTCGTCATACAGGAACATCTGACGAAAGTGAACCGCGAACTCCTCAACAATGTACAAAAACACCCGAAAGTGGAAACTGCTTGGACAAGCGATGGTCGAGTGATTGCGAAGGTCAAAGCGACAAACAACAGAACAATAAACAGAATGATTCGCAACGCATCTGACCTTTCTTCCCTCTAAAGCTTTCATGATTTGCATCCATGTGCTGACTTCATGTCGATTTGTGCCACCAAATAAGTCTGCTGTCTTTTTTGACTATCAATACTCGACGTCCTTTTGTAATAATTTTCTGCCTTTTCATATTTAAATGGTCATTTTGTAGTTATTGTATTTGTTTTGCATTCATACAAGGCATGCCCGTAAAATTTCCATGTGTTGTTTGTAGAAAATCGGTAAAAAATAATCAAAACGCTATGAGATGTGTGTACTGTGATAACTGGGGCCATCTGAAATGTTCTTACATGTCATTAGATTTTTTCGCATCAAATGCTGATTGGATATGTGACAACTGTTTGTGGAATCAATTACCACCTCTTGAATCTCCAGATGTACCCACCATAACACAAAACAGAAAGTGCACATCGTTCCATGACACACTCAGTTCACCCGTGCAAGCCAGTCAAGACGGGGCAAATGCAGATTCTTTCAAGTGTGAACCAAAAGGGATAGGAAACACTGAATGTAAACTCAACAAGGTGAAGGGTTTTAAGATAGCCCATTTAAATTGTGTGTCACTTTTAAAATATTTTGATGAAATTAGAAATTTTATACTGCGAACAAATATTGATATACTGACTCTTAGTGAGACTCATCTGTCCGCGGACATAGATAATGGTGAACTTGTTGTCCCTGGTTACTGTTTACTGAGGCGTGATAGAAATCGCCATGGCGGGGGTGTAGCTTCTTACGTAAAGAATGAGATCAATTTTGTCGCTAGGCAAGATCTCATTGGGCATAATTCAGAACTGGAAATGATCATTATCGAAATCAAACAAAGTAAGAGCAAACCTTTTTTTGTTATCAATTGGTACCGCCCTCCTAATTCCAAAGCCGAGGTATTTAATGATTTTGAAATTGTTATCAATAACATAGATAATCTAAATGTGGATTATATTTTACTTGGAGATCTAAATTGTGATGCGTTGAGTGACAGAAAGTCATGGCAAACTACCAGACTATTTGATATAATGGATTTGTTTAATTGTACTCAGTTAATTTCGCAATATACAAGGGTAACTGCGACCTCCACTACTGCAGTAGATTTGATATTTACTAATTGTCCGGATAAATGTTCTTCTAGCGGAGTCATTGAAATATCACTGTCAGATCATTACATGATATATTGTATTATTGGTAAAACAATCAGTGAACCTCAAGACAACCATCGATATAAGATAAATCGAGATTTCAGACGTTTTAGCCCTGAAGCATTCATCAGTGATGTAAGTGATATTTGTTGGAACTCTGTGTATGAATGCAATTGCCCTCAGGAAGCATATGACATTTTTATATCTTTGTTGATAGAAGTCATTGATAAGCATGCACCAGCACACAAGCGGAGGGTAAGAACAAAAGAATCACCGTGGATGACGAAAGATATTCTAACTTCGATTCGCTCCCGGGATCGCCTTAAAGCTAAAGCTAAAAAGAGTAAATCCACGCATGACTGGGATATTTACAAAAGGGCACGCAATGATGTAACTGAGGCCGTTCAGAAAGCTAAAAGGGAATTTATAACCAAGAAGATTAACTCAGCTAAACACAGTTCCAAAGAAATATGGAACTCGCTGAAGTATATAACGCCAAATAAGAAAAATAGTCAGCCTATAAATAGTATTATGATCGATAATGTGCCTACTCACGGCAAAGAGCTGGCGAATGCTTTCAATGAGTTCTTCATAAACATTGGTACTAGTGTTCAGAACGGAAGTCATGAATCAAAGGCAGCTGATCATTTTGAAAAAGTAACATCAAATTTTGTTTTTAATACCGTTTCAGTCATTGATGTCATGAAACTTTTGACCGCTCTGCCATGTGATAAGGCGACCGGACCCGATGGTGTACCAGCCAAAGTTATCCCTCCCATAGCACACATTATTGCGTCACCACTTACTCATGTTATAAATCGATCCTTTGATGAAGGCATTTTACCACATCAATGGAAAATAGCTCGAGTGACCCCCATATTCAAAGGTGGTGACAAAAGTATTTTGGGTAATTACCGGCCAATATCGGTTATCTCTGTAATTGGAAAAATAATGGAGAAAATTGTTTGTAACCAGGTACAACATTATTTATTACAGAATAATATACTTTCCAACTGCCAGTCCGGCTTTAGACGAAATTTTTCTACACAGACTGCTCTTCTTAATGTAACAGAAAATTGGTTCTCAGCGATAGATAAAGGGGAATTAGTTGGTGTTGTTATGATAGACCTGAAAAAGGCGTTTGATACTGTGGATCACGCAATATTATTGCATAAATTGAAATTGTATGGTTTTGATGATAAAGAAGTAAAGTGGTTCGAAAATTATTTGTGCTGTCAAAGAAAACAATTTACATGTATAAATGGCATTTCATCCTCTGTGAGAAATGTAACCTGTGGTGTACCTCAAGGCTCGCTCCTCGGGCCGCTGTTATTTCTATTATATACAAATGACCTCCCTATCAAAGTACAAAAGTGTAAACTGTCTTTATATGCAGATGACACGTGTTTGTTTTATTCAAATAAGGACCCAAACGTAATATATGACATGATGAATTATGATTTGAAGATTATTTCAAAGTGGTTGAACGTTAACAAGTTGGTTTTAAATGTTGCAAAGTGTGAAAATATGTTAATTGGTAGTAAACAAAGATTGAAGAAATGGAACAATATAAGTGGTGATTCTTGTGTGTATATAAATGACACATCTATTATGAAAGTGAATGTTTGTAAATATTTGGGAGTTTATATTGATGAGAATTTATCATGGAATAGACATATTGAATATCTGAAATCAAAAGTAGTGAAGAATCTGTATCTATTAAAAAGAATACGACATTTCATTACTCAGAAAACAGCTGAATTATTTTACAAATCTGTCATTCAAGCTCATTTTGATTATTGTTCTGTGGTGTGGGGAAACACCAACAAAACAAATTTAGATAAGTTGCAATCTCTACAAAACCGATCCTTGAGGGCAGTGTTGAAGGTGAACCAGTTATTCCCAAGTAGATTATTGTATTCTTCATTGAAATTAGATCGATTGAACATTCGCAGATCAAAGCATTTAGCTCAAGTTATGTATCGATGTGTTCATCATACTGCCCCACCGTATTTGAATCAACTTTTTAGAGTACGTCAATCACATTATACCACAAGGTCGGGCGACATGCAATTGAATATTACACGCCCTAAAACAGATTATGGTAAAAGATGTTTTGTATATAAAGGTGCTTCTTTATGGAATGATTTAGTTCGACATGTTTCTTCTGATGTTTCCATTGATACATTCAAAAAACAATTACATAAATACATAAAATAAGTATAAATATAGGATGCTTAACCGAATGGAGTTTAAGCCATTCCTTTTTTTACTCATCAATTCACACAGTCAAAATATTTCAGCAATACCGATTCTCTTCTGTATTTGAAATTCAGTGTCACATGCCCTTATTTTTTTTCTTCTTTTTCTTTATGTTGTAATCTAAGGCCTTGTAGATAATGTTTTTCTTTCCTTTTCTACTTTTGTATCTGAAACAAGCTATCATGGTGCATATACCTTGTTTCTTGCTCTTTGCATATTATGTGATGTATATCCTTGTCATACTGTATGTATAATGTTTGTATTTTTAACCTGTATGTGTGGACCCCTCTGAAAACCAGCCTTTGGCTGACGAGGGTGTTCCACCCCATGAGTGGAAAATAAAAATTGAATTGAATTGAAGCCATGATAAGAAAATGTTGGCATGCATAACCCAAGTTTGTATGCCCTTATACAACTTTCCTAATGATAGCCACTATCTAAAACACTGAAAAATCGGCTCTTACTTGCTGCAAAACAATTTTCAAAACCACATTGTACAGTAGCGCATATTCAATAACATCAATATTCACAAAAGAGGAGCTTTGATTAATGATGATCACTGCTGTTAATGATGGTGACGTTCGTTTTCTGGGAGTGGTACAAGTGAAAATGAAGGTTTGACTTAATGTTTTCAACATTGTAAGTTTATATCCCGTTTTTTTTTTTCTTTCTTGAAATGCTGATGCACAGGTCCAGAGCTCCCGCTGCCCCTATCCCTGGAGTTCGATTATCTCGGTCGGCCAAAAGTCGATCACTTATAAATGAGCAATGGGGCATCCCGTTCTCCATCAATATTTATTCGAATAGCAGCGGGCGAGGATTTTTGTCCGTTTATTATTCATTTGTTTTTAGTTGGTTTTCGCACCATACAAGGAACTTGAGGCACTACAAATCTGTTCTCTATCTGTGTAGACCTCTGAAAGAGAATACTATCCACTCTAGCTTGGCCATGGTGAGAGTAAACTCTGTTATTTGTTTGTAAGTTGTTTTTTTTTTTTACTTTCCTATTGTTAACCTTTAAGATGCTATAGCGACGAACATACAAAACAAAGTGATTTGTGGAGTTCAAACTGAGTAGATCAATTTCATTTAATACACTGCTTTTTATTGTGTGAGTGTAAAGAGTACAACTATTAGACCCGACAAAGAAAAAAAAATCATGTGAGGACTTAAGTGCTTAAAAATACACACACACACACACACACACACACATATATATATATATATATATATATATATATATATATATATATATATATATATATATATATATATATATAAGATATCTTCGATGAAAAGGAAAGATGCATAGTAAATCAGGGAGTGTACTTTTGTTTTTGCAATACATTATACGTTAATTATAATTATGTATGTAGGCCCGTGATCAAATACTAGGAATGGATGTGTGTGTGTGTGCGTTCGTGTGTTGTTCGTGTGTGTTTGTGTATGTGTTTGGGATAGGGAATGTTAACAGATACTACATTTCGTGGTAATAAAGGAAACTATAATGGCTATTACGATTTGAGTGTTTCCTCCCTACCAAAATTTCATCATGTGGATTGTCCTAGGCAAATCACACTCACATCATGCAGAAATCAGCGCGTGCTCTTTCAGTTCCGATGAAGTTCCTGTCCTTTTGCAATCTAATTTGTTGGCAATTTTCGAACGTAGAGCCAACAAACGAAGTTATACCTATATTGGATGAATCCAGCGTGAGTCTGACATAACTGAAAAAGCCGGACAATACAAGAAGAGGGAGAAAGAGAGAGAGAGAGAGAGAGAGAGAGAGAACGAGAGAGAGAGGCGGGGGACAAGAGAGGCATATTGCGGTTTGGCTCCAAGTATGTATCAGTGTAAACTGAATACAGAGTCTACATATTCAAAGATTCACGTTTTTATCTTTTTTTTTCACACGCATTGACTTAACTCTCAATATAATACAAGTCGATTATGCGTGTGCGAGTGCATGTTCGTGTGTGTATGTGTTTCACGAACATTGTATAGTTGTGAAATTAAATGTGTGACATGTTCAAATTTCAGTTTCAAAGTTCATTACTTTCGACAAAACATATACATGTCGCTCCCTTTGATAATAGAGAATAGGGTAAACAGAACATTGTAGTATGAAAAGACAATACAACAATTGAGGAACCTTATAGTAATTATACATTGTGAAAAAAAAAAACAGAAGTGGTCGAAATAGAGTATAACCTTCCGCAAAGTGCGTAAAATGAAGTGACCCACTAATAAAAAGGCTGTTCTCAAAGTGGGGATTCGGAAGCGCTTTTATATGCAAAAATTACCACCCGATTGCAGTCTGAAACATATGCACAAATAACATTCATTTGTTTCATCGTATATAAATCGTATATCTTGTATAATAATTGTGTGTGTGTGTTAGAACGTGCAGCTGTGTGCGAAGGAGAGAGATATATAGATATACATTATATAATCAGTGTATATATATATATATATATTATATATAATATACATGATATACATATATACATATACAGATATATATATAATTATATATATATATAGATATATATATATATATATATAGATAGATAGATAGATAGATATATAGATATATATATATATATATATATATATATATATATATAGAGAGAGAGAGAGAGAGGGAATGGGAGACACAACGAGAAAAAGAGGGAAAGAGATAAATAAGCATATTCTACAAAGGTTCAAACTGAATTGTATCTCTTCTCTTTATCAGAGATTTCTCTAACTATAGTCACGCCCCCTGTTGACAATGTACCTGCCCAGCATCTTCGATGGCTGTTATATAGTTGTGGACGATACTCTCTCTCTCTCCCTTGGAGAACATTATCACCACACGGTTCCCGTTGCATTCGAACGATGATTTTCCAATCTCATGCCGATAGCAATGAAACTACCCCCTCCTTCCACACCCACGCCTCCTCCCGATATTTTGTCCTCTCCCCCCCCCCCTCCCCGATATTCTGCGGTTGTTATCAATAACGGCATGATTATTGGATGGTAATAAGAATCACAATGTGGGCTACAATCCCAAGTTGGTGTGCCCAGATTGCCACGTTCCGATTTTTTTTTTTTCTAGTTTGCGTCTCACCAACTTCTTGAGGGATTTCTCTACGCCAAAAAAAAAAAAAAAGTCTATTGATGATAATGTCATAATTCGCGACTTTTGTTCTTATACCCTGCTGATCTATACGTAGGCCTATATCCACACATCCATATCTATATTATAACATTGATAATCCTCACGGGTAAACACTAATGAACACACACACACACACGCGCACACACCCTCACACACACACACAAACACACACATAATCTTAATAAAACTGGATACCTTCTATGGTTTAATATAGTATGTGTGTGTGCGCGTGTGTGTATATGTTTATTGGAATATTCATTTATATAAAACTACAAAATTTAACACATCAGTGTAAAATCTATGTGTATGAGAACGCGATGTTTTTGCATTTTTCTTGTTGCTTTTTTACCATTGTGTTTTATTTGATTATTTCAAAAGACATAGCTACCTTTGGAAATGTTGGCCAGTTATTAGCCTCCTGCATGATTTATTATCATGTTTCAAGAAACGGCACTGCATATTAAAGCAATATCGAGTTGCATTGTAATGTAGCGATGCTCTCTTTTTTATAATGCGGAGTAATGCATGTACGGCCGAACGCAGTATGGAAGAGCTTCGAACTGCCGATCGCCTCCACCTCTTTTCTGCCGCCTTTCTGCAAACCTTGAAATTGTGGAGAGCACCAAATTGGATGCAATGAGGGACAATATTGATAGTGACACAATGCCCGAGCGGGAATACCGCGCTCCACGCTGCAAACTCATAACTGCCCCATAATAATGAGGGAAGATACGCGCCGGCCGAATAGGTATCGCCCGTGTCCGTCTGTGTGTGGTGGTCTCAAAGCAGCGGGCTTTTTAACCCTTTGCATACCACATTAAGTACCTATCCATTAATATGTTTATGTGTGAAATTTGTGCACAGTTGACTCATTAGCGCAGAAAGGGTTAATACGCTTCGATGGAAGAAAATATGGTTTCTACGGACGTAACGACAAGCAAACCGAAGGACGTCGTGGAAGTCCGAAGAGGGGATTTAAGAACATCTTCAGGTCAATGAGGCAGTCAGTATTACTAGCTCCTTGATTCTAAAATTCCGAAATCTGAGAAAATTGGGCGTAAAGCATTGAAAACAGGGGCCCGTTTCATAAAACTTGTCATCAGTAACAAGATGTCATAGATGTGATAAGCTACTGAAATCCTTGCATCTGATTGGCTGAGAGCAAATTTGTCATAGAAATGTGGCAGTTGTCACTGATAACAAGTTTTATGAAACGGGCCCTCGTCAATGGTGCGAAAACAAGGGTGATATTGTGCATTTGATTGTTTATCCTATCATAAAGACTTGCAAATCTGTCAGCACTTGACAAAGGCATTCAGAGCATCGTTGATATTGTTTGACATCAGTAAACGCAACGTCAACGTTGTATTCAATGTTTCTAATTATCTACACGTACACATATACCCACGCACACACACACACATACACACACACAGTTGATTTTTCTTCCTTTTTATATGAACAATTATATCTTGGTCACCAACAGAACCATCCAGAAATCAATATCCGATAATAATTATTACTAACTCTTTTTTTGGCAACAATCAATACCGCACAAAATCTATATAAAAATAAACAGTCGAGTGCAAAAAAAAAAAAAGCTCTTATAACGTTCAGGGAAGTAAAATCAGGAAAATACCAAAAATCCTATATTGTAGACAATGTTGCTGACTGTTTTGTCATCTGGAATGAATTTTTAGATTCGCAACAACGAAAGTATAACGTGATCACAGTACTCAGTTGAGTACGCAAGGCAAGTGCCAAAATGTGTCTCGCCCATTGGCGTAGAAGAAATTTATGTTTTTCTAAATCCCGGAAGTTCATTGACCCTGCCTATGACTTTTGACCTTGTAGTGACCTTCAACTCCTCAAGGGACATTTACCAGCCAAGTTTGGTCACAAACGGACATATTGATCAAAAGTTATGAGCCATAATTGAAACGCGTCGTAAAAACTTATCATTGGGCCCTAAAAGTTCGTTATCCCTGTCTGTGACCTTTGACCTTGTGGTGACCTTCAACTCCCCAAGGGACATCTACCATCCAACTTTGGTCACAAACGGATATAGGGATCAAAAGTTATGAGCCATAATCGAAACGCGTCGTAAAAAAACTTAACATTGGGCCCTAAAGTTCATTGACCCCTGCCTGTGACCTTTGACCTTGAGGTGACCTTCATGTTTGGTAAAATGTGTAACTTTGTATAACCACTCTTCCCTCCAAGTTTGATTGAAATCAAAGTCCTCAGTAGAGAGTTATTCAAGTTTTTGTAACGTTACGGACGGACGACGGACGGACAGACGCCGCAGGCGATCCCTTAGTCTCCCCGCGGCACCTCCGGTGGGCTCGACAAAAATGAGAATGGAATAAAAGAATTGAAATTGAAAATTGAAAGTTACTAGTATTCAGTTACTGGAAAATTGGAGTGGTCTTCTGGTTTGAACTGGTACCAATTGAAACCAGTTAAAACCAGCAGAGACCAGATAGAAATGTTTGCTGGTTCTTACTGGTTTGTACTGGTTTTTCGACCAGGGAGTTCGAATTTTATAGTTAAAAAGATGAACATTCGGAACAGTGCAGAACAAATTAAGGCGTCGATTGACACTGCTTTGTTCACATGAAAATTAAATTATATTTCATATCTAGGTCGCTTTATATTGAGGCATTTAGTTGTATGGGAAAGAAATCAACCTTTTCTCGGACGGTAGAAAAACAGGATGATTCATTCCGTAGCACCCGCGATCATATGTCCGAGACAAGACTAAGTAAGCCCTCGTGATAAATGCTGCGCTCACTTCCCCGAGGTGAACAGCCTCCCAAAGGCAAGGGCATGCGTACTGTGTAGCATAATGAGGAAGTTTTCTTCGCTGACGAAGCGTTGGGAAGGGGGGGGGGGTGTCTTCGAAGGCGACGCAGAATGGTCGCCATTATATACAGTTCCAATACATCTATTGCCAAAATTTAGGGGAAAAAAGCCAATTTGGTCCAAATAGAAGTACTTCATAGATGGACAGCAAAGTCGAAGTACAACACAAGTAATATCCGAGAATAAAAGGATGAAGTTTATCTGAAATGTGTGAACACACGCTTCTTATACTCACTTGAAAAGACACCCGCGCCATTATACTCCAAGCGGAGCTAGGTGCTTAATGACTTGCAGAATGATAAAATTTGCATATGCTCAAGTAAACATTGTAGGCGAACATAAGTAAAAACAAAAAGACTGGTGGTACTTGCCTGTAAAATCGAGTGTATTAATATTCCAAGCTCGTTCAAAATGCGCACGGCATACTAATTCATCCTCAACTTCTGTTCGAATTTACACACCTATATTATCACATACCGTCTCATAATGTATTAATAATGTGCAGAAGTTCATGAGTGTCGGCGTCAAAATGTAAAACAGGTATATTGGTTTCAATTTTCATCAATTTCAGAGCAAGTGGAGGAGAGTAATAACGATGGAGTGTGCAGTATTCAAAGCATTGATATTGATGTGGGACACCGATAATACCCATATGGCTTGTATTAGATTTTTCATACACTCCCTTTATAACCACCAATGTGGCTATTGAATTCATAGCGTCATTGGCGCTCATTTCTTGATTGACTCGAGTTGTATGTTTTGTATTATTATCGTACCACGCATGAATAGCTCGCTGCAGGTGTCATTAGAAAATTGAAACCTGGATTATGTGGACGGCCCGTATTTTTATGGACCGTCAAGTTTCATATTACTGAGACATAAAAGCTCTCGGGTGAACAAAATGTCATCCAGGAACCGATTCCTCATTTTTAACATTATAACGTTTGCTTATCGGACAGTGTGTATTTGTGTGTGTGAGTGTTTGTGTGTGTGTGTGTGTGTTTGTGTGTGTGCGCGCGCGTGCGTGTGTGTATTATGTATTTCTCACCCTTAGGCCCGAATTCACGAAGGTGGTACCAAGGAGGTTTAAGAGATGGAGTTCCAACTGGCTGTAATTATTCAAACATTTGTCACTTTTCTATTGATGTACAAAAGAATTCCACAGGTGCATCTGTGCCTTTGGTGACGGGGTTTGATGCCGCCGTCTTGCTGAGCAATCTGAAGATTTATTTTGAACGTTAACTTAATGTTGGCTATATTTTGCTTGTTTATCTATCAAATGTAACGAAATCTCATTTAATGATAAATCTCATTAAACAAAGGCCAATCCCTTCAAGAAATATGTGCAAAAGTGTAAATCAGAGCTGTATCATGTAAAAGTGTTTAAAACTGTACCCTCCCGGAAAGCCGGTTTTATCACTTTTCCACTTAATTCCTCCAAATAAAACTGATATGGAATAATCTTCGAGTATAATTCTATATCAATAGATACATCAGATTAGTGGCCGGTCACGGCCAGTCGAGTAATTTTCATTTTCATTTCATCATTTTTTGCGCAATTTCTATTCGCGCATCCCCGTGTCTTTACCATTATATATCACCTATCTTTTATAAGTAGGGATGGCGAAAAGTAATTACCATCACAAAGACATATTTTCGTTAGAAAGTGGCTGATGATTATGCAATGAGACATGAGTCAATTGTCTTCCTATCTGCGCGGCAGATCCAGTTTGCCACATGCTTCAAATACTTTCGAGTGGCGGCATCAAACGTGACTTCAAAGGAAATACGACAGTTGTGACTCCACTCTCTTGAACCTCCTTCGTGGTACAAATGAAACCATGGTTTAAACCATGGACAAAAACTATGGAGCGCCAAGTCTCGCATGGAATATTTCGTTACGAAATCAGTCATTTCGTCAATGAAATGATTATTTTGTAACGAAATGACAACATTTTGTTACTAAATGAACATTTCGTCCACGAAATGATAATTTCGTTAACGAAACGATCATTTTGTCGACGAAATGACCAATTTCATAAAGAAACGATCATTTTGTCGACGAAATGACAATTTCATAAAGAAATATTCCGTGCGACACTTGGCGCTCCATGGTTTTTGTCCATGGTTTAAACCATGGTTTCATTTGTACCACCTTCGTGAATTCGGGCCTTAGAGTATAATTGTGTGTTACCCTCATCAACCCTCATGCAGAGAGAATGGCTGACGATATTATCCGTTACGCTAGCGTACTCTAGATACGGTTAACAATATTTACCCCCAAAATTCGATATTCCGAAGGTTCGTCATTCCGTCCCTCAATCTTGAAAACATATAAGGTTTGTACTTTCGAAGGTACATTATTACGCACGTTTTCCGTTTTCGGATAAACGAACCCTATGTCATTTTTGGATTAACGGAATTTAGAGAGAATTAACAAGTCTTATTTCATTTTTATTTTCGTATCAACGTCCTTCGGAATAATATACCTTCGGATAAAACCACAAAATGTTCAGATTAAAGAACTCTCTTGTTCATTTTCGGAATAACGAATATCTATAGGTAGGGCTATAGGAAATTCGTGCTTTTCGGAATAACGAAATATCGGAATGACGAACCCAGTTTTATTTTTGGATTCACGAATATCACCCTGGACTATAGTTGCGAAGGAACTAGCGGTCTAGAGGTATTTCTATACTACCTTTTTTTTAATTTTCAAATCTGCGTAGACCTCACCAAGCTCACATAACGCATATCATCCGACCTCTTATAGAAGATGGCCTGTAATAATTTTATTATGACGTTAAATACTTGTAAGAAATAACGTGTGACACGGGACCTTTGTCATCTGCTAGATATACGACACGTTTCCTGCAAAATTATACCTCCCTTAATAGTGTTCGTTCATGACCCCCATGTCCACAACCCCACTAATCTACCCCTTTGGCGTTTTATTTTATGTCCCATAGCATTGTTGTCGATATATCTTGTGAGGAGAGGTTGGTTTGCGTTGGCATGGGGATATCGTGAGTGACGACTCCGACTTGTATAGTTAAATATCACAATGTATTTTAATGCTAAGGCGTCATCAGTTTTTGAGTTTTCTCGGCGGATCAAGTTGCATTTAAGTACCAATATTGTTTTTAAAACTAGATTTGCACTTCTACAAGAGGGACCCTAGGAAACAAAACAACAACATCAATAATCATTCAGAGTAGAGTTTTTATGACAAAAGAAATACACAAAATGTGGAGACATTAAGACGTACAAATGTAGGACCTAATGTGACCCGTTAGATTTACAATATGAGCCCGTTTGGAACAACTTAAACAAAGATAAGAAACAGGGAACAAAGATGAAATCAATTCAAAGGTAACCCAATTTAAACAGACCTTTGTCCTTCCGTAATGTTCCCCTGCAGACCTATTTATACTGATTGTTCAGTCAATACGTGGGTTCTTTTTATGTACATATCATTCGTCACATTTGAGAACAAACATATCAGTATAGCAATATTTGAACAGGGGGTGCTTCCTGTATACAGTCTATTCCAGTATACCGGTATACGTTTTGCCTATTGTTTAGTGTTCAAATGGTAGCTTGAAAACGAATTAAGGGATTAACTTGTTGCGTTGCAGTACAACAGTATCACGCAAAGTCACGCAATTTCAAGAAAAACGGACATAAATGTCTCACGTGTAAGACAATGGTGTTTCTTTTAACCCTTCAAAACCCAAGGGGGGGGGGGGGACATGTGCCCCTTACCATTTAATTTGTCACCCCTACGCCCTACACCAATTTCAACCAAATTTGGTGACATTTCCTAAAATTTAATTGCAATCATTTTCATATATAATTTAGCTATGTCCGATATTGCTGGTTGTCACATGGCAACCATAAAGTGACAACCATGCGTGTCGGTCAGATTTTGCATATTTTTCATTTCTAATTTTAGTTAACAATACCATAGGAGATGAAAGGGTGATTTTCTTGGCTGCAGATTGCTGAAGAACCAAAATATGAAGAATAATGATGGTGGTGAATGACCCTAAAATAGACTTCTTATTATTTCCTTTGTTTTTCATGTAACATCGGCATCATCGGCTATGAATATAATACAAATAAGTGACAATACAGTATTTGATTTGTTTGATTTGATTTTCATTTGATTTCTGAATCTCTTTTCCATACATACATGAAATACAAAGTCAATTGAACAAACTAATTGAGCGCAGTATAATTTGAATCTGACGGTTAAAACAGATAAATGATTAATTCAAATATTCAACTTTTTTTTCCTGACACAATGCAAAATGAAAATAAACAAACTATTTTGTTCATACATTTATGCAAATATAAGGTACAGTATACCTCTTGCTTAAGGACAAATTAGGCAATTCTTGATGTACAGAAATCCAGGAGACCATCATCATAAGCAAACGCTTGACAAGGACAATGGCCTCAGAAATGATTGTCTAAACAATAGAACATTGTAATAATTAACATAATATAGTCACCACCCACTGAGTGGCGATAAGGACAAAGGGAGGGAAGAATGAGGGGAAAAAGTGCAGCGGTGTATTGTGCATAGTGCAAGATGTGAAGCGTTTGCGTGGAAATGAGTTGTGAATATGTGTTAATGTTATTCAAATTCATGAAATTCTTCCGTCGAGATATTTTCATTGCAAATGATTGACAAATTGCCCTACACGATGTAGGGCAATTTGTCGATCAGTTGCAATGTGTTAATGTTCATGTTTGTTTTTCAAAGACTACCCTTTTATTTTTTTGTCATTTTGAATCTTTCACACAATTTTGCCTGTAGTATCATTTCTTTACCATATTCTCAATATGCAAATTCAAAATTCCAATATCAAGAAAATAAGAAATGTGATACTTATACATTATTATGTGCCTATATATCCCAAGTAATATACCATAATATTATGTTTCATACATTTCTTTAATTGTAATGAAAAACGCCCTCAATAAAATGACCTTGAAAATTTTCAAATGTTGGGTCATATATGAGTTGTTCTACCCAGATGCCAAATATGATGGTGATACATCAAATGATAAAGAAGTTACATGTGCCCCCACCCCCCCCCCTCCCCCACGTACGACTGCACCATGAAGTCACGGTTGTATTCATCAAAGAACATACTTTCATTAACGTTCATTCAAGAGACGAACATGACGAAGCCCTTCGAAGATAGCGAAGCAAAGATAATATTACATAAAGTCAGAGAGAGGAGAGAGTGTGTATGTGTGTGTGTGGGGGGGGGGGGTAGAAATGCTGTTTGACTCCGTTACCCAATTATTGAATTTCTGCAGCCCTGAGTGCGGGAGCTTTAGTGATTTGTCCTAATTGATTAACCCTAATCATTCAATTTCGGGTTCGCACCGCGTTTTATTCAGCTGTTCCGTCTATCGCCAACATGCCTTAATTTGGGCTCGCTCGCGCTGATAAGCCTAACAAATCATGCACGCGTGGTGTATCAGCGCACGTGCGGCAAGCATTTTCAGTCCACAACTTTTTGACCTTTCGTTTAACCCTTCACGCCCGCCGTCTAAATACAATTGGTAACGAATACAAAGATACCTTGCTCATGGTGCCTAATGGGTTAATCCTGTCAAGCAGCCCTTTCTCTTCCCCTACCTCTATCTCTCTCTCTCTCTCTCATATGTATATAATGCAAAGTTAACATCGTATGTTGGTACACTTTGTGCGTGGGCTGGTGTGCCTGTATAATCGTTATGGTTATGTCATTGACTGCGACGTTGTTGATGACGTTGTCAAGGCGTAAATCATAATAATGTGTGTGCGATGGAAGTATGTGTGGTTTCTCCATTATTAAGTTTTAGCCGTATGGACGTGTAATTACGCTGATGATATTTATTTGAATGACATGCAGTCAAGTCCTTGATCACAATTTTCGGGTTTTTTTTTTTAATACTGTTTATAAAGTGGACAAAGCTGTTATTGTTATAACCAGTATAATAAGCATTTCTCTTTCATTAAAGGTTGTCGAGCGAAGGTCAAGATAACAGTATGTGATTCTTCAGTATGTTATACTCCTCATCATCAGGACCTGGGTTATCCCTTCCTAATCACATTAGGCTCTTCATAGCTTCAAGAAAGCAAATACGTACACACATGCACACACAAAGTTGGGTGGGGGGATGCGGAAGCAGAAAAAAAAAAACCCACTCAAGATTAAACTGTCTGGGACTAATGAGATACAAGTGGCGAAAAAAAAAATGAAGGCAATATAATGTTTACATGCATAAAAAGAGAGATAAGAATTAAACATTCAATCTAGATCATAATTGCCCCGTGATGTTAATCTTTCTCCCTAATATAACTTTGTTTCTTTACTCCCACTCTCCTGATATGGTATGTTTACATTAACGACAAAATTGTACAAAGCTCATACGCGTTTTATTGACGATGGACATTCAACCTGGTTCCTTATCGAGGAGACCTTACCAGAAAAAAAATATATACAAGATAGAAGAACACGAAGATTCACTCGGAAAAAAAAAAGGAGGACAGAAATATAGAGAGACAAAGAAAGGTAATGGGCGGTCGACGGTCGTTGAAGAATCTACGCACGTGTAGCATAAATATCGGAAGTGGCGAACGGGGATTACGCAGGGATCCATCCGAATTAGATCAATTAGCAGACGGTACGAGCAATACGAAAAACGGGGCAATCGGAGAAGACGCCTAATTTGATCTGCACTAGCCTGTCACGTAGCTACGACACGCGCCGCTCACATCAGAATGTGCGCGTAATTGGATCGGAACACGTCTGCGGGGAATTGGGCATAATTCGAACTTGCGAATTAGGGAACGGTGCGATAGTCTTCTCCGTCAGGCTTCTCTTTGGTTTTTCATATCTACGACTGTAATCAATCCCCTCGTTATGATGTTCATTCTTGTGCCATTCGACGTTAAGACAGTCTTGAAATGCAAGCCCATATGGCGGTGAATATTTGTCTTTACGCTCACTGGCAGAATTCGCACAGAAGTATCAGTGGTTCTTCACGAGGTCTCCAATCCGTTTCAATCTCGGCAAAGCACTGTTGCTTATAAATGTCTATTCAAGTGCTGCTGCGCAAAATCAAGGTATATGTATAGGCCCTACAGGTATGCAGTTATCACGTATGAATCGCAAGCTAACAAAAAGTACCATCTCGCGAAATGACCAAACAACCACATTGAATTCTATGTGGTATATGTTTATCTTTTGTTTCTCTCTCTCTCTCTCTCCCTCTCTCTCTCTCTCTCTCTCTCTAACAATATCTAAAATGTTCACCCGGAGATTTTTAACGTTGGATATTTTCTTTGGTTTGCCTGATGATGTAATTCCATGCGAAATTGTCTCATTAAATGTAAAGGCAGACAATTGTCGCGTGCCTACCCTGAATGTTCTCACTGACATTTAGAATTCAATCAAAATCTGTTACTGAAGAGCATACAACAAAAATAAGGCAATCGTCAATGCTCTGATAGTGCTGTGTTGCCTCCCACTCCCCCCCCCCCCCGCAAAAAGGGTGAAAGACAAAAAAAGAACAGATAATTATTGCTGTTTGCCATGGATTGTTACCATATAGCATGCAGTGATATCGAATATACGATTATAACAAACTAAATAAGTTGATCATGCCCAGTTGGCAATAAATTTCCAACTGGCATTATAGCAATAACATATTATACAACGACTTTAAAGGTCCATTCAAAATCCTATTGAATGTTTGATATTCTTTCATTCTTTCCTAAATATCTTCTTTTTTAAAACTTCATTTCCAAACAATATACATATATCGATAACACACAAACGTCAAAATAATGGCATAGGTATAATATCACATGATCAGTAGGAATACATCTTGTTTCATTGATGGAAATGAAAATTGAGGTGCTGCTAAAAAGAAAACTTGTATAGCGCAGCCCCCTCACTCATTCTTAAGTTACATTACGTCACGTTACGTCACATTCAATGTAATGACGTTATAAAATCAAGCTGCTGTTCATATTCAGCAAGGATGTAACATGTTGTTGTTGTTGTAGTGGGTTTTTTTTTTTTTTTTTTTTTTTTCTAAATACAGTCATTACTTCACCGCGACCAACTCTCGATGAAATGCATGTGGTCTATTCCCTTAATTATCATTGAACACAAAATAAAACAATAACAAAAAAATTGAAAGTTCAAGGTAAGATGAGTGCTGGTCAATGGGTCAATGGTATAGATAAGGGCAATGCTCATGATATACTTATCCCTAGCTTTCTGTGCGACCCCACCCCCGTATGTCTATAATCATAAAGCTGTGTGTGATCCACACCATAAATGACGATCGACTTTCATGGGGATAACTAATTTGCATGATTGCAGAGACATTATAACAGTACTTTGGAGGTATCATTATCATAGGGAGATTCGGCAATTTTAGCACGACCATTTAAATGTCGGTTAATAATCTAAAACTACCTACCGTTTAATAGGCCATTCTGTGGCGACGTCCTGGTTTCTTTTTGACCGAGAAACATTTCACTAATTTTGTCATGCTTCGAACTCAAAAGGATTATGAGGTGTTTCTCTTTGATTGTGCATTGTTGAAGGATTATAGCATCCTCTGTTTTACAAGAAGAAAATACATAAAAACAAAATTCGAAGAGTCATTTTGAACGGAGTCACGTATACAAATTGTTACTTTTGAGCATTAGTGAGATGTGCAGCATTCCACGTATAAAGCAAAGGGGGTAAGATAGGCAATTGACGTCATAGTCACGTGATTCCTCCTAAATTGCGGCACAAGATGGGAGGTCATGTAAGATGACGCACTTTGAATGTCTCGTAATCACGGTGATCTTTCATACGAACTGATCTGATTTTGCTCGATTTTACACTTTATTGCATCTCTCGAGTACAAAATTTTCACTTCAAATACTATCATTTTCCTTGTGGTTAGTCCTCCTTTAATAACGAGTTGCAATGTGACTTCATGGTAGCACAGAGAGCATGGGGCAATAAACTGCAAGATGTCTGAGTTCGATGCAAATAAACAATAACAGATATAGGGCAACTAACATGGTCGTTGAACGTGATATGCGATACTCGCAGCAAATGGTCCGATAATGTCGCCCCTTTTCTGATTTAATGGAAACAGCGCTATTTCATATTGAAACCAGTATAGGACGTGCACAAAAAGTCACTCTCCTTTGAACGTACACAGATATGAAATATGGTATACACTGACAGCTGTGCTGACGAAACAAAGTTGTTTGAGAATTGTACCTATATAGCCTATAGCGATATGTAAACAATGCTAAATTAATGCTGACCTTTTGCTTCGACGTCAGGATAATTTCTGAGTCTACTAGTCTTCCTTTTGACCTCTTCTTGTACAACTCTAACTCCATTTCTCACTCTCTATTCCTCTACTTATTTTCATTTCTATCTGACATTATCCCTATACCAAACGTTGACGTCTATCTTTTGCTCTTTGCTAACAACACGCACACTTACTTAACATATATTTATGCATACATACACACAGGGGTGTACATGCACACTGCCAAACACACTCATTATAAAATGAAATGCGAAGGTAGTACCCGTGTGAACATTTGGCCAACAATAGTTTTCTTTGATCGTTATACTCCAATTCCCTGCACGACAACACGCATAATGCACACAAACCCATTATACACACTTACAACAAAAAGCAAAGAAACTGAAAAAAAGGGCAATTTCACTTTTTAGAGGAGAGTATGAGATATGTAGTAACAATATCTTCTGATTTGTGATAATTCACTCAGCTAGTTCATTTCATTATTTTGTCCCTTTGGGACAATAATGCCTGACTTGCAGTTGACACAAGGAACAATAACAAAGGATGACTCATAACAGTCGTTGCCATAGCTACGCCTGTTCGAATCTTTTCCTGTATCCCGACCCACGATGGGATTGTTTGATTCTGACAGATAACAAAGACGCGAAGTGCAAGAAAAGGAAATACTCGGATTTGGTTCGAGTGCCACCTCTGAACTTGAACGAGCGCAGACAGCATAGAAACCAACCTCGTTCTTTTGATTCCATTCTCTTTTGTTGGTTGACGGGGGATATCACACTGCGCCCCTGCCCTGGCTGCGAACAGCGGGATCCTAAGGATTGTGACTACTGTTTGATTCTTGCAGGTACAGAGGCTTGTAGCGCGAGGAAGAAATGCCCAGATGTTGCTTTCGTTCAGAATTAAACACGTACCAGCGATAGAATATGGACGTTTTTAATTGGCTTCCAAAACGTACGTGAGTTAGAGCCCCATCTGTTAAAGGGCCCGGCGAGAAATTTAAAACTTAAACATAACTCAACATATTAAGACGTAAAAACCAACATCGTGTGTTTCGTAGGTACTGGACGGAAATTGTGTGTAAGTTCCCGCTTTAACAACGCAAATTGATAATTTGCTCGATAGGAAGGCTATGGCTATAGCCGACATGGCACGGTCTGTGTATTCACTCAAAATGGCTTTTTCTCGTGCGCCCGCGAAGAGGAAACGACAAATAGGGTGCGCACGACAATGACCGTGACATCTGTGTTTTTTTCTTGTTATCCCAGAGATGGAATGTTAATACATTTAGCAGAATGCAACAGTGTATCGTTCCTCTGCGTTACACACTGCGTGAATTCCGATTTCCAAAGCACAAGAGCGCCACTTTGGCGACGTTCGTAATTATCTTTATTATTATTATCTTCTCTTATTTTTTTTTTTTTTTTGGTACCCGCGCGTGTGTCTTGATCTGTTCAAATCGTCTGCTAAACCGACGAGCTACCGGCATGTGAAAGGGGAATGAAACCCATATTATCATACATTTGGATTGAGTAAATGCAGTAAAATTCTTAGAGCACATCACCGGGACATATCATTGAAATTTGAGAAAAATTGGACAGAGTTATGGCTTTCTACAGTTTCGGTGCCGCCATCGCTGGATTAATAATAGAGGGTGCTGTTCGTTATTCCGAAGTTTCGATAATCCGAAGGTTCGTCATTCCGAAGGTTCGTTAATCCGAAACACGCAAATTCCCTATACCTAGAAGTTCGTTAATCCGAAAATGAAAAAGGGTTCGTTAATCCGAATATTTAAGTGGCGTTATTCCGAAGGTTCGTTATTCCGAAGATTTGTTCATCCGAAAATGAAATTCGGAAAAACGAACCTTCGGAATAAGGAATCTTCGGACTGAAGAGCCTTCGGAATAACGAACCTTCGGAATAACGAGCTGTAACCGGATTAGAAGACAACAACATGCTATAAGTAACGCATATAAGGCAACGATATAAAGATAGCACAGGAGAGAGAAATTAAAATGAAATATAACATAATTTCATTTTTAATGAAAAGTAAACATTCCAAGCATGGACTTGTTAATGATTATAATGTTAAGGTTAACATTCGCCCGACCGCTTTCTGCAAGGGTTAAGTCAAGTGCTCTTTTCATTTTGCTAGAAAAGTGAAAATAATTATGTGTTTCTGTTCATTTATCGTTGGCCATACGTGACGTCACAGGATATTGTAGTCTTCTCATCCAGCCATGAAGGCACCAACAATTTTATAGTTCATAACGTTTAGATTGAAGAGATTGTTCGATTTTCCTCAAACTTCACTGACGTGTTCGTTTAATATATTGCTGCATTCCCGCCATATAGATATTCATATTTGGGTTTCATCTTCCATAAAAAGAACCCATAAAATGGACGATATGACAACTAAACATCAAACTCCTGCATGTATTATCAAAGTACTCTGCAGAAACCAAAACGCACACTTGAATCGTACTGCAATCAAATTGAAATCTGGTGCTAATGATTCAGAATCTTCTGAAGAGTAGATGTTCTACCGTCCGGATACCTTAGCTGGAATCTTTTTGTTTATCGCTTTATATTACACCATGTAATATCTATTCGCCTAAGCCTTTATTATTACTTTTGAGTATTCAAACATCTATCCGTTTTCCATGAGTTAATTAATTTTTTTTCAGCCATAGCATTACCTGCTCATTTCTTATCCATATAGCTGATAATACTGCTATATATAGTGATACCGTAATAATTAGTCGATTGGACCAACAATACGACAAAAGTCTAATATTGATCATCGCTGATTGTTGAAGAGAGCTGTTATTGTCAATGTTATTGTCTATATGTCTATGTCTATGTCTGTTATTTTCTATGTCTCTGTCTTTGTCCTTGTCCTTACCTCGATTTTGTTGTTCTATTTACTATGACACTGCATATTATGGAACGTATTACTCATTTATATAGCGTAAGGGCACACTCGTCACAAGTTGTACCTCTGGAAATGTGCCGCCAGTATTTTCAAATTGGCCGCATGTTACTTGTATTTATAAAAAAATAATTCATGCTTGCTGGAAATAAATTACATTGAACTTGAACTTGAACCTAACCTTGAGCTGATGCACTAGAGAGTCTTCTGTTGATGCCGCGTCTGAAGAGAAGACTACATCAAATCTATACATTAAGTCCATTAAATTTTAGAGGTACATGTAAGTACTTTATGTACTTATGAAGAATTTTATGATGTATTGTTTGCTAGTCAGAAATCTGTCTTAGCATACTCTGAGCACTGACGCCGTAAATGAACATTAGAATTTAAGTGTGGAATATTCTGATATCTCAGGTTTGAAAAAACAAACAAACAAACAAACTGGGCCGAATGAAGATGCACTTTAACAAGCATTAGTCAGGAAGAGTAGGATGCTAAACTCGGAAATGACAGAGTTATATAACCCGTGTTGTTTGAACAATGATATTAGTTTTTGTTCATGTTTAACAAATACGACTTTTTCCCCTTTCGCAGTCTTTGACGGTTTGTTATATCAGTAATCTCACAAACGCATAAAATTGAATTGCACCGAAGGAAAACACCAAGAAATAACTGGCAGTTCTGAGTGTATTACACACATGTATTACACTGTATAAGACTATAAAAAGACAATGCTGCCTAATATCTTTACTCCCACATAAAAAAAAAGTAATACACTTGTGTGACTGAAGTAGGAATTCGAATAGACGCCTATATTGATTTTCCGTATTTCGTCAGCACTGCGCTATACGACGGACACACGGCCTTCCATTTCATTACATATTGGAATATTAATAACGTACGTGTTGCAAGGTATGTTCAGGTCGTGTGAAAACGCATTTGCTGTATATGATTTTCGTCAAACCCACATGGTCTTAACTGACATGTTGCCCTGATATTGACCCGGGTATAAAATTATAAAGAAATATGGAGAGATGGAAGGAGGCGTGGAGGGAGGCCATGTGAGAGAGACTGGAGAGATGAATTGCAGAAACGAAAATGAGTGAGAAAAAGAAGCAGATAACAGTAAGAAAGAATACAAGCAGACGAGAGGGGAAGATAAAAAGACGAGGGATGGAGGGGAGGGGGAGGGAAGGGAAGGCGGGAAAAACTTGCAGATGATTAAACAATACTCGTCTCCTTGGCAACGCGAGACCACTGTCGAGACCCAGTTATTACGCTTGATATTGTGTCGAAATTTCATTTCTACCGGTAATACCGGCAAGATGCATTTTGATCGTGACAGCATTATTGTCAATTCTCCGTTTGCAGGAGAAAGGTCACTCTTCAACCCTTGAATCACCCTGAAATAGCAGGAATTTTCATACTCCTCTACCCTCCTTAACATACTAGAATAATGTCCAGTTTCTGCCAAACGTTTTGTGCCCTGTCCATAATTATCTCATAATGCCACAAGGGTATGGAGCAACGCCTGAGAAAATGGGGGGGGGGGGGAATAGTTAAAGTTTCACGAATTGGTATAAAATCGTGTGAAATTCGTCCTCATTAAACTTTCAATGTGATACATCAGCGTGTGAATCTATTAACAATCACATCAACAACTTTCGATGTCACACGCCCGATCTATGAGGAGCGTAATGGGTTTTCGTTTGCATGTGTGTGGATACTCCAGACTATAAATATCATGTTTTATTATGTAAGAACAGTGTAAAATTTGTCCATACCTGTTCGGTTTGGATCCTATAGTTTCTTGTTTGTTTGCTTGTGTATGTATGTGTTTGTTTGTTTCTTTATTAATGTCTATTTCAATCATAACGGGGGGGGGGGGCAATAGTCCCCACCATATAGTTGATTTATGCACATGACCTATTGCATAATTCATGGAATCCCCTTTTCTTTTTATTTTTGAAGCCCATGTCCCCCCCCCCCTCCTTGTTATGACCGACATAAGCACTGACAAGGTACCATGCAAACAGGGTTTATCTGAAGTCATCACGTAACGTATACTAGGTGATGAAAAACAGACGTGAATGGAAGTCTTCTTGAAAAATACTGTTTTTGCGAAACATTGCTGTGCAATCACTTGTAATGCTGTAATTCACTCTATTTCAATTCTTTTGCAGTTATCTCGTTTCCCGTATCTAAACAAGGCATCAACCTCGACATGCATGGTTTAGGAAATGAGGTTCTTAATTATTTTCAGTCACGAGGTCGTTGGTTCGCATCTCACTCGAGGCACTGTCTTCATCCTGAAGCAGGAAGACTCACCCATTTAATTCATTCCCCATAATCCACGTGTATCTAAAATAGGAACCTTACCAACGTTAGAGCAATGGTATCTTGGTCCGGACTGAAGAGGCTACCCGGGTGCATGATACTGCCAAATCACTGCAATTTTAACGGCATTGAATGTGTGGTTTTCCAAAAGAACACATACAATGCTGTTACTAAGCAGGTTCTAAGTTCGATCATTTCCACACGCGCCTTCCCCTACCCAATTGCATCTGATCAGTGGAATACCTGTTCGGAAGTCAATCATTGCTATGGTTACAAGAAGCATGGCGTAAGCTAATAATGAACAGCCCATCACTTTAAACATACTCCCCTGGGAATATCGAGTGGAGCGTGAGTTAAAGGTAGGGAATCCCATTTGCATGCCTTAAATGAAGAGTTGTATAAATACAGTGGTATGTTGAAGAGAGTATCATTTTAGAAACTCCCATAAAGTATTGAAAGTGGAAGGTAACATTTAGTACATTTTTATTGACCGTTAGATTTTGAATTGAATTTTTTCGGGGCTTACCGTAAATTCCAGTACATTACTAGGCTACCTTTGCAGACCCATGCACTGCATGTGTGTCCCTCATGTATATTTTGTGAAGAAAGTTCATCAAAACTTACAAACATTTCTATATACATTCTTGCCACACACTCTATATGTTATTACATCCAGCTCTTATACTTTTAGATTTGTGTTTATAAATAAAAAATACAGAAGACTGCAACAAAAAGGCTTAAGTGTGGCTGACACACAGAACTACTGAGGAGTTGAGTTTTGTGCATTATTCAAATTGTAGATAACTGTTGACTTCCAAATTTCTCAGCAGTGGCCTAAACAAGTCCCCTGAGGTTCATATTTATTGTTTTGCTGCATTTTGGGAGGTCTGTAAAAGGTATCCCCTATCTTTAAGGATAGGAATATTGATTCCAAGAATAACAAAAATAGCAATGACTTTCATAACGCGCCCTGAGCATTATGAAGTATATTGCATAACACAGTGGCTGTAGCCTTGACAGCTTTCATACACAGTAGCATGACATATGATATGGTGACAAAGTCATATATTTATGATTATTCGTGATCGACTGGTTGTCCTTGAGAGCGCACTCGAGAATAGCATAGAATTTTTACAAATTAAAAGATAACATACACAAGGGCGATAAAAGTCCACAGTACGAACGATGATGCATAGAAGTTATATCATCATGATCGTATAGCTGTGTTTGCAGATTGACAAAGCAACGTTCAAGGTTACATTTTTCATTTGTTTGTCTGTCGGCTTATTATACTCCTGGAGACCTCTGCGACATGACCCGCTTTCGACTTATCTCTTTCCTGGAATACCCCCCCCCCCCCCATTACCCTCTCCCATCAAGCCTTCTGCATCTTTCTGTTATAACCTTATCTGCGTGGATTCTATCAACTTCTGCCTCTTTTCCTCCATTCCTCCTTCCTCGTCCTCCTCATCTCCCTTAATTCTTTCTTTGGCTTCCTTTCCACGCATTTGTACTTTTCTCCCTCCCCTCCACTTCCTTTTCCTCCTCATCCACCTCCTCCTCCTCCTCCTCCTCCTCCTCCACCACCTCCTCCTCCTCGTCCTTCTCCTCTTCCTCCACCACCACCTCCTTCTTCTCCTCTTCCTCCTTCTCCTCCTCCACCACCTGCTCCTTCTCCTCCTCCTCCACCACCTCTTCCTTCTCCTTCTCTATCTCCACAACCTCCTCGTTCTCCTCCACCACCTCCTTCTCTTCCTCCTCCTCCTCCTTCTCCTCCTCCTCCTTGGTTTTTGCTCCTCGTCTTCCTCCTTTTTCTGCCACTTTTCTTTTCATTCTCTTTTCCCTGCCCCTTCTTGCATTTCTGCCATCTTCGGGTCTTCTCCTCTCCCTCTCTCATTTTCGATGTATCTTTCTTCCTCCCTTTTTCTCTCTCCTTATTCTGTTACTCTCAGCCTCCTATCTTCATCGCAAGGGATAAATTGAAATCACGAATACTGATGAAGGGGAAGTGGGGGGGGGGGAGGAGGGTGCTTGGAAATACGCATTGTGTCAGCTCGGAGCAACGACGTGCACGGATGGCATCCCCTTCCCTACAGTCGATATGTGTACAAATAGAGGAACAATTCAAACATCCGCACTGTAACCATGGCAATGATGATGACCAGCCAGTCTCATCTCGTATATACCATGAGATGTGTTTATTGTCTCTCGCAATGGTCACAAGCATTAGAATGTCAGACCGACTTTTTGTTTCTGGCAGATTGATATTAGACCCTACACTCTCGAACGACTGCAATATAGGCGCATCTCCATATTTCGGTAAATATTGACGAAGAATGTAGATTACATGACAATATCTGAACAGAAAGAAAGAAATTCACTGGCCGTAGTCAAGACTCAGTCCTTGGAGAGGGCATCGGTACCAAACTCTCATTTCACTTAGTCATGCTGAATCTTTGCAAGCAATACCTGTGGGCAGGCGCCGCTTGCACAAGAGCCGCTGAAATTTTGCGTTCATTATCAAGGAATGTTCATTAACCATCTGACACCGTTCGCCCGCGGATGGCAAGAACACGCCATTAGAGGTTGTAGGTGAAGAAGAAAAAAAAAAACACATAAAGAAAGGGGGGGGGGGCGAAGGAGAGGAAAGTATAGGGACACGTTTGTATGGCAGTGTTAATTGCATTAGGATTCCACACACAGGATGGAATGTGCTAAACGCTAACCCAGATGCAGAGCTACACGATACGGCGCAGGCCGGGGGGTGTGTTCATTTTGGTTCGGGGGATAAGAACGATCTAAAGATGATGCGAAACCACAAGCGGGTCGCCTCTGCGGATCTTGTCCTGCACTCCGCCTTGCTTTGTTTTTCAGGAGTAAGGCAGTGACTAATTACCTCTGGATGTTAGACGTCTAATGATTCAATTCAATCATGGAGTTACCCCATGGAGCTACAGCAACTCGCACAAAGTGATCTATGTACAGTATATTGTACGGGAATATAGTGCAAACTTATATATATATATATATATATATAGTTGCTATTGGATTGCATGTCCGTTTACTTAGTTCGATTAAAAGATTTACATAACTATGCAAATACTTTTTTTATTTCATGTATTTCTTTACAAATGGAAAGAAGTGAAAGTTCTCATTCATTTTTTCATATTTTTTTTTGTAATGAGATATTGCTAATTGTACAATCTTTGATTCGTTTTGGCAATTAAGCTCCTTTCGTATTCATTACAGTTGAGTATCATTGCATACTGTCTTCAATTGTCCTTGATTCCATTAATGTCAAAATAATTACGTTATATGTCTGCATATACAGTATGTGTATATGCAGGATGAATATGCAAATACATTGTATAATGCTTGTATCGATTATCATCACCTGTTTGTGCAAATGAATATTCTTACTCTGTTATTGTTCTTCACACAAATTGGGTCGTAGTTAAAATAGATGAAATAGAGAAAATGACACAAAGATGCTACGTCACATGAATCTTGCATTGCGCGTGTCATTGTGCTTTCTCCTTCTTCACCCCCCCCCCCCCCCCTCTCTCTCTCTTGTTCTGCAATCTTGATGTTCCGAATTACCCCCTCTCTGTTATCACGTATTCATTCCATCCTGTGCGACTTCAGCACCACAATCATCCCAAAGAAATAAATGTATCCCTACACACACAAAACATTTATGTCCATCATTCAGAAACAAAACAATCAAATGAAGTGTATCAGCACAGATGTTGTCAGCCTCCCCCATTACCCCTATACCAAGCTATTTCCTATCCTCTTCATATTGACATCCTATAGACTCTTCACCAGTCTTTTCATCTCTAATCTCAACAAGTATTTTTGCGGTGATAAAGCATAATACTCATCCATTTATCGCTCTTACGTCTTCTAACCGGAGCTCCCCACCCTCTTCAATATTGCATCACATTTTTTTTTTTGTTTCGCGTTGCATTGTCAGCCCCCTTATTGTTACGCCAGTAATATTTCCCCACCAAGGTCGCTACAATTTGAAATAAAAACACACAAACATATACACACACATACACACACCAACACACAATGCACATGGAACGAAATAAAGCGTATACAACATATTGAATGAAAGGAACATAGCCGATACAGCCCCACCCATTCCACCGTTCATGAAAAAAAAAAAAAACACACACACAGTTTTATAGCCAAAGACATTATTGCTTTCATAGTGCTCCGAAGACGTAAGAGATCGATATGGTAGCACACAAAGACCGTTTATCACGTGTCCCTGCGGGTAGAGAAAAATTAGACTTTGCTGTATTTCAAAGTCGATCCCGCAATCAAGGTGTGTTGAAGACAAATACCGCGTAACTAGTCACAGTGTATGAGAGAAGTATACACGGTGCATTCGACTTGGAGTCGGCGTTTCCTTTCATCTCAACGTTCGGAGAGAAGTCAAGGTTGTGCACTACCAATGCATGCACTCCTATCAAGATCTTTCATACAGGGAAGCGGAGTAGGTAGCAATATGCAACGACTGCTATCTAGCGAGTGCCTTGAAATCTGCAATCGCTGCCTATGTTTTTTTTTTTTCTTCTTCGTCTTCTTCTTCCTCCCATTTTTTTTTCCGAAAACGGTGAATACACAATAATATCAGAAGCTGTCAGGTGTGGGGCTCGTTGGGCAAAAGGAAATATCATTTATTCAATTGCTGACGCATCATCTAAAGCTGTGTACCAACGTTAGCGTTGGCACGTGTCCAGATGTAAGGGGGTATCGAAGAGCAGACTCTCCAATTTCAATCAATACTGGATAGATAAGCGTCCATGGCGATAATGATGGATTGCGTATGTGGTCCTATCTATGCTTCTCTATATGTATTGCGCTCGAGTGGCTGTAACAATATTTACGTGTATAGTGTATCAGTTGTGTGACCCTTCATAAATGAGTATCAATCCAAGGAACCCTGCTGGAAAGAACACAGTGTCTCACAGTGTGAGAAACATAGTGTGAACACAATGTGAACACATTTTGAAAACACAGTGTGAAATCTCTTCACACTGTTAAACTCGAGCGTTTTAACAATGTGAGCACATTGTGAATCATCAATTCACAGTGTGACACAGAACATTACCATATGAACACTCTGTGAAAACCAAACCACAGTGTGAAATCATCTCCACACTGTTAAATTCGAGCGTTTCACATAGTAGACTATGTTACCACACTGTGAACACACTGTGGGACACTGTGTTCTTTTAAGTAGGGAACCAGTCAGTATAACCGGAAAAATCTGCTGAATGTCTTACAAAAGGTCAACATGATGAAACAGCAGGGAGAAGTGGTTAAACTGGCAAGATTAGTATTTAGTTAGATTGACATTTGATTGATGAAATTCACATTAATTTTTCTGAGGAAATACATAGCTTTGAGCTTTTTAGTTAATCCTGTACCGAGTGCATCCCAGTGTTTAGAAGTACATAAATAGCAATTTTTAAACTTAACAAGATAGGAGCAAGATTGTTTTATAATAATAACCATATCACATCCATATTCTAGAGATCTTTTCTATGAACGACATGAGTCAGGTACATACGTACATTACACACACACAAAAGTCCATTGTGTTTACGTGGGTGGGTACGTAACAGCCGTTGTGCATGCAATTCTGGATGTAAAGGGAGTGAATTTGAAATAAACTTTGCAATAAATTAATGCAGGCAGATCAAGGAAAAGTTTTGGTCGGATACCACTTATACCAGTCAACGGCCACTGTGAAAGTTTGATGCCACACTCCTTATTAGTGCTTACAGTAAGTTGGCAGTTATAGGGACTACACCCATCGTGGTCCTGGCTTTAAAAGGTTTGTTATCAAAGAAGTAGGCCTATACGTACTACACATAGTAGCTTTGGAAGAAAGCAAATCTCAAGCGATATTTCAGGCAACAATGTATACCTGATGAATTTTCTGCACAGTACACCACAATAATAACACTCGAGTAAAGGCAAATCTTATGCATTGAATGCGCAATTGTGCACAAACGAAAGCACACACACACATTCGCTTAAAGTATCCCTACATACATACCTCCCCCCCCCCCCGCACACACTATACGTCACAGAACACAAAGCAATAACTTCGCTTTTGGCGTCACATCGGGATATTTTCAGTTTACAGGTAGGTTTCGGGCGAACAAGGAGAGTCGATTACTAAAGATAATAACCTGCGAGCAAAGACGGTCTCGCGTTAGGGTTCGCTGAAGTGCGCTCTGTTTCAAGTGATTTGTTCGAAAGGTCATTCTTGGGTCATAGTAGGTCAACATCTACGGACGATTTTGATTGCTTGGAAGTGAACGGCCAGAATCACCATCGTGTGGATTTCGACTTGACCTCATTTGATTCCCCTGCACCTGCTTTAATGTATGATATAAATATACACAGTTATCCATAGCACAGACGGGGAAATGCCCGCTTTAATGAAGAATTAATGGCCTGATAACATATGGAGGGGCTTGTTAGCTTGATGAGTATTTAATAGAAGGGATGTAGGAAAGGTGTGGTAAGTAGCTGTACACAGAATATGGGTGTAAAAACAGTATAAGTTAGCAACTCCGCATGAATGTCATTTGGTTATTCAAAGAAGAACTGGTATTAGCAAAACTACACGTTGTTTGTGAATTCCATTGCTTTCGACCGCGGACTGATTTATAAAAACTAAAGAGGGAAATTTGTATTCCGAATTCAATAAAAACACACACACAAAAAAAAAACTCACACTGACCAAAAACACGCTTCAAATGTGACTGGATGGTCTTTCTTGATGCTCCGGAGTATAGAATCCACTGTGTGCCGAATTAATATTCTCCCTGAATAAAAGTGAATCTGAACTAACTGCGCTAAAATATCCCGAAAAGTACAGGACTGGTTTTATTTGTTTGTTTGATCCTGTCAAGATTGGCAAATAAAATCATCTATACATGTCACAACCATATCACAGTTAAGAGAGTACATATTTATAGAGAAAGGATATTTAAGCATGACTATAAACATATTGGTGTCTACTCTCTCTTTCAGATGCATTATTTAAAAGAATGACCTTATATTAAAGGGAAAAGTGATATCCATTGAAACATGCATACTGATAGGAGGATGTATAAATGACAGCATCAGCCAATCAGTGTGGGGTCAAAATTAAAGAATTATAATCATATGGAGACAATAAAGACGGAAGAAGTGATCCAACGTGAAAGTGACAAGGTCATGCCAAAACTTTGTCGATATATCATTATTTTGTTTCTCGGTCTTTGATATTACACGTGCTGCCAATGCGTTTCTACTCTACGCTGCATAGCTTTTATACTTACCTCATTTTCTTGTCTGGCATTGATGGTATGAATTAAAGGTGGCAGATATCGAACGAAAAAAAAAACTCCAAAAACAAAACAAAACAAAACAAAAACGACGACAATTTAACAACGTAATATCAAATATTGTTCACCTACAAATTTCAAGGTTTTGAGATATAATGGCGGTCATCTTACCTTTCTTATTAGATAATTCGACGGTGAGAAAAGGACTGGTGTTGAAACGAAACCAAAACCACAATCCTCGAAAGAAAAAGAAAGTAAGTCAAAATGTTTGCACAGTTTGGAGCAAAGATCCCACAACGTTTTCACGTCTACTCGGACGTTCGGGAATTGACCAACGGCAAACGAAGGGTTACAAAAATACCGCACTGATCTTCACTATCAGTGAGCGTGGACGTGTGTGTGCGCGTTCGTGAACGAGGGGATGGAATAGCTGCGGATTCGGTTTCGCGCGCGAGAAGAAAAAGACAGAATCAACAACGCCTCGCACGTCAGGAAATAAGAAGACGATAGTCTAAGAAGACCTAAATAAGATACACTAGTGATCGGCTGATGGTCACCTATGGGTTGACTTTTACATTCTTTTTTTTTCATCTGGAAAGTTCGGATCGATTTTATTCCAGTGTCACCTGCAACGCACGTATATAACTGAACTAATATAATCATCTAAAATAATTGTCTTGATGTTCTTTCTCGTTTGGACACTTCATACTGGACTGAACTTAAAAACGTGAATCATTTGCATGACAGGCTTTTCCTTCTTCTTTTCTCGATGAGACAATGATTGAGCAAGTCTAAATTGTGGGTCACACGTGGTTGGGTGTTTTGTCACGTGTGTGTGTGTGTGTGTGTGTGTGAGTGTGTGTGTGTGTGTGTGCGTGTGTGTGTGTGTGCGTGTGTGTGTGTGTGTGTGTGTGTGTGTGTGTGTGTGTGTGTGTGTGTTTGTGTGCTAATGTGGATGGGGAATGTAATACTGTAATTCCAATCTCCAAGGAACCGGGTGCAAGTTCCCTGGATCAAATGCTGTAAGCGGAAGTGGGTACTAAGTCACATGGTGAACGGAAAAGAGCATACACGGGTGAATGCGAGTGGCATGTTCGAGATTTTGGCGGAATTGGCTGGTATTGGGTTTTGGCGCGCGTCGCAAGCTTGATATCAGGTTTTGGCGCCACGCGGTCCTCCAAGACGCGCCATATCCCAGGGCACAACGCAATGACAGCCCGTGCATGCCGTGTAGTTTTCTTGTGCTGTAAAAGCCATCGTACTGTGTACGTTCTAAGGGCTGATCCGTCAGTTTGTACCCATCAAAGCCGAAATACACACAACTACTGAAGAATAAAAGAATACTTTTAAATACGTCTAAAATACATATTCCATCGTCATCAGAACATACAGTAGTCAACATACGAAACAATAAAACATTCAAGAGTCAAAATGAAACAAACATTATACATACAAAAAAAGTGGCATCGTACAAGAGTACAAAATTGATTATCACAATGGTTATGAATCATGATTAAAGTTTTGCTCCCTCACACAGCATGCGTCTAGACCAGATCCCATGTTTACATTTTTCCCCCCATGCAAATTTCAGTTGGGTGAAGGGAGTGCCATCTTTCTCCATCACACTGTATTTCATTCATCATTAATCTTCCCGCCACCTTTAGCAAGAAACTGGTTGAGATACAGGTGTGAAAGAGTGAGAGAACAAAAAGTAAAAACGAATTAGCATTATCATAACAAGCCGTATGAACTGCATACGGCCATTTAACCACACACAAGCCTATACCTCATTAAAATCAAGCTGATGAAGGGGGTCTACTGCCCTATCACCCTTAGTATCCCACGCTACTGTGTGCGTAGCTCCTCCATCTTCGTCCATCCTACAGCATGCCTCTCCTTCATTTAAGACAGACTTCACCGATTAGCTCTTCGATACACTCCTCATGGTAATTCCACGGGAGGAAAATGCCTCGCGCATCACCGATAAGCGGGGATGAATCACCCCCTATCTCTTTTCAGACCGAGAGAACGACGAGGTCCGATGAAACTCATTGCAGCGTGAGAGAGTGGATTCCCAACGTGTAAAGCCAGCAGCAATCTCTGTGTTTACCCCAAACACAGTGCCTGAGAATACATTGAGGATTCCGTGGGAAATGACTCGACGCTCAACTATTATCGTGTAACATTACTCTTGGTACGATAAGTGTAGGATATGAGGAGGGGATATTTGTTTTATAACTTTTGTTTAATGTCCCGTGTTTCCACAGGGACAGTTTATAAACCATATTTCAAATGTGTTTCATTTACAGGTCATCGGAAACTAACGTAGGCATTTTCGAAGAAGAATTTCAGGGCGTAACCACTGTTTGAACCAGTGGGAGATTATCCTGTCTAGAATCGCTGTTTGATTGCTAGGTTTGCCTGACTGGAGTAAGGCACGCGAGTACAATTTTCGATCGCTTAAAATTAAGAAGGCACGAAGTGCACTATTTGACTTTATCCTAAGGTCATCTTCCTAGCTCTGCTCATGAAGATTTTTTAATACACATTGTGTTTTCTGTCTCAAAACATAATTCAAATTGTCCTCTCTCGTATAATGTTCCTTAGATTTGACACTGCTTTTTGGATTTTCCTCTTTGTGATATTTCCCTATACCATATTACTCCTTAATGCGTATTGGTGCGTGGGAACAATTCATACAATAATATGTCATTTTATCAAATTCTGTTACAGATTGTATTAAAAATGAAATGCAAGAAGAAATTGAACTGAACTGAGCTGAACTAGCTCTACACGACCAAATGCATCTCTGGAACCCGATGGCCTGATGACGAGGTTGAACCATGTCCATCTCTATCACACTCTGTGAAGTTGACAGGCGGAGAAACGTAAAGTGTGAGAAGGTTAGTATCGTGTTCATAGCTCAACTATAGCGTCTCTCCCTCGGGACTATACTAACCGATGTAAAACCCTGGATTTAGTGAATGCGGAAATGATAGCAAGAACACATCAGTGGAAAATGAAGAAAAGCCGACTAGCCGATCTAAGTATATTTTGTTTAAAGTATTGGCAGAATACATTCCTATAGACAGGAAGATTCCAATATTTCGTCATGTTACGATAGTGGAACAATGTAAAATGATAAAGGAAATTCCATCTATTTTTATTTGTCACCACTACATAACATTATTGTCAATCCAGGTTAAGTGTACTTTTCATTTCAAAGAGATGTAGATTCTTCCCATCCCCCCCCCCCTTTTTTTAGGTATTTCCTTACTGCGACATCATTTTTTTTTTCACGGTTGCCATCTTATAAAACAATGATGGCAATTAAGTTTAATCAAATTATAAATCTTCGTTGCTTTTAAATCAGAACGTCCTAGTTTCGTCAAACTGATTTGGGCTACTGGTATTTCTGCTTTTTCAGAAACCATATCATGCAATAATATTATGTCATTGAGTAAATACCCCTTTCAGTGAGGACATGAAGTGAAACTTCCAACAGAAGATGGTCGCGAAACATCACAAGGCAGGAAAAATGAAGGTAAAATGCAACATTGCTAAGGATAGCATGACAGGCAAAACTGAGGGACACAATGGATGTTATGAATGTTTATAGGCAGCCTACTTTGTCACGGAAACGTGATTTTATTTGCTCGATATCACGTGGTATTTCTCCTCACAAAAGGACCGACAAAATATGAACAGTCTTTTATGGGAACAATTTTTCTTTGTGGGCATAAGCATGAGGAGTGAATTATGTAAAAAAGAGAATACTTTCAGCTGATTCTATTTGTTAATTATTTTCTTGCATGTGACAGTAAAATAGATAGGTGTAGTAATACACTCCGCGATATTCGTTTCCGTTCTTCCACTAATTGTCAATAGTAACGACCTCATCAAATGAATGGCGTATAATGAAATGCGTTTCAATACTTGGAATCCATTAATTTTGATACGCTTTATTTGTTACTATATTGGATATGTCTCGAGAGAATAATGTCTAGACATCAACATTTTTTTTTTTTTTTGCTGCAGGGCTATGCATAAAATGTCAATTCATTATAGGAAAGCAGTGTCTATTCATTGCACTGCATGGAAGCTCCAGACTAGGCGTTTTCACATCAGCCCGATAAAAATCCAAGCTCGAGATATTTTTCGCGATCGCAAATTAGCTATTTCATTTCCTATTCACATCAGCCCGAACATTATCAAATAGCGCGCTAGTTCGCATTAATTACCCTGCTATTTCGGAAATTTCCCGAGTTGGACTCGAAAAATTTTCTCGATCAATTAGCGCGCTAATTTGTATTCACATTATCAAGTATAGCGCGCTATTTTGTGATCGGGTTAATTTCCCAAGTCAGAAAATAGCGCGCTATTTCGAAACATCGGGCTGATGTGAAAACGCCTATTGACTCACTTTGATTTTTTTTTTTTTTTGATCATTAGCTCTCCCTTGGAATTCTTGTCTTTTTTTTTTCAGGTGTCAATGAAACCGGGGAGGTGTAAAAGAGACTCCCACCTCCCTGATGAAACCCTGCAACGTGGGGCTCGTCAATGATGATGTCACGATTTGGTCTGGCTTGGAACGAATTCAGAATCACGCCTCCAATCTCGAAGGTGGAACATAGGGGGGCAATAACCAGCGAGATGGCGGGGACTTTATACATCGTGGGGTTTAACGATGCGTGCCGAGTGAATCTCCGGAGCTCCAAACAGGGAGAAAAAAAAAAAGTCACGCCCCACCCCTTTATTTCCGAACGTTGCCCCGTAGCTGATGACGATATTGCCACGTTCAAAGGCACACTTTTCTTTGTTCCCGTCATTCTCCTGTCTTGAGATCCTTTTCCCTCTATACCTCCACTCAATACAACTATACTGTGCATGAAAACAAAGTGTAAAGGGAAAATACCCTAATAGGAAAAGTTAGCAAAACGGGATTCTTTGGTAACAAAAAGTGTTTTGCTATTACACCTTTGCCTATCATAAAATTAAAGTAAAACCGTATTATACAGTTTATCAATCATTATGATATTGAGTAAATAGATAGATTTTCATCATGTATTTTTTTTCTAGTAAAAGTCTTCATTGTGTGTGTGTGTGTGTGTGTGTGTGCGTGTATGTGTGTGTGTGTGTGTGCGTGTGTGTTGGAGACCACATGAAGAAGTGCTTAGTCATAAGGATGGCATAAATCTTCGAGAAACACTCGAAAATACTTACATGGTAACTCAGCCATAACATTTTTCTTGAAATTGGAGATATTTATCGCTTTTTTGCGTGCAATCATGCTGGCATTAAAACATTTGATTCTTATATTGGGAACATGAAGTGTGTCTTGGCTCCCTGCTTGGCTTATGTTTGTTTGTTTTTTGGTTTTTTTTTTTTTCTCTCTCTCTCTCCTTCAAAATCCCCCTCAATGTGCCTGATATCTATCGGGTAAGCGCAAGTCCGTTGAACGGAGCAAGGTGAATAAGTTCCCAACATTTCATCTCGTCCATTTATTTCCATTTCCAACAAAAGATAGACAACAGATTCTAGATATACAAAATTATCACAACATTGCAACAAAGGAATATACTGTAATCAGAAAGAAACCCTATTGAAAATCAGAATAAATGAGATGAAGTAAACATCAGGGGGCATTTCATTAAACGTTTTGTCGGATATTGGTTTTTCCGACAAGTTGTTATAAGCTACTGAAATCAGTACATCTGATTGGCTAAGACCAAATTTGTCCGAAAAAAAAAAGAAGGATCCGACAAAACACTTCATAAAAATGTCCCCAGGTCCGCTCTTGTACTGACGAAAAGTGAAATGGCAAATCGTGTAATTGCTTCGAGGTCATGAATGTCTTCATAGAAGGTAAACAAAACAAAGAGAGGGAATAGTAACAGTATCACATTGCATTGAAACGTTTACTAAGAAAGTGAATAGAAAGGGGCGGGGAGGGGAGAGAAGGAAGGAGTTGAAAGTATAGGACAAAACGAATTGGACGATGACCATTCGAGGAGACCCAAGTCACTGCGTACGTCCCTCACAAGTTACTCAGCAGTGGCTACGGAAGCTCGGTTAATAGCCAATATCCTACCGGACATGACAGCCATAACACGGAGAGAGAGATCTTAGAGAGAGAGAGAGAGGGGGGGGGGGGGGGGGAGGGATAGAGATACTCAATATCAATCACGAAAAGAAGACGAGAGAAAACTGACAACGAGAAATCGTTAGTCATAAAGGTTCATTCATCTCGCTGTACTCCGAGGTCACTAGTCCACGTGCAGCTGGCGAAAAGGCGTCAGCTTCAAGATCAGCCCTGAAAACAACGGGGTCATCCCACAAGACCGACACCCAAGAGTCATACAGCCCACGAGTTCGACATTAAGAATAGGTCCATGAGTCATACAGCTCAAGAGTCATACAGCCCATGAGTTCGGCACTAGGCAAATAAAGCCCGTGAGTTCGACACCAGGTAAAAAAAGCCCACGAGTTTGGCAGATACAACACGGGGGCTTAATGAGTCGGTCTCGTGGGCCTTGTTAGCTTAGTGTCGAACTCATGGGCTGTATGACTCGTGAGCTGTATAATTACTTATGGGCTGCATGACTCGTGAGCTGTATGACTCGTGGGCTGTATGACTCGTGGGTGTTGGTCTCGTGACGTGCACCCGAAACAACAGGTTTGCTTTGAGTTACAGTTCATAGTTTGCAACTTACATCATAATTCGTTGGCTCATGCAATTTTGTTAAAATGACTAATTAAAACATTCTGAATCGTTTACATTTTTCATGTTGTTTGTTTGCTTTATTTTTTTTATATAGTTTAGTTTGATTGTCTGTGAGACAAAATTTAGATCCACACCGTTCTCTTGGTCACAATAAAAGCACCATTATTGGACTATCTTGGAGTGTATAATACAGGCCTACTCGGAAAGTCGGTGAGGCCGAACGCATGTGCTTTGCACCTTAACATGTCGATCTTACTACACCACCCCACTTTCATTATCGATTTGAAAACATCTGAGCATTGACACGTTCACACTGAAATCGTCAACCACAGTAAAGTTGATAAAATATGTTGATTTTCGATTACAGCAGCTGCATGCAAACAAACAAACAAATGAAAACGAATACTATTTTCTACATATACATTATACTGTTAATTTATACCATATCAATAAAGGACTTTAATAGACAATTTAAGAATACCGTTTATAACTGCAGTGAATCTTCTTTTTGTATGTTATTTGCCTTCCTGTTGTGAGTTAGTATTGATTAACAACCTTTTCGAACGTGGATAATGTCAGCTTCCTACAGTTTCCATGTTTGGATGGTGGCATCCTACTCCATTCGTTGTAAAGTGCCTACTGAAGCTGCGTCTCGGATATAGTAGACGGTTTAGTCTGGAAACATTTTTATTATAACTTTTGTTCACATTTTGTGAGGATATTTAACAATACTTAACATCGATTATACAGATTCAAATTTTTACAGTGGTTGTTTCTGTCCTTAACTCACTTTTCAGAACTATCTTAAAGCACTAATGCTGGGTTTTTGTTTCATCTGCAAAGGGTAAATCATGCCTTTAACATTTGCTGTCTTGAATCCTGCTGTCATGTTTTCGAAGACGATTTTAACGACGGTCTTTAATCAATGCCACATAACTCCCTGTAAGAGCCCGGTTCGGCAACCGAATCTCCTCCGAAGTCACGTCTCCGGCTGATATCGTGTGACCGGCAATCTGCAGGCCGCATCCGATTTTGACACGTTCACCGCGCTCATAATGAGCCATCAAGTCACGTGATGGATATAGGTGGAGAGTTTGATACATCCGACACACACACACACTCACACACACACGCAACACAATACACACACACACACACACACACACACACACACACGCACACACACACACACACAACACGCACACACTTCAGATACAGAGCTTAGGAAGCGCTGACTGGAAATTAGCACCTTGAAAACAGTGCCAAGCAACTTGCGCCGCCTATATGATTGCTCTCTCCATTTTTGAGAACTTTCGATTTCAGGACGTTTGCGAGATGGCGGATGGATATTTAAAGGGGAAATTCACTCCGAACATACTTCTATGTAAACATAATGAAAGTAGAAATATTATCAGCAGAGGACAATGGTGGCGTTTGAGGAAAATCGGACTATCCGTTCGAAAGTTAGGAAGTTATATAGTTTTCTTGAAATACATGTCCTGCGTCATTGGTGGATAGGAAGGATATAAAGACCATAATATCACAGCAGTGGAACGAGATATTTTCATGTATGAAAAGCCAGTTACACCTCACAAATAAACATCATTATACTGCTTATGCGAAAAAGGTAACCACGCAAAAGAAAATGGTACAAAAGGCAAGTGCGAGGCATACAGGGCACATTAACAAGTAGTTTGGAGTATCAATTGCGTTAATAATGGGAAAATTGCGTTACTAATTATTGGAAAATTGAAAATAATTGCGTTAATGTTGAACTTTATGTACCCTGTTCACGTAGACTGCTGTCGTCTGAAGTTTTGCTCTAAATGTCTTTCTAATAGATTGCAAAGAGCATTATTTTTTCAAAAGTTTCATTGAAATCGGACATAAAATGAAATGTGAAATGGAAGTTTCACATGTGCTCATAAAACAATTGTCCGTCATTACCGCTCAATCATCCCATTAAATGATACACACTGGGATGAAACAATGTAATGCAAGCATGGCAAGAGTGAAGTTTCTATAGGTACATGTGATCTAGCAATTTCAAAGCCGTACCACCTCAGTGACAGCCAATTCCCTCAAGTGGTAATTTCCCCTTTTTTATCCGTGAATGCATAATACGTCGTGCATATAGGACCTACCCCGAGCTTGAGATATTGATTCTCGTTTGCTTTGTATTCAAATAGTAATTACACATGAATTACGTGACACATGTTTGTAACAATCCTGAAATCTTGCCAGGTTAGCTTGTCCATGTTTTGCTCCTGGTTAAATCTACCTAATTTAGGAGTCGACATCCATGTAAGTCGAAAATGAGAGAAAGAAGGCATGAGAGACAGATTTGATGGAATTTGTTGCTTTTTTTCTCTTCAAAAAAGGAACCATGATGAAAAGCAAATGCATTTAACAAGGAATTTTCTCGAACGTTCTATACGAACGAGTGTTTTTTCGTCATAACAAGAGATGTATTGCAGACGTGCCTAATAGCATGGGGAATGTTAACTCATAATCATTTCTTCATCACGGGATGAGGGTGGGGGTGGCCGAACCCGTCAAAGTGGAGTAATGGCCCATGTGTTATCATCACGACCCAATTCACTCGCGCGTGCGCACTGCCTGTCATCACAAATGCTATACCCTGTTAAAGTATCGCAATACCGGTAATTGAATATGATATGTGCAGAAGTGTTGAAAGGGGCAATGATCACTTCTGTCCGACATAACTCCCTCTATATACAACATGGGACAAACACGTGACCCATCCCGACATATCATTTTGATATCATGCAAGGGATTACATAGTTGACCCCTCATTATAATAATACCTAAACAAACAAGCTTTAGATAAGTTCTTATACGAACATGCCTTTTTAATTTGCATCGGTAATATTGTTTAGGTACATGGTATACGCACATTGTGTGTTTGTTTGCTTATCAATTGTCCGTAATCGTTCCATCTTCTCTGATACTATATGTTGTAACGTAGCATACCTAGTCATGCTGTATTTCACAGCGCCAGGGTATCTTTTAGGTAGAATGAGCATTCATTACAAACGCCTGCGTACACAAACCCCACAAATCCCAATCTGACTTTGAACTGAAACTTGCATAGATATTTTGTACCCGTTTACTGTGGCTAACACATGAGCAAATCCGCATAATATCATAAAACTTAATGAGACTTCCCTATATTCAATATAGGTGAACGGAGCATTTTTTCCATTACATAAGATAAAAAAATAAATAAATCTTCATTGCCAGTGAGAATGTCTTTCTTTGATATCATTATCTTCTTCTGATTGCTGGTCTAAAATCTCGCACAATAGACAACAGTCCGATTTGAAAAGGAAATGCGCTTTTGATGGTGAGCATGACACTTATTAAAATTGATTGACAAAAAAAAAAAAAAAAAACACTGTGACTTGTATGCCTTCTGTTCAGTTGAGTCCAATATTCCCATCGAGACCTCAACTTACAATTATTATTGGCCGTCTCATATTCTTTAGAAGTACCCGCCCGTGCCGACGGGAACGCATGTCTCTTTCTGGGTTTAAGTCGTTGTAAGTTTTTACGGGGGAGCATCGCGTAGCCTGTGAAATCGAGACAGTCAACCCGGATCTCCGCGCTCGAATTACGGGTCGCATGCCCGACAGTAGCCTCCTTTCCGAGGGTCTACTCTTTCCGTCACGTCCTCAGCGTGCCCTGCCTTATAGAATTGCAGACTCGTGATCCCATACCCCCCCCCCCGCATTTTATTTTCACATTAAAAGATTTTGACGTATGCGTTATTGGTTCATAATTGGCCGATTGGAATATGCATGGAACAGTAAACTATCTTGCATTATTGCTATTAGAAGACTTGACTACACTATAGAAGATAGTTTTAACACTCCATGGTATAATCCCAACTATTTGGAAAATGACGTCACTGTTTATGGCGACATTTTCCAAATTAGTGCACTATTTTGTGAAATGATGTCACATAGCAATTGTGACATCGGGCGCTGCTTCCATACGGTCATTCCCTCCATAACATCGCATCCTGACCACCACGCGGCTTCTCTCCTCACACTTTTCCATCTTTTTTTTTCTTTTTTTTTGTTTCTTTTTTTTTAAGACTTTAGATCCAAAATATAAAGCAATTGTACTCTGCCTAATTTCGAGTTTCCGGTAAAAAAAAAACAACAACAATAGGCCTCAGTACCACCTCTGCAAATATAGTTTTAACCAAGCACTCTCAAGACAAAGTATGATCATCAATATGATTATGCACAAGAGCCGCCAAAACATTTTAAGTGTGTTTATGTCTATATGTGTGTATGTGTGTATGTGTGTGTGTGTGGGGGGGGGGTTGTTATGGTTTCTTATCTTTCTTTACCTTCTTTCATTTTACTTCTCTGTTTCTATTTTGCCTGGGTGGGGGTGTCCGGTTTTTTTTTCTCTTTTTTTTTTTTCTTTAACAGCCAAAAAGTAGCCCCGGTTCAGCGGCAAACCAATGCATACCACTAAAATCGTCAGTTGTTATTTAGCGTATATTGTTCAGAAAGTGATAACGAGTGATGTATTTTTGAGACATCTCATAGCATAAACGATTAAGAGACAGATTTTGAGGGGAGAGTGCGACACTGTTGGTGTTGAGAATAAAACTCAAAATTGTCAATAGATCGAGCATATATGGCATCGAGGAAAATGTTCTATAATTGCGTTGCTTCCTGAAAGCATAATAATAAAATCTAACACCAAAGGCGACTGGAAATACCAAGGCTACGCTTGATGTAGCGACCATAAATAGTCCTTATGTCCGCATACCAGTTTCAGATAGTTTAGCCGATGGCACGTAGATGAGGAAGGTAGGGCATTAGTAAAAATAGACCTGTTAATCCACCGCAGCGGTTCTAAATTAAACCATGCATGTCATTCAAACACCATTAAAACCTGGAGTGAATCGTATAACTAGCTTGGAGATATTAATAAACGCTGGCGTTGTTTTGGGGTGAAGATAAGAATAAACTATTCCCGTACATTTTTTTTTCTGAACCTTGTGGTCATTTCCTGTAAAGCAAAACAAACCAAAAATTTGACTAACTCCCCACATCCGTTTAACTTTGTGCGATGCTTTTTAAAGTGAACTTTGCTATTTATGTCATACAAAGTCCGTTTAAAATTTTAAAGCCAAAGACACTATTTTTCTTTTTCTTTTATTCGAGAGTCCAAAATGCAGCTCCCAGATTATTTTTTTAATACTATACTTGGCATTGCAGCGATAAACATGTTACAATAATTTCGACTGTCGTAAAACAGGAAACCACAGGTTCTATGTAACATGAAATGCTTGTTTTTCCGAAATGGCTCCACGTGTTTTTTTTTTTTTTTGTTTGTTTGTTTTTACAGAACGCTTTTTTTTTACATGACGCTTCTAAGAATTATGAATTTTGGTACATTCTGTTAGAGTATATCAACACGTCGTTATACAACTCGGTGTGTCTGGAAGAGATCTCAGAAATGTGAGATGACTGCGAGCTGCCATCTTCTTGTACTTAAATGAAAAAAAAAAATAGTCAGGATTGGTGTTCCAGTGAAAAGTATCAGCATCATTCCAATCTAAGCTTAGCGTGCATGTGCTGTGATTGTTGAGAAATTTTATTTTTTCCTGAAAGCACGCGTGAACTTTAAACATCACATTCCACGCTTAATTTTGACGGGATTTCACTTGAACACGAAGCGGTTATCAAAAAGTGCTCAATGCTCTAGGAGTGAAACGCGCACAATAAGCCGCCTCCTTGCAATAGTTTGTGCCCTCTGTAGCTCAGTGTTACAAGAACAGAAAAATCAACAAAATTACCTAGTGCGTACATATACATGTAACGACATGATTAAAATACAACGAAAGCGAAAAGAGCATGAGAAAGAAAGTAGTAACTTTTCTTCTTGTCTTTAAACATGTTGGATGGAAACTGAGATAAGTACACAATACTCATCAATTCTCCAACAATATTATGGTTTTTTTTTGTTTTGTTTTGTTTTTTTTGTGTGTGTTTTTCCCCCGCTCAGAATCCTCTCCTATATATTTTATACTTCTCTATACTGGTATACGAGTAGATCGACTTACCATTTCTGGCGTCGATCATAATCTAAACTTCAATTTGATCTTTACGAATGTTGGGCTACATCTTTGCAAAATGTATCATTTGGACTAAAGATGTACCTAACCCGTAACTTTTTTGCCCCTTATATCCTGCAACTCTTCCTCATCTCGATTGCAATTGCAAATCATTCAAAATTTCAAAAATAAGAATCCTAATAAATCCTAATAAAAACAGTTTGTTTTAATTTGTGATTGGATATCTCAGCCATTTAAAAGACAATTTTCATCGAATGAACTTTGAATTACTCTCATTTGACTCTTAAAATTGTATGCTCTTTAACATTAGTTAAAACCTGAATCCTCACCTCAACCAATACTATACTATCCCTTTAAACTTTTCCCGTCTCTATGCGTCGGTCTTTGTTTGTCTAGCTGTCTGTCCCTCCATCTTCCCTTCATCATAACCTGTGACGATCCTCCGTACTTGAACCTATCTTTATCTTCCTATTTCGTTGATCGGTGGAGTTTGCGTTACAGCACCTGATCACAAGTTAAGGAGCTGATTGAAGTCGAAACCCCGACGTGTCGGCACGCCATCATTCAAAAACGCACTATAATTCTCGCGTGTGTTGCTTTATCTATAGTAGTTTAAAAATGGCTATATTTACTATTTAAACGTGACCTCCGGGAGCTGCGTGAAACGGAAACACGCATTGGAGGAAGAGAGAGAGAGGGGGGGGGGGGGGGGGGAGAAAGGCTTCGAGGGGCAGGTGGGGGTGGGGTGGAGGAGGGGTGTTGTGAAGAAGGTACATGAGGTGCCGCCACTTCATCCCATTCTTGTTAAAGAGGGTACCGCTTCCTTCCCCGAATGCCGCTGTGTGTCAAAAATGACATCCCTGTCAGGGCGATACAATGACAATTTTATTGCCACTTTAAAGTCCAACTTCAGCCCGCGTAAACGCTGGTTGCGGACCCTTCTACTGAATTCAGTAAAATTGATACCCCTGGTAAAATCAAGCAAACGGTATAGTAGGTTCCCTAAAATCCGAGATAAAATATCACATGCGATCATGAAGCATTATTTACGACCAATTAATTACAACGTAAATTAGACGAAGTCATTCCACTCAACCTCATTTTGTTTCACACAATCGATATGAATATTTCACATCCTGCTGATAAACGACTGTGTTGTCATGGCAGCTCGGCGATAGAAATTTTTTTATTGATAGTCTATCCAAGAAACAACAACAAAACAAAACATATCTCATCATATTTTGCGGTAATTCTTTATTTTTCCCTCTTCAATGACATGAAAGTGTTATTAAGTGAAGGTACCATCAACTTCTATTATTCTATTAATCTATATGTGGTTGTAATAAATATCAACGTCTGGGGAAACATGTCGAACTTGAAAGTTCCCTGATCACACGACCTACTTGATTATTATATTTTTTTTTTTTTAGCAAATCGTTCGTTTTAAAAATTATTACGTTCAATAATCAATAAAAGCATGATATTAAAAGTTGTGATACCTTTTGTCAAAGTAGGGAAGTCATATATGCATGTTTTTATCATCAATGCCAATGCTATAAATGTATAATAAATTATGGTCTTATATTTCCCCAGGGTATACAGTCTCTTCACTGTTATGATCCTTTTTTTTAATCAATTATGACATTTCCGTCTTCCGTTTTTCTTGTCTGTCATGTACTTCTTTTGCTCGTTGGCCTTTTCCTCTCTTCTCTGTACAAACATATTTCCCCTAACACGATTGTAATAACCTTTTTGGAATCCTGGCACAAGAGAGGGATGCACACATCGAATCACCCGTGAATTGTCGGGTTCATGCTTTTCCTTAAATAGTAATAGTAATACCAATAGTAATAGTAGTAGTAGTAGTAGTAGTAGTAAATAATGATAACAATGATAATATAATAATACTGATAGTAATAATAATGATAATAACAATAATAATAGTAATAATAATAATAATAATAATAATAATAATAATAATAATAATAATAATAATAATAACAATAATAATAATAATAATAATAATAATAACAACAACAACCAGTAATAGTGGCTTTTCTGTACAGACTCAAAGCGTTTCAACAATAGCCTAACAAAATACAATGTATAATTATCGTAAGATTTTACGATATAATTATGTACACTCTTTTCATCTTACATACTTTTACGCACCTTATTTTCTGTTACCCCAAAAATGATGTCTACATTTTTTTTGTCGAAAAATTAAATAAAATTTAAATTGAAACAATATTCAGTACACAAAACCAAAGAGAAAAAGAACAAAACAAAGACAAACAAACAAACAATGACTCTAAACTTGTCTGGTCGTTAGCAGTGGCATAAGTCAGCGCTATAAGAAAGGATCACTTCAGGAAAAAATAGGTTTTTAACAGTTTTTTTTTTCTCAATGATCTCCTGTATTTGGCTGTGTGGAGTCCATATTATAAAGTATACATGTCGTTTTATGAATGTCTTAATCGCACCTTTCCACCACTGTCAATATTGCTATCATAACGATCGTTAATTTGTCTGCAGCAAGTGCTTCATATTTTGTCATCCTATATATTGCATTTCATCCGAATTGTCTTCAATTCTGAATATCATTGTGCCCTTCCTTAATTGTGACCCTGCACCTCAAAACAAACAAAAAGTCGCCAGACATGAATTTTTAGTTAAGACCATATTCTGAAAGAGCAGACTTTAAGCTTTAAAATGATGTATAACTCAAATCAAATGGACTCTCCTAACCTATCTAAATATTGGAAAGAAAGCACAAACTCAGGAAGAGTGTGAACTGAGAAAAGAGGCTCTGAAGTACAGTGTCTATTCAAGCGCTTAATCTTTACCAAACCGTGCTGGCTGTGCGATGAATGGGACAAAAAACAGGAAGTAAACCACTAGAGTAACAACAATGAAGGGATTATCAGATTAAAACGAAATTAAGCATGCCTCATTAGCGCATTCTGTCTATAATTAATGCCAACTTTCAAAGCAGTAGCCCTATCCTTTCAAAAGTTATTAGAGTTGAAAGTGAAGAGTGTGGACAAGGTTTTTCAGAAATGAAAAAGGGATTCTAAAGACACACCTAATCACACTATTCTACCAAAAATAGTCGAGATAAACTGCTAAAAAAACACACTTTCCTGCCCGTTTTATCATACCAAATGTTAGCATAATGTTAAAGAAGACCCGCTCTTTCAGAAAACATGAAAAAGTCAAGTTCGGCTAGGTTGACCCATTTCACTTATTTTCAGTCCTCACGCAAAATCAGTGCGTGCGACTTTATGTTCGTTTTGAGGTGCACGGTCACAATTTGTACATCCGTGCTTCTTATCTAATTCTTCACACTAGATTTCTATCGAGACCTAACTTTAATAAGCGTGCTTTTAAGTAAGTTCCATCGTATTTTTCCAGCATTTTTCTTGTTGAATTTCAGACCGCTTTGCTCTAATATTTTGATGTTTTATACATCCAAGCTGAAAATCATGTATTATGTTATTTTGATTTATTGCATGCATTTTCACTGAGAAATATGAAAAGCTATTGAATCGTAATCGAATGGGTAATCATGGTAAGTAATTATGGTAATCATAAAGTCGGAATTAGAAGGTAAATAGTAGAATCAGATGGATTAGCCCTTTGCGCACATGATCCTTGTTTTCTATGCATTAACTCTATGGGGAATCGACTTCATTGGAGGCATTGGGTTTAAAGGCCAGACATGATGCGTATATAGTTAACGTAATACATGTATATACACAGCGTTCCTTGCTGTTTGCTATCCTCTCTCTCTCTCTCTCTCTCTCTCTCTCTTTCTTCCTCTTTCTCTTTCTCTATCTCCCCCCCCCCCCCCCTCCTTGTTTTTCTCCTACATCTTTGTGACGTGAGCAAGCATGTATTCCCGAGCGATACAGAGATATCTGGCGTGTTTTTGCTCACTCGGGATGTTCGGTAGTGACTGAACGATGAAGCAGGGAGACACAGACAATCTTAGTCACGAATATAACGGGGCCTTCAGAGGGGGGAACGATCTTGTCGAAAAGACGCCAATATATACGATCGACGGTCTCTGAGATTCCATAGTCAGTAAGTCCTGCCAACGGTTCCGTACGTGGCTTTCCAAAAGGGAAACGGAGAAAATCATAAGGGAAAACAGAACCGAGCCACTTTCATGGGGTAATCCGCACTACTTCCCGTACAATCTATCTGTTATTCCAAGCTCAATTTGTGTCCCCCGCATCTCCCACCCCGGCCTCCCCATCACCCTCTTCTCACACCCTCGCTTTCCTCTGTGTGTGTGTGTGTGTGTGTGTGTGTGTGTGTGTGTGTGTGTGTGTTGACTAATTTCATCAAGCTGACGCAAGACAGCTCTTTTTTGTATTATGAGATTAAATTTTATGAAGAATTTTATATCACTTTTGTATGGTATGAATTGCATAAAATAGGCCTATTTTATTGTATGTAACAAAAAAAGTGATTCAACAGCTCAATTAAGCGGGAAGAATCCAGCTGCGTATTTTTGTTCATACTGGTTTCATTGCAAAAATGAGCCCGATGTTGAATGAAATTCGAATAGGAAACAATTATTGTCATAAAAAAAGTTTGAGCGTGTGTGTATGTGTGCGCGTGTGTGTTGGTGTACGAATATAATCGTATGTGCGTGTCATATTTACTCCCGCCTATATCTTTAGCTTGTCTGCGTGCCACAGCACGGGGGCTTTAATGATACTCTCCCACCTTCTTCCCTCTTTTCCTGTGTGAACACAATGTGATGTATCCTTCGATAGGTGATTGAGTTCACAGGGGATCCCTGGAGATATGCCATCCTGAGTACCTAGTCTAGGTTTACCAGCTACTCTGTGGTCGGTTTGTTCTTCGTTGAAATCATGACTATTCATTAGGATGGTAATTTTCACCTCTCACGGAGCTGCATGTAATAGCATGGGTAGCAGTAATGAAAACAGAAGGGTCTACCATCAAACAAAGTCGCAGTCATGGACAGCGTGCCTCTGGGTACCTTGTAAAAGGTCATTCCATTCACCTGTACAAACTCGATGCATTTCAGTACCTGGAATCCGGTATAATCGGTTGCTGCTATGTCGGGTAAGCCTTGGACAAGCTTTCCAGTGGTCGGGCGCTACCATTGTTCGTTGTTGTTAAATGCACGCAATTTTAACAGAATGAACGCAAATTCAATGATATCACACCGGTGTTCTTTGCTTCGATAATTATGATGTTGGCAAGCTGACGATTGTAAGAATTGTAATGATACATACGGCTATAATAACAATAACAGTGTCCATCATGGTATCTAGAAGATAATTTCTCTACCGCTATCAGCTCCACCGCCACTAAATTGCAAACGGTGATACTTTTACTTACAATATCTAAACGTCTGTTTTATCATGGGAACATCAGGTCATGCTAATCACTAAGCTGCAAGAGTTCAAGACGACCTCAAACGGACTTATCTGTCTCTCTGTGTGTCTGTGTTTGTGTGTGTGTGTGCGTACTTGTCCGCTTGTGTACGTGCTTGTACGTGAGGTATGTGTTTGAAGCTCCTTGATTATTGTGAGCCTTTGATAGTTACTGCATATTTGTGTTACACGCATAGGCATTCAAGGCGCCGTTGTGTGACACGCCACTGCTCATCCTTCTCGTTCGCTGATCATTTTGGCGCAGGCTGTCCTCATCATACGCGCTGATCGACGTGGCTCGATAGTATGGCTGTATTGATGTATGCACTCCGCAGGGAGCAATGACCTTCTTTTTCTCTCTTTTTTTTTTCTCACAGCAGTCAGCGAAATAATTGCTCGCGAGATTTTTAAGGGTTCTTCTCCCCTCCACATGGGGCTCCAAGGGAGGGATTTGATAATGGATTCCACCGATATTAAAATAAGTGTTTGGACAAGCCTGGAGGAGGGGTAAAAAAAAGAAGAGGCAACGGGTGAATCTCATCGAGTGTAGAATACGTTGTATCCAGTAAAGACGTTGTATTCTTCCTGTCCTTTCTTTTCTTTTCTTTTTCTTTGTTTTAAGCGCAAGACCCCTCGGCGGCTTCTCTCCTACAACACACACAGATACACACGCGAAAAGCAACATTCAAGCACACGCACACACACACACATGTATGTACGACTGTGTACTCAAATACATGAATGCACCAATGCAGATGTAACATGATATAGGCACTTAGAACTACAGTAATAATACACGGATGATATTGGATTCTCTCCTTGACCACAAACCAGATCCCTCCATTGTTGCCAGGGTATGTATGCAAAATACACAAAACATACACATAGAAACACAAATTAAAGTAATACTTTCCACAGGTCTACTTGAGAAGAAAAAAAAATAATGCTTTCATCATACATCACAAAATGGATAACGTGTGGGTGTGAACGTGTGTGTATGTATATATGTATGTATGTATGTATGTATTTTTTTGGGGGTGCCTCTAGCTTATACAATGATTACTTACAATGATTAATTACTGGGAATGTTTTCTTCTATGGCAAAGGCGGGTCCATGTTGGTTCATTATTTGAGATTCGCATTTCGGGAGGGTTGTAGAATTAGAAAATAGCATATCTCATGAATAGAACGAGACTAATAGCATCGGCAAGATAAATAGAGCGCATCAGAAATTATTCTGCTTCCGATTGTTACGATTTGCAGGGATTTCAGCTAGCTAAATGTATACCTGTTTCCTATCATCCTTTCATTTTTCAAATTAAAAAAAAAAAGACCCTACATGAGTATTACATCTCTGTCAGGATCCCTATATACATTACAAATGATCTGCATCGATGAAAAATAATCCCCAAATGAAATGAGAAAACTGATCATAAGTAACACGCAAACGCTGCTCTCCCCGGATTTTCTCTGTTCATTTTGTTGCGTATTTGGGTATATTGATGTAAGAAAAGCATGTCATCTCCAGCAATCCTAATTGGTAAAGAAAGAAAAAAAAAAACAACAACCCACTGAAGATGCTTTTTTAGATTGCATCTCAAAGTACCGCGCGATTATCTATGTTCAAGTGGAATTAAGGAAAGCGTCAATAAAATTGTGTGAACTTCCTTTACCTCATGAAAGCGTAAATTCTCATTCTGTCTATGTATTTTCATACATAATTAAGCACATACATTGTACATACACAAATATACACAGTAATAGATTCATATATAAACATACATGTATTATATAATTCATATAATTATTTCAAAGGTATACAACATGATACTATAGTTCTAGATTAGAAATATATTTGACAATGAAAGGAAATAATGTATGTTATATAATTTTTATGTGCCTTTAATACCTACCCATTAGCGAGGATATCATAGAAAGTAATGTTTCAAATTAGTCATTCAACCATGCAGAGTGCATCACGTTTATTGCATATCACACCATGCCATCTTTATTCATATGTGCATTAGTTCATGTATTGGTATATTATTATAATGCATTCATAATGTTGCTGTGCGTGAGATGGGAAAGTAACTCGGGCAACCGATGCAAAGAAAACACGGGACGGTTTGAAAGATGGGGGGCTGCTCCGTGAGTCGGGTGGACACAGCTTGCGTGTCACCGCCGTGCTTCTATACGACCGTGAGCTGATCGTTATGACGCTATAATTGCTTCACTTGACTGTAGACTTTGTAATGCGATAAGCAACATCATATCTTTGATGAGAGCTATTAACTTTTAGCATTCACAACCCTGGGTACCGTGGAAACATGAACAAACATTAACGTGCAGGTATAAAGGGTCTAGGTCGCGTTTAAATAGTAGTAGAAAAAAAAAACATAACAAAACTAGGCAGAGTTGACAAAAAAAAAATAATGTGTAGATTACGGAGAATATTATAATCAGGACATACCTCAACTGCAGCCATTGTGCATGCAAACGATGAGTGGTTTTGCGGGTGCGAACAATTTTAATCGAGTTGAGAGAGAAACGGAACGCTGGTAATATCCCAAGGCGGACGTCCAGGCGTAGACAGTGAGCGAGTTCTGCCTGGGGCAGAATTGACAAGATCCAGTGCAGTAGTACGCTACACTCCCCAATGCATGAGAGCGCGTTTGCCCGTCGACCGGTACGGTTTGCAACACAACGCCAAGTGCAGGATGAACTAGCACTGGACTGAAACTCCGCGGCGAAACGCGCTGCTGCAGTTGCGTGCGGGTCGAAAGATGTAGGCGGTTAATACACACAACACAGATAAATGGGATTCGTTATTGACTTCAAATTCCGACGCGCACGAGCCGGGGTAAGGTGCACTATGAAAATTTCAATCACTCGGTGATAGATGGGAGTAGATGTCATAAAGAGACTCCTCACCTGGCGAGCAATTGAAATCTCATCGCTATTGAAGATGACGTAATGTAGTAACAAGTATAAGGACCACGATTGTCACTGAATGTTATTAAAATAAGTGACATATTGTAACATCCATTGCATGAGTACATCCGTCGATTGTGTACCGCATTACAACGTATTTTACTTTGAAAAGGGTCGTCACTGCTTTGATTTGTTTTGCTTTGCTTTTGGAAGTCAAGTGATGGGATTACAGGCAATAAAAGGAATGATTTCAACCGACAAACGTGTTTACCGATCGACAAACGTGTTAGAGATCGTTCAATGTTCATGCTTAAATTTCTGTGCCTGACTTCACCTGAGTTCATTCATGTGTGTATCACCCGATTGCTCACACACATTCCTAAGCAACCGATGTAAAAGCAGAGGTACTGACTTAATAAAGTGACATAGTATTTCCACTTTGTTTTTCTTTGTCACTCATCACAATGTTCAAAGATTGAAATCATTCCAAGATTTGACACATTTCGAAGACAACAGACCTGGACAAAGATGAAAAAAAAAAGAATTTTCAGAAGGTTTAGTATCCATTTTAATGCTTCACTTCTCAGCAACATTTTGCGATAGACAGTAGAAACAAAATATCGTCGGCATAATCAGATAATACTACGTCACATTAGATAAGACTCTTCGTCAAATTACATAAAAAGGGTGACATCCAACTACGTAAAAAAACTAAAGAAGAAAATGAGTTCCTTGATTTCCTGTACAGGGTTTGTTTTGAGTATTAATGTTGCACTTTAAGGCCTATAAGATATAAAGGAAAAAAACATGTGAATGATCGCGTTTTGTAATGTTTGCGCAGTATATCATGCAAGTTAATTCTGTATTTTGTAAGCCGGTAGGACTGATAAATTCTTGCTTAGGTCATTGTAAGTTGCAACAAACCAAAATACTGATAATACATTGGAGATCTACATGATCTTTGTGACATACCAGAATAATAGTGAATATCGTTATAGGTAATCATTGCTACCAATTATAGACTTTCATGAGGAACAGCGATTGGTATAATTATAGATTCCTCTTTCAATTATTCTCTTCTTCTCTTCTTTCCTAGTCCTTCCTATTTTCCCCTTATTTTCTTCTTGTCTTCTTCTTCTTCTGTTCTCAATATCAATCATCTTTATTTTCCTTTTCTCCCCCTTTTCCATCTTCTTAGTTCTTATCCTCCTCTTCATTGTCCTCCTCTTCCACCTCTTCCTCCTCCTCCTACTGCTACTTCTGGTGCTACTTCTTCTCTCTCTCTCCATCTCCTGTTTGTTTATTCTTTAATATCTGTTGTTGTTGTTGTTCGCATCCTTCTCCTCATCTTCCTCCTCTTCCTCCTCCTCCTCTTCCTCCTTGTATACTACTACTTCTGGTACTACTTCTTCTCTCTCCATCTCCTGTGTCTTTACTCCAATATCTGTCGTTGTCGTTGTTCGCATCCTTCTCTTCCTCCTCCTCCTCTTCCTCCTCTTCCTCCTCCTCTTCCTCCTCTTCCTCCTCCTCCTTCTCCTTCTCCTATACTGCTACTTCTGGTACTACTTCTTCTCTCTCCATCTCCTGTTTCTTTATACTTAAATATCTGTCGTTGTTGTTGTTCGCATCCTTCTCTTCCTCCTCCTCCTCTTGCTCCTCTTCCTCCTCCTCTTTCTCCTCCTCCTATACTGCTACTTCTGGTACTACTTCTTCTCTCTCTCCACCTCTTGTAGCTTTATTCTATCTGTTGTTGTTGTTGTTCGCATCCTTCTCCTCCCCTTCCTCCTCTTCCTCCTCCTCTTCCTCCTACTGCTACTTCTGGTACTACTTCTTCTCTCTCTCCATCTCCTGTGTCTTTACTCTAATATCTGTTGTTGTTGTGGTTGTTCGCATCCTTCTCCTCCTCTTCCTCCTCTTTCTCCTCCTCCTCCTCCTCTTCCTCCTCCTCCTCCTCCTCCTCCTCCTCCTCCCCCTTCTCCTCCTCCTCTTCCTCTTCCTCCTACTGCTACTTCTGGTACTACTTCTTCTCTCTCTCCTTCTCCTGGGTATTTATTCTAATTATCTGTTGTTGTTGTTGTTGTTGTTGTTCACATCCTTTAAGTTCGCTATCAGCAATTTATCTTTTTTTCTAACGTTTTCTTCATAATTATTTTCTTTCTCCTGCAGCAACTATTACTTCCTTCCTATTTATTTTTTTCTCCTTTCTGTTTTCCCTTTTGCTTCCCTTTTTCTTTGTTGTTGGGATGGGGGGGGGGGGGGTAAGACAACAAAGAAACATGGAATACTCAGTGCCTTAAGTGAAATTGAATCCTCCATTTTATCAAAGCCTAGCTGGAACTCACAATACAGCTCACGCTGCATTTGTCGTTGCCATCGTTGTGCGATAAATTACATGTAAAACGCACTTGATAAAATATAATTGAATGGAAAACTGAATTCGTATAATCATGTCTGTAAAGGCACTCGTCTAGAATACTTCCAGACTTTAATGCCTACTTTATTATATCAGTGTCTAAACCAGAAAATAGTTAGTACACCACATGGACATACACATTGCTGAAGAAGAATTGAAGAGTTTGTTTGCAAAAACCAATAAGTCCATATTTGCCAAATGGAGATATTTGCGATTAAAGGTGAAGAAAAATAAAGAGAATAATAAAAAAAATTTTGCTTCTTTTGACCATAACTCAAAAGATATACCTTTGTATGTAGTGACCAATATATCATTTAAAAGGTGTTATTTTGTTCTTTATGACAGAGATCGTACTTCAAAATCTTCAAAAAATGACTTATCGCTTTTTGCAAACAAACCCTTCAATTGCTTTTTAATAGTACCTGCGTGTATTTGCTCAATAATCATAACAGATGACTTGATGCATGAAGAGAGTGACGCATTAAATAATGGGCGGTGCTGAAGAACGTTTTCCCGCATTCAATAACTGCATAATGAGGAAATTTCCTTGCTCAGTAAATAAGATCATGGGCTCCCACGCCAAGGGTTCCATTTCCTTCCCGTGACACCTGCGAAAGTGATTTCAGGCAGGGCTGTGTATCATCATTACCAAGAGAAGATTTACTTTACTCTTTGTGTCCTTGATGTTTAAACATAGAAAACATCGTTTTCCATAGCATGGATATGTCAGAACTCGAACCAATCTCTTAGATGCCTTTAAATGGGGGAAAACAGAGTCTTAAAGGATATTCAAATGTGCAACTGAACGCAATATTGTACACACAAAGGTGAATGTAAGAATCTGATCCATGATAATCACTACTTAATACAGAATGATTACGGTTTTAAGGTAGACTTTAAACAGATGAAAAACTATTATACTGTCATTGCAGTGTACATTTTCTATTAAAGTCGTAAGCAAATGATTCTATGAATATGTACACATCTACCTACAGTACTTATTTACACAATTAATGTAACTCCTGCATTGACTTCCTAATATAAATTCATTTTGTTTTCCTTGTTCATTTCCTTCACATACATATTATTGATTCTTTGATCCATGAGCCATCCAAGAGGGGTCTCACATGTGCAGGGCCCCAACATGCCCAAATGATAACATTTCAACTCAAGCTGGCGCTCTACTACCACGATCATTCTTGCAGCATGAGACGCTCAAAAGGCTGGGTACCTCACGTTAGGTCAGTCTCCGATGATGGCAAGGAGGGCAGCACGATAGTCACCGCTGGTATCTCCGGAGACAGCGTCGCTGAGGGACGTGCCATACAACGTCTTGAAGATGACCTTGATGTTCTCAAGGTCAAGCTATAAAATAGATAAGCACTTATTTATTTTATGCCCGCGAATGCGTTTCTTTATGCATCCTGCTAATTTATGGAAACTTCTAGTGCTCTCGAAAACAAAAACACCCCACACAAAATGTTACTCTACTTGCTGTTGCACATCATGGGAAAAGCAAGGAGGTGCAGCTCCCTGGGTAAAGGCATCTTGTCCAGGGACGTGAGTATTGGAAAGGATTCGGACTCGTAATCTTCGACTTAATTTTAAAAGAGTCTAAGCAGCTAAATCACGATTTGAATGTGCTCATGTGCACAATGCCACACTGACATTGATGACATTTTGATATCTTTGCTTTCTTCACTTAGGTTTATTTTTTTTTTATTTCGAGTATTTTTTCTTGTTGTTATTACTGCTGATATCCTATTAGGTGATCAAATTTCATATCACAGGTAAATAGAAAATCGGGTAATATCATTCCAGACACCTGCAGATCTCGTAGATTTGGCTTCAGCATCAATATGTGTTTGTTTTACATGCTCAGAAACAATGAACGATACCAAAACCATGATATAATGATGCTGCCAATATTATATATATATATATATATATATATATATATATATATATATATATATATATATATATATATATATATATATATATATATATTTCTAACTTTCGTATTTATTTCTTGTTTTTATAAGCAGTGCATCTTAAAGGTGAAACTGAATGATTATTTTACGATGCTGCATATTATATTATTCTCAAACGTAGAGGCAGTTTTTGTGGGTCAAAAAGAGTTGCCAGTATGAACTCTATAATTTGATAGGATAATTGAAGTGTGGTAAAGCCAATGTGTGTGCATACTGTGTGTGTGTGAGTATGAGTGTGTGTGTGTGTTTGTGTGTGTGTGTGCGTGTGTGCGTGTGTGTGTGTGTGTGTGTGTGTCGAATATTTACCTCAGCCCGCAGGACAATGATCGTTATGAGTGTGTCGTCATCGGTGCCTAAGCCGGCCATGGCCCGGTGGAGAGACATGGCGTTGAACTTAATGTAGTCCACACACATGTTCACTGAATACAAGGTTAAAAGGTTAAAAGAAAACAGATTGAAAGGTTGTCATTTAAATGCATCAAAATCACTGCATCTGTTCTGAGGGTTTTATCGTGTCTGTCTGTAGTAATGTTATTTGCGCATGACGCACTGATATTTAAATCAGCTATCAACCTCCATTACTAATTTAATATTTACATTCCATTCTTTTGTTAAATAGTTTGTTTTCGGTCTCAGTACTGAAGATCATAATTATGTTTGAAAATCATGTTGATGCAAGTCTCATAACGACAAGCCTTGCACGCAATCAATTTTTACTTCCTATACATACTTTTTCGTTAATAACGAAATTACATACTGCATCATTAGCAATGAATTAGTCAAAATTTAGTAAATACTTAAAGTTACAGCATAATAGATAATGATGAACAGGAAAGGGCTTATGCCTGCTAAAGTGTAAAGCAAATTCATGATGTACATTGTAGGCCTGAGTGTTTTCGTAAGCTGGTAATTTCAGTTAAAATAACTCTAAAGCGCACGGAGGCATGTTCGATCTTTCATCTCTCACCGATCATTAAATAACCGTCTTTCTGCTCTGCTGTCAAGTTGCTAACTTTGATGGCGTCAGTCAACGATTTTCCAGTCTTTTGAGTCCACGCCTGGAAGAGGCATGAAATACCAGTAACAATATACAACATAATATAAATTTTCAACTCCTTTTAGTACAGTGCAATACGGTTTCTGGCGATTATTGCAGTACGCAATACTCCTGTTGCCTGTCATTTTACTATACTGGCCACTCTGTGTAAGTCGATCTTGTCGAGACTGAGGCAAATAAACTGAATTTATAAACAATGTTCTCGCATCTGCAAGGTTTTAAATACAAATGGCACACTTTTAATTTTATTTAATTTCACTTCATTTATATAATCTCCAACAACGCATAGATACAACAATTACATTTGCTAAATAATTATACGAAATCAAACAGGCCAGTTTATCGTTATGAGGGAAAATAAAATGTAATGAAATGCAATCATATAATATGAAATTTATTGTATGAAAGAACATTTTGTTGGAAATACAGGGGACTGCTGATAATCTTGGCCTGCTTGTAATTTGCAGTCCCTTCATTTATTTTCTACTACTTTATTCAACAGGGCCAATTATTCGAAATACGCGCGCCGTGGACTTATGGTCCCCACACACTATACAACTTTCGGTCGCACGACGGACCGACTTTGGAGCTGAAATAAACAAGCGTATTTAATGTGAGGCTATCGTGATTTATTTCGAATCCAAAGTCAGTCGTGGGACTGAAAGTGAACGGCGGCCTTTACCAGTGGAGCGCACTGGAAATGGTTACATACATGTAATAGAGATATTACACATGAGATGCAAGAATCCCTGTCTTCACTGACATCTACTTTTAATAGGAGTATGCTTACGTCATCAAGTTTCCGAAACACTCCTGTGAGGTGGGGCAAACTCGATTTTGTCAGTAGATCCTCAATTCTCATATTGGGCAGCATCCAGCTATCAACGGCATTCTGCGAATGAGACAGATTGAGCGAGAGAGCGATTTTTTTCTTGTCAGAAAATCAAATATTAGAACTAAAACAAAATATCTGCGTACGGAGAAAATACAGCCTTGCGAAGTAATATCATGCTCATTATAGAAGGAATAGTGATGATAATGATTACAGTAGCTGCAGTAGTGGTTGTAGTATAGTAATAACAGCAACAATAGTAGTAGTAGCAGTAGTAGTAGTAATAGTAATAATAACAATAACAATAATAATAGTAGTAGCAATAATAGAACTGATATTGTTATAATTCAATTCAATTCATTCAATTCAATTCAATTCAATTCAATTCAATTCAATTCAATTCAATTCAATTCAAGGACTTTATTTCTAGAAGTAAAAGGAAATTATATGACAGAATTTGACAGGGCCTACAATTTTATCAATTCAGTTCACGCACATAATTGTAATATACAAAGTAATATGTGGCGGGAAAAAAAAAAACACACAATGCACTCGTTGCAAATGTAACGAAAACAAATAAATTATGGAAAAGAGTGATCCACACACACACACATACAAAGAAATCAGAGCTTGTACGAGATTGATCATTCAAAGAAAGCAAACCCCCCCCCAAAAAAAAAAACACACAAAAAAAACAAACAAACAAGCAAACAAGCAAACAAACAAACAAACATTTCTACATACAATCAAACCACCAATATACCAATATAACATATCATCATTATCACCTCCATTAGGTACTCAACGTCTGATTCGACACTGGCGTCATCCACCTGAGCATTCTCGTTTCTGCTGCCCTGTTGGAATTGAAAAGAAAAAAAAAAAGCGTCAAGAATGAAATATTTGCATACAAAAAAAAAAAAAAATCGTACCTCAACCACAAATTGAGATTTAGTTTTGTTTTGTTTTTCAAAGCAATACATGCATAACTAAACAAACACAGACAGTGAGACCACCAGTTAACGTCTCCTGTTGGAACTCATTGGCAGCAGGGGTAGGCCTAACGGTCCATGGGCGATACATCCCTACACTTACGAATTATGAACTATATAGAACCTTGATTAAGTCTTAACTATTATTCTTGGAGTTTTTTTTCTTTTTTTTTAAAGAAAGGAATCCCAAGGTTCTTGAATTCAGAGAGAATTAAAATTAGATAAAGAAGAAAAAATACACACCCGCTGACAGACTTTGTACGAACACATGTCCTCTCATCACGAAGAACGATAAAGTCATTGGAAAAAATGAATTACATTACATTACTTACAATAACCAAGTCAAGTATACTCTACCGTTTTGTTGTTGTTGTTTTGATGTACATTTACAGGTTTGGAGTGCAAATGTGGTAAAAACTCCCGGTAATTGAATCGTCCGATGGAAAACGTTAAACAACCCCCCCCCCCCCCCCGTTACCCCCCCCCCCCCCCCCCAAAAAAAAAAAAAAAAAAAGTTGATCTAGGAGAAAAAAAAATAAGAACAAAGATAAAGATAATAAAGAGATATTTAAAGAAGAAAACAAAGAAGGAAAAAAAAAACAGGAGAAGACAGAACAGTTCCGTATTAAAGTTCCTAGGAAGCAGTAACGGTTCCCTGAATCATATTTTTACCTCACTCATCTCGTGTTCTAAATTGCTGTGTTTTTTTTTTTAATTGTTCCATAATCCACGTTTCAACGAATAAACCATAAACAGAAGAAAAAAAAGTTGAAATATCGAATACAGCAATTAAGACAACTGAAAGTGTGAAGTATGAGGAATCTACATAGAAACATTGCTTGTATGGTTTAGATTCCAAAAAGCTGATATGAGATGAATTCTTACTTAAAGGGACTGTACAGTACTGGTTGAGGTGGGGATTCATGTTTTGAACATTCCTAAGTGAGATAATGGAAAGCCTCTTATGAAATATGAAAGAGCATGTAATTTTAAGAAAGATTCAACGTTTATAATATGTTGATGAAAATTGGTTTTCAAATGGCTGAGATATCCCAAAAAAGTGCTAATAATAAAAGGCGACATGCCACAACTTTATTAGGATCTCTTTGTTTCACATTGTTTTTGGATATCTCAGCCATTTCAAAACCGAATTTCATCAAATAAACTTTTGATACCCCTTAGAACTGCATGCTCTTTGACATCTCATAGAGTGGTTTCTGAATATCTCGCAAAACGTTAAAAGCTAAATCCTCACCTCGACCAGAACTGTACACACTCTTTAAAATTTACAATTGAGAGGAATGACATTTTTTTTAATGAAGTAGGGAAATACAGACGTAGACGCGAAAATTTTACAATTTCATAGGGATGACGAGATGATGGTGACGATATGCATTAATTCGAGGGGAAAAAATCCTGATAATACTCCGAAGAAAAAAGCACGAGGTTGATGACGGGACATGGTTACCTTGGTGATATCGATGAGTATCCCTATCCAAGGCCCGTATAGGTGAGACACCAAGTCGCCTTCCAGCTCCGTTCCAAACGCTGTCGAAGATTTGGATTAATGTTAATTGGCCTGATTTATTTTTGACATAAGCGTACCTATAATTACCACGCCATCATCAATATCATCTTCGTGATAAATGTATTATCGAAATAGAGATAGTGTTGACATACTTATAACAGGAGAGGCATGTACACATTGCACTATTAGGCAAGTTAGCAAAGAATGCGTGAATACATAAATACAGTAAAGCAAGTATAAATTATTCCTACACTTTGCATAATATCATCGCACAGTTAAGTAGGGAAGGCGTTACTGTTCCTATACTATGCAGGTACAATATTGTATTGTCGTAATCAAATAGACGTAAATTTAGAAGAATTCAGATGATATTCACTGTGATTTCCCATCAGCTTATATGAAGGGAAGTGCACTACTTGGGCTATTAATTAATGTTCAATAATTCAATGTTCTTCTCACCCTGACTGATAATTCAACTTTAACATTTAACATTTAATGTGCTACAGTAATGATTACCTGTAGCAAATGACTTCAAGAAAAAGTAAAAAAAGATGATAATTTCTGATGGCTGGAAATTTGACACCGAAAAATGACTCCGGTTTCTACCGGGAGAAAATGCACTAACATTAATCTTCATTTATTCTCTTATATCCTTTAAGGGTATTATACCATTTCTTCCCGTATATACAGAGTATTCTAATGGGAGCGCTCATTTTGCGGAAGTGGACCAACATGATTTTACGAGTTTGGCCTACCTTACATTTTCACATCTTCTTTTATTACAAATTATGGTCGTATCATTCAAGGCACGCTGTGACGATAAACATGAACACATACCTTGATGATACACTTCCTTGATGCAGCTAATTTCCTGTGAGGTTAGAGATAAGTACATGAGTAATACATAAACAAATTCATCATGTGATTTATTACACTTAGATATTTCAAATTCATGTTGGAAACTATGTTTGCAGTACACTCCCGTTATGACAAAATCCTCGGGACAGATGATTTTTTTTTTTTTGGTTACATTAAAGTTTGGTTATAGCAGAGCAGTAATTGAAATACAATTTTAGAGATGATAAATTTTGGCCCTTAGATTTTTACTCCGTTGTAACAAGAATTTCATTAAAACCGTGTTCTTTATAACGTACAGTGTACTGTATAAAGCAATTTAGTAAATATTCCTCGCGATATCGAACAAGAATTTCACTTGTCATAGGAAAACTTGGTTTTTTTTTTTCACTATGACAATGCCCAATCTCATCGTATCGATCAAACGATATCGCACTAACTCTGTCAACGTCTGTCACGTGATTTGAAGTAGTATAGAAATATAGCCAGAGAGTCATATCTTATATGTAAATCCTTTCTTCACGTCATCACACAATACAAAATCAACTTCAATGACTGGTGTATAACGATCATCTCTACTTTCATGACGTAAAATTTAAGCAAGTGCAGTCGAGCTATTCTCAGTTGAATCCTATTTAAAGGGAAGGGAGAAAGATATTTTGACCTACACAATGCAATCAACACATGTCTAAAGTTTTCTTCTATTAGCCAAGTTTTCGATTTGTGCGAGATCGACTTACATGTACGAGAGGTTGACAGTACAAAGTTTTATTTTCTTTGTACTTTTTCTTTTTTGTAGGTAAGGAAATAAAGCTGAGATGGTATGTGGAGATAAGTTCAAGAAACGCTGATGTAGAGCAATTTGTCAAAATAGTTGCACCCCCCCCAAAAAAAAAAAACTCGACGCAAGAATTTCATCAAAGTGCAGAAGTTCAAAAAGTTTACCCTCCCCTATGGCATGTATAGCCTCTCTATGTATTAAACATATCAATCATTCTGTTGTGCATGCTGTTTTTGAATAGTGAAACTATACAACGTCACATAATTTGCATAAGCACGCCTTGATTTCTATTATCCGTAGAAAATATTTTTGCTTTAAGATATCGAAAAACACTTACCACATAGTTGAGAGGAAATATTATCTCAAATATCTTGAGAGCAAGGTCAGAGGGAGCAAGTAAGCTGGTATTCTGTCAAATGAAATGAACACAGTATCATGGAGTGTGAAACCTATATACGTAATATTTCTATTTTTCCATCAATTTCCAAATTTCACTGCAGTATTATGACGTGACACCAATTTGTACAGATGTAAGCTCAGTTCAGTTTAGTTCGGTTCAATTTATATTCATATTCATTACAACAAATACCTTGAAATTAATACGACAAAAAGAATACAAATGCATATCTGATTTCATATAATCAAGAGAGCTCAAGCACATAATGTTAATGGTTAGGGTATAATGGTGCATGCATAATAAACGTGCAACAAAGAAGTAACAGAAATATGATGGGTCCTATACATAAAATCTAGCTTGTAAAACTGTAGGTCCCAAAGTTGTGGGTGCGAATATTTTGAGGAGAACGGATATAGATGTCCTGACCGACGAAAATTATTTCAATATCAAAATCAATGCAGAAGAATGGATTTGTAGTCCCATAGACCACATGTTGCTTTGACCAGTCTGTTGCATAGATTCATACAGTGCGTGGTTATAATAATAATATTAATACTACTCATAATAATGATGATGATGATGATGATGATGATAATAATAATAATAATACAAATTGTAACATCGGAATACAACATTGCAAAGAGTACTTAACTCACGGTGGCATTTGTGTGAATGATGTGTGCGAGAAGTAACTGCGGTTCATCAAGGAGGCCCTCTACGACACGTAGATAGCTCCCACTCAGTTCTGATTTCATGACCTCGAGGAGATCCTATTAGACGTATAGCGAGTGTCAGGTTAACACGTAGCGGAGATTAGGAGAAAGCGAAATGAGTGCGTGTGATTCACAAAGCGGCTCACCACAAACATACCTTTTTATAGGGATGATGCATCATGGAAGTAGAAAAGCTATTTTTTTTTTCTTTATTTTTGATGGGGAAGTGTCTGTCTTGGGGTCTTTGGATACTCAGACTGTCAGACTGATAATATGCACTTACCCGAATTGGTCATCATAATCGGGTTACAATGCATCATAACTTGCAACGTTTAGGCGAAGTCGTGCAGGTAGAAGGCGACAACAATACAAACTAGTCGACGGTTGAGGAGGGTTTCAAGTGCAATTCGGAATCCATTCGGCTATCTGTCATTATTATAGGTTAGTACAACTGCCAACAAAAGTACAATGAGCATTCAAAATGGTTACTAGCTTAAATATTGTTGACCTCGCTCTCAACAACAAAGAACATTATATATATATATATATATATATATATATATATATATATAATACACTCCATATATATATATATATTTTTTTTTTTTTTTTTTCGGAGGATGATCTTGTGAGCCTGACTCGCGTGCTACTATTTATGTATAAGACATGCGGGTGGGTAGACCTACTTTGAAGTTTGTCGTAAAGAATGTAACGGCCATGACATGCGATTCTAAGTGATCGGCTTTCGGGACACCTCGGCTGTGTGTATATTTTGCAGGCAATTGTAACAATGAGCGTTACGAAGCCATATTGATGCTTCACTGTATACGGACGTAAGTGGATGGAGTAGAAAGCAATCACCAGCCACGAATTGTAATAAATGGCTACAGCGTCGTAGTATATTAAAGTTCCATATCGTACAACCTGACAATCAATTATTATAATTGTGACTTGTGCGTAATTGAATCTAACGGCTTTTTGCATTCAGCCATTCCCTTCATGGAATAGTCTCCAAACAAATAAGAATGTGCAGGGGCGGCAGCCGTGGGGGCCGTGGGGGCTCGGGCCCCCACACTTTTTGTGCACCATACAAAGGAATACATAAGGTGTCATCACTTTGGGCCCCCACACTTTTTTCAATCCGGAAGTACGTAAGAGGCACAACAATGGGAGGGGAGAGAATGAGCTGAGGACCTTTTTTTTTTTTTGCTTGTTAGCTGAAGAAACCCGGAAGTGGACGGGGAGAGATTTGCTTGTTAGCTGAAGAAACCCGGAAGTGGACGGGGAGATGAGCTGAGGACCTTTTTTTTTTTTTTCTTCTTTTTTTTTTTTTTTTCTTTTTTTGCTTGCTAGCTCATGAAACCCGGAAATGGGCCCCCACACTTTTGAAAACAGTGCGCCGGCCCTGATGTGAACTAGCAAACACAACAATGTAAACAAACAAACAACACAGATAAGGCAGAGGAAACGGGCCAGGGAAAAGTAGTACCTACCGCACCGTACTCCAACGAGTAGGCCTCCACGATGTCCTGTCGCTGAGCATTGGTGCGTTTGGTGAGGATTTCTGTGATCGTCGACTCCCGAGTACCTGAAGCACAGGACAAAATTTTCATGATAATTTAGAAGAAATAAGAAAAACAAAATCACCTCCCTCCTCTCGTTACAGGGGAGAAATGATGTTTAAATGGGGAGGGGGTGGTAGGAGACTCCTGTGCTACTTCTACTTACCATGTCGTGACTGGGCAAAGAGAGGGAACATATCTCTTATTTGCAAATGACTTAATCATAAATGAAAATCAGGGAAAGAATGCTTGTCGGTAATCATTTCATCTCTCTCAATGCATATTTTGCTTTTAACAGGACGGAAGGACAAGTGAAGCGAAATGTGATAATGTTGTACCAAGAATTCCTCAACTGTATCATGAAGCAGTGATAAATCTTTACATGATGTTATCAAATCAACGAAGTTAATGACAGAGAGGGAAATAAATCGGATTGTGAACATTCTAGGACTATAACTAGCTTACATTTTATTAGGCAAGTGCAATTATGTTTTGAGCTGTTGACTGGATGGACGAAAATGTTCGAGAGGACTGGTGGTATGTAATGACGGCTGTCCCAATAACTGCATGGAAGGAAGGGCGAATCATGCAAACGAAACTTACCGAGTCCTTTTACGGCGTCGTACAGTGCCTTGGCGTCGGCTTCTCGATCGAACGGATCTGCCGGGGTGATGGTACCTCTTGGCTTACAGGAGAGAAATTAGCGTTACCAGATCATCACTTATCAAGTCTTGCAACAATTAAAGATATACATTTGGTATTTTGATGCATTATTGTCCATCAACTTACCTCATACCTCCTAGTAGAAAACGTTTGTATCTTATTGTGTTTTTTTGGTTTTCTTTGTTTAGATACCAATGGCCAAATAAGGGTTTCTTAAGTTGTGTTGATGAGTAATATAAAAACAAATATATTGACGTATTGATAAGTAATAAAAAAAAACTGGCATCCCTGATTTTGGCTGACATCTTTCACTTCCGGCCTAAATGTATATCTTTAAATCTCTTCCTTTCCTCGGTAGCTTACATCTACATCTCCTTTATGAATAAATGAATAAACAAATACAAATGAATAAACAAAATTATATACAAATAAATACAAATGAACAAACAAAATTATAAACAAATAAATACAAATGAATAAACAAACTTATAAACAAAGAAATACAAACACGGTACCAGGGGAATTACCAGAATTATAATCATCACATGATATTTGACTGAGACATCGAGAATGACAGTAAAACGTTTTGGCGTTGGATTATCTCTGGGAGTATACGCCCTACCATAATACCCGAATGCTTATAGATAGCGCAACAGCTTTGAGATGCCTTAGTCACTTAAAAAATATACTGTCAACAGGATCTACACTTCATGTGTGTAGGTGAAGTACTCATGTGAAAACAAAATATACTTAACCCAAGTTAATAAAAGTCACTTACCTCTACGCAGTCTAATATGGCGGCCATCTCTTGTCTACAATACCTATAATCGCCAGGAGTGATATCATACGCAATTTATTATTGGACGAAGATCATATACCCGTCAGTACAATCTGGCTTATGATCCTTGTCATTCGTCAAGTTGCAACGCGATATCCGATATGCTTTGTCAGCCGCCACGCTTCAACCCTCATGTTTTGTAAAAAGCAGTAAATAAAAATCTAATGGGTCATGTGACGTGACGACACGACGACTAAAACGTAAACAAACTTGTGTGTGACGAGTCTGTGCTGTTTTGAAGTCATTTCCTTTTGTCGGTGGTTAGATTCAAGTGTTTTTTGTGTGTGTGTAAGTTAAAGGGCTCGGCATTATCTTGCAGTGGCCCGGTGGCCCGGGACCACTGGAAATTGATGTCGGTCTACCAAATTTGAAATAGGATATTTTTTGCTGGCCGTATTGGGCAAGTACAATTCAAAATAGATCGTCATATTGTTTTCAATTATTTCAGGCCACTATTGTCTTTCTCGCCACAAAAAAAAAAAACAAAACAAAAAAAAAAACAATCAGATTCAAAGAATTTGGATGTCCGAGCGGGCCACCCAACAGAAAATAAGTTAGAATCAAGCCCGTGAATGCATGTATGTATTTGGCATGTACAGGACCTACATGAATCAATTTTCTTCTACACTTTTTTTTTAAACTAACCGTGCATAAGCATACTCCTCGTCAAACATGTGATCAATAATTATGTGTGTGTGAAGTTAGTGAGTTCGCTAAGGATTGTGTAACTGTTTTTCTCTATAATATGTTTGTAAGTTCATGAATTACGCGATGCATCCGATTCATTACTTTTGCATCGTTTGAAAAATTTGAATGAAAATTTGATAACTATTCAATGCCATTTTCAATTTTTATTTTTCAAACTTGGGTTATCATCAAATTGAGAGCGAACATTTTACTCTTTTCAGTGATTCTGCACTCATCAATACAAGTGATACTTTTCATTCATTCATTCATTTCAGTTTATTTATTTCCATCATCAAAAAGAAAAGAAAAGAAAAAGTTGACATAATCCAAAGTGATACAATTTTTTTTTTCATTTCTCTTACACTCGTCTGATAAAGGACTTTTTTTTAATACAATATAAAGTATATACACGAATGATGTCGTAAAAAGAAACAATGCACTTTGCCATGGCAACAAAAATAGTAAATAATCACAATAATGGAAAACAGTGTTCCACTAAAAAAGCCAAGCTTGTAAGACGTGGAACACTGATATAAAACAACAACAGCACCAATTTGTTATACCAATAAAACATATTCATTTTAAATTCTTCTATATACCATTGTACATTTTACCAAGGAGGTTGAAGAGATGGAGTAACAACAGAGTTATTCCCTTTGATCTATGTTCGAAGCCGCCGCTCAAAAATATTTGAAGCATGTGCCAAACAGGATCTGCCGCGCCGATACGAAGACAATTGACTCGTGTCTCATTGCATTATCACCAGCCACTTTCAAAGGAAGATATGTTTTTGTGATGGTAATTACTTTTCGCTATCCCTTCTTATAAAAGGTAGGTAGTACAGACACGAGGATGCGCGAACAGAAATTGAGGAAAAAATGTTGAAATGAAAATGAAAATTACTCGACTGGGCATACGCGGGCACTAATCTGATATATCTATCAATAAAGAATTATACTTGAAGATTATTACATATTAGTTTCATTTGGGCAAATTAAGTCGAAAAGTAATAAAACAGCTTTCCAGGATGGTACAGTTTTAAACATTTTCACATAATACAGCTCTGATTTACACTTTTGCGCAATTTTCTGAACGGAATTGACTTTTGTTTTACATGCTTTATTATTCAGTGAAATGTCATTTCATTTAATAAGTAAATAAGCAAAATATGGCCAACATTATGATAACGTTCAAAATGAATCTTCAGATTGCTCAGCAAGACGGCGGCTTGGAACATCGATCTTCAAAGGCACAAGTGCACCTGTGGAATTCTTTTGTACATCAATAGAAATCTGACAACTGTTTGAATAATTACAGCCAGTTGGAACTCCATGTATAAAACCTCCTTGATTTTACTCATTGATATAATATGATGCTGATACTATGAACAATACTTACTAGGATTTTAGAATGCAAACGTATAAACTATGTAACATATCACATTGTGGCACAGACACTATGGGGCCAGGTATGCCAGGAAAATTGAACGGAAAGGAAGATATGCAATCGGCCGCAAAAAACATAACGACGACAACAACAACAATAACACAAAACACAGAAATAACAGAACTTGAGGAAATGCACTCAGACAGATACTGGACAACGAAGAACGAGGAAAAAGGAGCAAGGAAGAATAGAGAAGGAAAAGGCGAGGGAAAGGGAGAGGGAGGGATGGAAAATGTCTGTGGACACACTACAAAATCTCAAGGAAAAGTGAAACATGACGGTTTTTTTCATTGAACAGAATTAACTGATATATTTAGAAAACAAATATTTTTTGAGTTTATACTTAAATGTAATTAACTTCACAGATTCTTTTAGATCATTATCTGAGCTATTCCAAACTCTGGGTCCGGTATAAACAAATGTATTTTGAGTGTGTACAGTTCTCACTAAGGGAAGATGAAATTCTTTAGATTGTCTCGTGGGATAATTATGTACGTGACTGTTACAGTGAAATAAAGAGTAAAATATTTTGGGTAGATGGTTGCAGTTGTAATTAAACATAAATCGACCAAGTTGAAACAAATACAACTCTTTTATTTTCAGAATTTTGTGTTCAAGGAACAGCTTGTCAGTATGTGCTCGGATAGGAAGGTTAAAAACAATTCTGAGCGCCATCTTTTGCAGAAGAAAAAGTTTATCTATATAGCAATGTCGAATATGTATTCCCCCAAGCAAGAATTCCGTAATTCAAGTACGGCAATACCAAACTTGAATAAAGTGAATCAAAGCCGAAGAAGGAAGATAATATTTCAATCTATTCATTATGCCTATGTTACGTGCAATTACATTGCAAATATTGTTTATGTGACACCTCCATGATAAATTATTATCAATACAAACACCTAAGAATTTAATAGAAAAAACCTCTTCTAGGGGAGTTGTGTCAAATATAACATTACCTGGTAATCTATCTAAAGAATTACTAGAAAACATATACTTTGTCTTCTCAATATTCAGTGACAATTTATTTGCATATATCCATTGTGACACATTCTTCAATTCATAATTCAGAGTACTTTTGAACATGATAACTATTATCAAATTCATCGTATATTTCAGTTTTTTTTTTTGTGTTTCAGTATCTTCCATCTCAAGTTGACAGATGAATATGACATTGCCTTTTGCATTTTAGTCTTCAATTTATCATCTCGCCCACTATGTACTGACAAATAGATAGCGGAGTTGTTGGTTATAATCCACGATAAAGAGCCGTCGAGACCACGTAAGGCACTGTCCCAGAGAACTACAAAGCGCCAGCTAGCGGCAATTATCATGGAACTTTATAGGGATAACCCACAGAGAATTTTCCCTTCCTCTCTACCACAGTCGTTATAAGCTCTTTGGGATAACCCCTACTCTGGGCCTGACTTTTAATTGGCCCGCAAAGTAGTGACGTCAGTGCTCCGCCACTCATACTGGAACGGCTGGCAGCAATCGATAACTACACCTCATAACGTCTTTCAAGATTTCGCCAGACTCGTACAAGTAATCGATTTCCGTTGCCATCGAATAGAAAGGAATAAAAAGAGACAAGTATTGTCATGCACACGTACTATGAATGCCTTTACAGATATCGATTTTGGTCAAACTGCGTCGACTCGCGAAAAGTATAACACTTGCACAACAGTCGCCATTTTGCTACAGACTGTGCAGGCAGCATATTTCTGATTCGTCTAGTTGTTCATGAAGTTACTGAAACACCAAAGATTCTGGGCCGGGGGAAAAGGTTGGATTTGATACAACTGCAATTTTACCTTAGTATGGGAGAATCCATTGCTGCCTTTGTGCAGCATTGACCAGCGAGATAAAAGAAAGAAAAAAAAAAAGGTAAGATACTCGTTGGGATATCACTTAGACTAGATCTACAGATTGCCTTGAAGAAAGTTTGTTCTTCGATTGCTATTAGTTGCCTACCAAAAAGGCGTGCAGTTCTTCTTTGAAGTTTCTTGGTCTTCTTTAATTTCCTCGTTTACTTGTTTCTGCATTTGAAACACATCATTCGCATGGCACTCGATCTCTTTGGAATTTTTTTATCTGCACGAATTTTTAGTGTTTGTTCATGTTCAGTATAAATCCCTACACTGCTGTCAATTGCAAAATTGTTTTACAAGGGATAAAGCTTAAAAAACCCCAACAACTAAAGATAATAAGATAAAACTCCTTATATAGCAAAACCTGATAAAAAGCATGATTGACTTTTTCAACTGATTGATTTTATTTCTTTTAATGGTTATATTACTTCGAATGGATAGAGCATAGAAATGTATTTAGACATTTTTAGTTTAGACAAGTTTCATTCCACTCGAGTTGGATATAATAAAGTTAGGTATAATATCGTAGTTTCATAGTGATATCTCTGTACAGTGATGTTGTGCGCAACCCTTACATGTGTGGGATTTGTAAATGAGATGATAAAAAGCATGTTTTCCCCACACACATAGTATAATCTTGAATCTTAATCGCTGTTATCTTCTCCTAAAGATGCCTTCGAAACACGCCGCTCGTGTTGCCTCTCCGCGCTCAAAATGTGAAGGCGGCCGGGGCGTGTCAGCATGCTCAGCCGCAGCTGCACTGTTGAGCGTCATCGTCTCCGTGTTGGTTCGGCTCCCCGGCGCTTCGGCCAATGCGCCAAGCTGCAGCTCGGCAGTCCCTCTCGGCATGCAGAGTGGCTTCATTCAAGACTCGCAGTTGTCAACCAACCACGACTTTGCTTCTTATCCAACATCGGATGGTCGCATATCAGACGGTAAGCCTATATAGCAAGCCCGCGTGTCATGTTTCAAGGCACTACATTTTGGACAATACGTTTAAGTGTAATGACAATGTTCTATTCTTGAACCGTCCAACCTGAGGGCATCTCAGTATTGCACACATACATCATGACACTTTCAAATTTATTGACAAACATGGCAAACTCTACAGTTATAACGCGTAGTTTGAGAATTTCATTGTTATGACTTACACCTGTACATATATAATCAAAACAAGAACAACAACAACAACAAAGACAGAGAAGAGGATTCTTTTGCGCACAGTACTAAAAGAAACATCAGAATCTATAGACATGGTAGCCTGACCGTTAGTTCACTTGTACATAATTATTTAGCTATCAAGTCATTCAAATTCAAGAATATGACGCTATGTTTACGTGATACATCGAACCTTTGATTGACCAGCATGACCATCATCTACATTCATCATTACTTTTCACATTATCGACATATAGTGAGGATAAAAAAGAAGGTATCCTCGACAAATCTGCTGTATTAAAATTATTGCTATAAAATAACAATTTCAAATTTATATTGCGCAGTTTCTTTAGGAATACGTTCAGCTGTATACATAACAACATACAAGTAATCAAAATAAAATGAAGGCAGTCATATCAATAAGCAAATAACATGAACCTATAACAGTTTATTCTTAGCTTAGAAACTTACAATGAAATAAAAGGATACAGAATTAAAAAGCATAATGCTGTGACGATCCACTCATTACAGATACTTTTATTATTGTGATAATGATTATACTGTAACCTCTGTCGGTGTTATAGTTATTAGAATACTATTGCAAATATTTTCATCACGCGTGGTCTCACCTTTTTCTGTCTGACCGTTATTTTTCCTGTTATTTTGCATCGAGCAACCACTATCATCTTGGATTATATTCGCAGACCTCAATACAGCCTGGACCGGAAACGGAAATGTCGGAAGTCCACATTTTCAAGTGGATCTTTTAGCACACACTATCATTACAGGGGTAAGTGGGTTTAATATACAAATAATGACTGCTATGAGGGGCACAGTTAAAATTATGGGCCCAAGGTGATGTGAAAACCTGGTCCATAACTATGCCCGAAGCGAAGCTGAGGGCATAGTTATGATTTTCACATCACCGAGGGCCTATATAATTTTAACTGTGCCCCGAATATCAAGCTGTCATTATTTGTTTTATATACTGAAAATATAGATTCCGAAATATAGATACCGAAAATATAGATTCTAGTCTCTTTTACAGCACTCTTAATCAACGCTGATCGACAGCGCGGCAGTCGTATCATTGGTGCATACATATGAGTGATCTATGTGTACGGGGTTGCGACTGTCTCCAAACCTGTTTACAGGGCACAGTTGATTCCATGCCCCGGGCACAGTAAATCATGACCTCATTTTGATCAAAAATGGGGCACAGCTATTTTCATGACTCCACTTTTAACCAATCAGATGAGAGGAATCTATATATGAGGTATATAATACCTTTTGTCGCATTTTCTTTTGCTTGTGGCTGATTTTATTATTCTTGTCTCACATTCCTCAATAAGTTTTTTAAAAGTTAATAAACATCATTAAAGGTAGGGAATCCCATTTGCACGCCTTAAATGAAGAGTTGTATAAATACAGTGGTATGTTGAAGAGAGTATCATTTTAGAAACTCCCATAAAGTATTGAAAGTGGAAGGCAACATTTAGTACATTTTATTGACCGTTAGATTTTGAATCGAATTGTTTTCGGGGCTCACCGTAAATTCCAGTACATTACTAGGCTACCTTTGCAGACCCATGTACTGCATGTGTGTCCATCATGTATATTTTGTGAAGAAAGTTCATCAACACTTACAAACATTTCTGTATACATTCTTGCCACACACTCTACAGTTTTGTATATGTTATTACATCAGCTCTTGTACTTTTAGATTTGTGTTTATAGATCACATATACAGAAGAATGCAACAAAAAGGCTTAAGTGTGGCTGACACACAGAACTACTGAGTAGTTGAGTTTTGTGCATTATTCAAATTGTAGATAACTGTTGACTTCCAAATTTCTAAGCAGTGGCCTAAGCAAGTCCCCTGAGGTTCATATTTATTGTTTTGCTGCATTTTGGGAGGTCTGTAAAAGGTATCCCCTACCTTTAAAGGCCAGCTGATCGGCATGCAATTTTGTTTCTGCCTGCATGGTGGTGCATTTCTGCTGATACGAATAAGTTTTCACATCACAAATTCCGGAATTCGTCATCGAAGTAATGTAAAGTCATCCATGGTTTGATTTTCCACACCTACCATGCTCCCCTCCGATGGTGTCTATTTCATCTGAATTTTGATAACGTGTCACAAAGGGCAAGAGAGTTGTACTAGGACCGGAGCTATAATGTGTAAAGTACATGTATTACTACTTTGACTTCAGATTTGTAGACCTATTCACATTAGTTAAATGTATAGGAGTGTGCGTAATGGATGTCCATCAGCTACTAAAACCTATTTATCCCGCTGAGCTCGACCGTACAAATGCATTGGAACCATTATGTTACCTCAGTTACAAGAACAATACTGATTTTGTATGCAAGTTCGTTCATGAGGAACCTCATTGACATTGTATACCGCGAGCTGTTTATAGCAAAAGGGATATGGAAGGTATTTTCTATATCCCATTCATTGGTAATGACTCATTACAATAAAACTCCATGCAGGTACTGTTAGATGAGTGTGATAGCTGACGCTGTGTACAGTAATTTACACAAATGTCATCACTATTTCAAAAAGGAATAAAGAGTCCAAAAAGTAGGAATTAGATATAACCTGTTCATTCGGATTCATAACTTTCCCTTAAAGACAAACCGACATAGAAATATAAGAAATCATTTAGTACCATTATTCATTAATTGCCACTTCCACAAGTTATGTTATTACATATTGAAGTCTCTGATAAAATAAACGATATATAAATGTTGTATGAATCACATGCAACAGAGCTGGTTTATCTTGATCCGATTTGAATGCTTAACGTTCGAAGTTGTGTTCCTATAAAATGTGACCCTGCACCTCAAAACAAACAAAAAGTCGCCAGACATGAATTTTTAGTTAAGACCATATTCTGAAAGAGCAGACTTTAAGCTTTAAAATGATGTATAACTCAAATCAAATGGTCTCTCCTAACCTATCTAAATATTGGAAAGAAAGCACAAACTCAGGAAAAGTGTGAACTGAGAAAAGAGGCTCTGAAGTACAGTGTCTATTCAAGCGCTTAATCTCTACCAAACCGTGCTGGCTGTTCGATGAATGGGACAAAAAACACTAAGTAAACCACCAGAGTAACAACAATGAAGGGATTATCAGATTAAACTGAAATTAAGCATGCCTCATTAACACATTCTGTCCATAATTGATGCCAACTTTCAAAACAGTAGCACTATTCTTTCAAAAGTTATTAGAGTTGAAAGTGAAGAGTGTGGACAAGGTTTTTCAGAAATGAAAAAGGGATTCTAAAGACACACCTAATCACACTATTCTACCAAAAATGTTCGAGATAAACTGCTAAAAAACACACTTTCCTGCCCGTTTTATGATACCAAATTTTAGTATAATGTAAAAGAAGACCCGCTCTTTCAGAAAATATGAAAAAGTCAAGTTCGGCTAGGTTGACCCATTTCACTTATTTTCAGTCCTCACGCAAAACCAGTGTGTGCGACTTTATGTTCGTTTTGAGGTGCACGGTCACAAATACACTTAAACTTGGATGAATGAACGAATTGAAGGTATATCCACCTGATGGCGCAGAATTGAATGCCACTTTGTGTCATTAAATTGAATGAATTTTCCTCTAAACTGGATGAAATGGACTCTAAAATGAATGACATGAAACGAATGTTAATGATGAAAGAATTAAAATGAACCGTGTGAGCAGAGCGTTGACGAAAATCACTTGAATTTGAGCGCCTTCTTTTTAAACTCGAATGCAAATCGGATGAAACTGGGCGGGAAAACCTACACCATAGTTTGCTTGCTGGCCTGGTTGGTCATCGCTTCTTGTAATGGAACAGTTGAATGACGTCATGTATATTTCATGTTTGAATCCACCAGCTGATAATGGAAGGACGAATGGACTCGGGTGAGACGAACAAGCGCATCCTCACCTTCTCCATATCCTACAGCAGTGATGGCACGAACTTCATTGACTATGAGGAGAGCAGCACGGTGGTGGTAAGAAAACTCTCAGAACTGTAATCCTTTTTGTGCAAATGAATCAAAGTATACGACGATTTTACTCATACAATTGATTAAATCTGGGTGTGTCAGACTTGAAAGAGAACTCGTTTGTTAGTGCGTTTCTGAAATTCGTTTCTTTGATGTTACAGAAAGTTCATATACACCGAAAAGAACTTCTTCGTTAACAAAAATGGTTATTAAAGTGGTTAGTAACTTTCCTTAAGACGGCTGGGTTGAAAACCTCCATGTCGTGTAATGTAACATCCAACTATTATCAATACACTTTAATTGTCGACATACAGTAACAAACGTAAGTAGATACTTGCATGCTCACAACTTGCATGAGGTAATGCTAAAGGACCACGTGTCTTTGTAAGGGTACACTTTTCATGGCATTATATTTGTTTGGGTGAAGTTTGATTTATTTCCGCATTCAATCAATATGCAATACAAATTCAACACAAATTTCAAAATCACAACGAATAGCAAAAAAAGAAAAATCTTTAATGCAGTGATTTAAAGTGATAACATAACATTAAAAAAGAATAAACATAAGCGACAGTGTTGTGCAGTGAACATAATAGTAAAAAAAAGATACCTTTTTTTCTAGTAAATGATTATGACAAATTAATAATTGATCACATTAGACCATCGTCGCGAGCTGTTAAGCTGAAAATGGATGGGGCCTCGTTATGCTGCCAATTGATAAACATTCAACAGACAGCTTCTTATTCATTCATTCATTCACTCTTTCACATATTTATTTCTGTACCATTGTGTTGCAGGTCTTTGACGGAAACACCGAAGAGGGATCAACAGAAACCATTACGTTTAACAACCCCATCGTGGCGCGGGTGATCAGAATGGATATTCTCACCTACCAGTCCAAACCCGCCCTCAGACTTGAGTTGTACGGGTGCTACGAGAGTAAGTTTGATGAAAATCATATTATTATATAAATAGAATTGGAATGGTGTAACATTTCTGGGTAGACGAGGGGGGGGGGGGGTTGGGGTTGAGAATAATAGAGTGAGTGTTTGATGGTGGATAGGGCTGTTAACTCCTAATGTGTTTTATATCCATAGATTTCATTATCCACGAGAAATCTTTTTTCCAATATATTATGTATACATTGTAAGTTAAAACATTTTGTATGACCTTATTATACTTCTTTTTTTTTTTTTTCGTGAAGAGTTTTTTATGCTTCAGGATAAGGGCAAACTACTGTATTTTTTGTCTTATTCAACCCTATCCTTCTTCTAATGTAGAGTATTCCTGCAACGTAAACGCATTGAGAACGAAGAAGAATAACTATTCAAGATGGAATAGAACCTATTGTATTCATTATGTGAACATGTGCTATGATCATGAAGTCAAATTGACGCGATAACTTCAAGAAGTGCACTTTAGTGCGTTACTTTAATGAAAAACCAACCAACCAACCAACAAACAAACACGCAGAGTTCTAACTGGTCTGTAAATGTAAGAAAAGTAGATCGGCAAACATGAAGCATTTTTTTTTTGCTGTATTTTCTTCTTTTTTTTTTTTTTACAGCCAAATATCTGCTACACAATATAAGGGTAATAATATGGTAATATGAGTGATTACAATAATAATATCGTAATTCTAACATTGGTAATGTTGTGGTGGTGGCGGTTGTACTTTTAGCTCATTCGTGCGCCGAGTGGCTTGGTTATACAACGGTCATGCAGGATACTACTGGATACTTCTGGTCCTCTTCGTCGTACGCCCGCGCCTACTACAACGCCACACACGGCTACGAGAGCGTCTCCGTCTGTTACGACGATTCATCTGGTGAGTTTACAAGCGCACACGAAAAAGAAAGAAAGAAGGAAAGGCGTCGGAGGAGGAAGATGAGGAGGAGGAGAAGTAGCAGTAGAAGAAGGAAAAGGAAGAGGAAGAAGAAGAAGAAGAGGGAGAAGAAGAAAAGTAGGGAAGGAGGAAAGAGTAGGAAACAGACGCTTGCTGCTGCAGATTCTTTAATTGACGTTGAATATGTTGTACATCTGACTGCTGACGATAGGCATTTAGCGGGAATATCCAGACTCAGTGTTTAGACATACATGAATACCGCTAGACAAACAAAGAATCTCTACTGTTATTTTAGACAACCATGCCTACCATACCAACGTTTCTATAATAATAATTTATAAACATGCAAAATTTTATAATCTGAAGGACGCTATATCAGTATTGTGAACAGGAATGGTAATTTTTCCGTGTCATACATAAAACAGAAATGGTAGAAATTGTTTCGAAGAACCCCTGACATATTGCAATAATATGATTATATCAAGTTATAAGGTAGACAATGATATCAATCATGTAACATATCATGTAAGAAATATCACTCCCTATCATTACATTACATGAGGTTATAATTATACATAATATGAGTGTTGCAACTGATTGACAAATTGACGTACATCGAACATCTCGACGGAAGAATTTCATGAATTTGAATAATATGAGTGTTGTCTTGGAGAGTAATGATGATAATTCAAAATATTATCACTGGAGTTAAAGAATAAGTAATTCTCTAGTGTTTTGACAAATAATTGACATGGTTTACCTCATTTTCTTTCCACTTAGACATTTGGGACTGCACCTCTTCGTTGGGGGTCGGGAACAACTGGATTGATAATTCTCAGATGACTGCGTCTAGTTCAGCCTCTGGGTATGAGGCGTGGAAGGGTCGCTACGGACCGTCTGGAGGTATATTGCCGTGGTTATCTCACCATTTCCATACAGAAGATTGATAACTTGTGATTGAATCTGTTCGACTGGAATTAATTGTGAAAATCACGGAGATAACATTTTCGTGACTCGTCCGAGTCGCTTTTTCAGCTCTGTCTGGGGGTGAACATTCACCTGTGATGGGCTTTGTATTGGTAAAATCCGTCGAGCAAGACAGAGCTGAAGAAGTGACTTGGACGAGTCACAAAATGTTCTATCCGTGACTTTCACAATTAAACAGATTGAATTACGTGTTTTTGTAATACTGCCTGGGTGAATCAAAAATACATCGATGTATTTCCAGAGGATTGTTGAGGAGAAGAAATGTTAAGCTGTTTTTGTAAACACTTGGTGTGGAACTAAAATTTAATGTGCTAGTAGTTGGAAGAAGTTGAAGCAATTGCGACTTTATAGGTCTTGCAATTTTCGTCTTCTTTTATTTTTTCTATGAACGTTCAAAGTAAGGGTTATCAGCGTTAATATAATACAGGGATATATTTCACCTTGTGGGAATTGAGATTGGGTGCTTCGTTGGAAATAAACGATTCTTTTCATGACAGCACATAATAATTGTAAACTTAAAATCAGTTTCAATGAGTTTCAAAAATAATTATGTATTAATGCAAACGGACATTGTACGAAGTAGTAAGTCAGCTTTGTATTGTATGATACATAACGCTTATTGATTGTGTCTATGCAAGTGTGTATGTGTGTTTGTTTGGTCGTTTGTTTGTATTTGTAACAATTCTAATGTTTTATGTATCAAACTTCCTGTGACTTACTCTGCAGTTTGGATGCCTTCGTCAAACTCGAATTCGGAGTACCTCCTGATTGACCTATCGGTGGATGCGTACATAAGTGGGGTAAGAAGTTCTAGAACGCAGTGCTAACAGGCAATAGCAGAATTAAAAATATCATGTTCTGTTACATTTGCAGGAATGCGCACAACTTTCACTTCTGACAATTTGTACAATAGATTATTCTCAGGCTTTGCCCATCAGCAAATGCCAAGATCATTGAAATAATTATTCTTTTTTACAATTCAAAATAACTTCACCAAGAGATTTTGAAGCTTTGAATGGGAAAGACCAGTGAACATGTGTCTGCTTTAATACTGGATGTGAGAAGAACAAATGAGCAGAACCAAATTCATTCACAGTCTGCATGTGTACGGCACACAATGGCAAGGATGATTTTCCATAAGAGCGGCAACTTATCATAAGATTTCTTTACACCATTGCTCCCATACAATCGTGTTAATTCCATGTTTCGTCACATTTCAGTTCAAATCTCGCGGAGACCGCGACAGCTCAAACCAGGCCGATACATTCTACATGACATACAGCAGCGACGGAAGCAGCTACAGTTCTCAGACGGAATTCGCTGAGGTAACGCAACCAACTTGTTTTTATACGGAGGGAACACATAGAAACTCATTTTAATGTTGACTCTTATGTGGAGTGGGAGGGAATAGACTGAAAATATGTCCCCTCTCGGACATAGTGAGATAATTACAGTTGGTGACGTGATCTCGATTGAGTATCATTGTTCAGTTTGATCTGATGAAACATGTAAGAGGAGTGGAAGACGTGTCAAAGGTTGTCAAATTTATATTTGATTTCTTATATTTGGGTATTATTGTGTACTACCCCCTGCTTTACGTTTGTATCACAAGTACATTAATTTTAATCATGTTTCTTTATGAAGTCATGCCGACACTTATAATATATATTTATATATAATTATATTCACTTTAACATGTTTTGTTTTTTGAAAATAAAACGCAGAAATACAAATGAATTGAACTGAACTCGCATCGCTTTTTTTTTTCGAAATGGAAGAAACTATTTTTGTAGAAGTCTAGAATATTCGTTCACGAGACTATTCTAATCAAATATTCTCCACCTCCCCCCCCCCCCCCACAACCCCAGCCCCAGGATATTGACACCTTTTATCTCTACCAAACTCCGATGTCGGGTCGGTACATCAAATTCACAATGGCTACCTGGACAAACAACATCGCTTTTGCCGTGGAGGTTTATGGCTGTGGTGATCATTTGCGTAAGTGGCGTCATAATATGCATTCTTTGCACTTTAATTTGTTTTTTTTATTTTTTTTTCTTTCACAGAACATAACATAATATGGGAAATTTCCAAACGATCTTGTGTACACGATAGCTGACTATATGACGAAAATTAGACGTAATTAGCGAATTCGCACAAACATTTTGTTACATAAAATACACAAGCATACCTACGCGTGTGCTCAGCTGTTAATCATTATCATAATTGTTTAGTGTATTGGGAAAATGAGTAATGGCAAACAATCAATAAATGATGTGAATTTGTAAAAAGAGGTATATATTCAAGAATCGTTCACACAAATCGCTAACGATAACGTAGACACTTCGGCTGCATTGCCGTCGTCGCCAAGTTGCCACCAGATTTAAAGTGCACCGTGCAAACATTTTTCCGCTTTCTCCCAAAGGTCTATACGGCCAAGTGTTCAGTAAATGACACAATTAGTCAATAATCACAGAAGAATTGAGTTAGATGTCTGCTATGTATGTTTATATTTATCGCGTCCAGCTTTTAAATCTTGTATTAGTGATGATGGTAGTGTCACAGTGTTGATGTCTATCATCAACAGTGACGTCATACAGTCTGTAGTTACCATTTGCTAACAATTTGCACGAAAAGACAGCCTATGGTCCATGTGAGTGTTATTTCGTCTAATCTGCACTTTGAAGAAATTCTGATAACCTCCACATATTTCACATTATTACCTGACGAGATTATTTTTCTTTTCGCTGAAAAAGGAAGCATGATAGTAATACTCTTCCTGAGATAACTTCACGCTAAATCTTCATAACATATTTACTGATTTTGAAGTTACAAGCTAATGACATTTTCTTTATATTTCACTGTTTCTTTTGGTCCCTCCGTTATTGCAGCTACCGCTTTTCCGGGTAAGTTACCTTACATTATACTTGTCTGTCGTATTGCCAAGGCCTTGTTACTTAGATATGAAAATATGTCTTCCTATCTTCAACTATTTTGTAAAAGAATCTGTAAGGGGCTTGCGGAAACACCATACGAACGAACTGACATGTTTTCATGCATGTTTTCCGCATTCATTGAATTTAGAATACAAACACACAAAAATAGTGTTGTACCCTAATTTGATTATAACAAAAAAGAATGCATGTCCTGGAAAGGAGATTACTTTAACAGTACATGACTATTGTACTAAGCAGCTGCTGCCTGCATCATGGGTTTCATGCTTATGCTACAACTGCGCTTGCTATTATACATGTCTATAATAATCACATTTGTTCATTTCTTGTTTACGCTGTCTGTGAAACTTCTAAAACAAATTGACGTAACTTAAGGCAGTAAGGCGCACCATTTTACAACTGGTCAGTCGCCAATTTGTAGTTACGCTCATCGTTTAAAAGAATACAGATGCAATGCACATTTTCTTATTTAATGCATCTCTACAAACGTGATACAAACATGAGTTTGGGATGTCTTATTTAAACGGATATTTATACTATTATGATCACATAATGAAATCCACAAACAATTTGCAAAAAGAAGTTAAATGCTTTGACTGTCATCAAGTATTACAATGAGAACAATAATTAGAGATAAGTTATAAGCATCACAGTTTCCCTCTTGAAATGGTATAAAGCTTGAAAAAATTGAGATATCTTAAGGAATAAGACAATTCATTGGAGTTGTATTCTTATTTCCACTTCTCCACTTTATACAGCTACAACGTCTGCATCAAGTGGTGGTAAGTAATCGTTTCCTCCTTGCTGTTGTTTTCTTTTTTTCCGGGCTTGCTTTTGTTTTGTTTAAGTGTTTGTTTCTTTTAGCATGCCTTCTATGGTCTGTCCTTTTGGGCTCTCTGCAGATCTGAGTCTTAGGAAAAAAAAGTAAAAAAAAAAATAAAATAAAATAAATAACTGCAGTCAATAAAAATTATGGCCATGGTGTTGCATGGTTCAATATGTACTGCCAAGTATACTGTTAAGGACCCCCCCCCCGCAAGAGAGAGAGAGAGAGAGAGAGAAAGAGAGAGAGAAAAGAAAAAAAAGAACAACCCACAAAAACAAAGGGAGAATATTCATACGTCATGAGCGGTCTTATGAATAAAATTGTCTTTTAAATAGCTCCCATGAATCAATGACCTTTATGACGGTACCATACCAACGTAAAACATTTTTTAAAGAAAAAATAATCGTTTGCATTTTTAATGTAAAACACTTTTGTGTAATGCATATAGATTTTTAAGTCATTGTTCAGTGTTTTTGTTGTTGCTCATAAGAACAATTTGTGCGTTTGAAAAAAGAAAATCTAGAGTTTTTGTATGACCTTTGACCTTCCCCTCCAGCGGCTGAGTGTTCTGGCTCAGAGGGATGGCAGAATTTGGATCCTTATGGCAATGGCACCATAGTTTACACATACTGCGCCAGACTCACAGACCAAGGTAAGAAAGAGCAGAACTTTTATTTTGTTTTGTTTTGTTTTGTACCCCTAGAAAACACGACGCTCATTAGGAATAAAATAAGGCTACAACAAGCAATACATGATGTGGGGGAAAAGAAGCAGGGCATTTTTTTTCTTTTTTTTTTAACGAATGAGAGCTTAACGCACTGTCTTGCGCATGGACACTAAAACAGCCGCACAAACAAACAAACTATCAAAGAAGCGAAAGGGAAAATTCACAGGCAATTTCAAGACAGCATCATGTGATGACTCTGTCCAAGTGCCTGAAGGCACACTTCTGTAACTCATTTTGATGTACCTATAGCGAGTTTGTTCTTCTCTTTTGTTTCCTTTCATATTGTCAAAACAATATGAAGATAATCTATACTGCTTCGTCTTGAGGACTTGAGCATAGTTCTTCGTGGTGGTTTTCTATTTTTTTTTTTCAATCCCTTGTTTTATTAAACACCTCAATCTGTGTGTATTTTCAACAGACTCTCAATGAATGTATTATGATTATTTATCACCATTATTATTAATAATAACAGTAAAATCAAGTCTCATGGATATTAGCCCTGTAATACATAAGTGCAATATTTTTCTTTCTCCTCAGTTTGATTTTTTTTTTTCACTTAGCGAGTTTAATAGCATAATGCAGTCGGGTGTAGGAACTCTGAGGTTACATAGCATATGAGTGGTCATTCCGTAACTTTATGCAATTACATGCAGGAAGTTGACACCCCCCGCCCCCCCCCCCAAAAAAAAAGAAAAAGAAAAAAGTAACGAACTGTGAAAAAGAGTGATTAGGCTGGAAAAAAAAAGACTAAAAAATATGATGTGTAAAAATTATAACCTGCTTAAATGTAAAAGTTTCACAATTTCTTACATTACATAGTTTCGCAAACCCGATATCTTCTACGTGCCTAATATTGCAAGGGCGATTCTAACGTGTGTGTCTGGTGGCCGCTGAGTGTTATAGTTATCTTTTAGCGGTTTTCGTGGCTCATTAGAATAAAACGAAACAATTCATTATAATAATCATCAGAAACTTCTGTATCTGGCAAATATAATAATAGCCTACCGGCATATCTTTGCCACTTTATCAGGCCTTCATGGCAAAGAGTTATGTGACCCTGCATCACAACACCACCAAAAAAGTCGTCAGACATAGATGTTTTAGATAAAAAACAGCAGATTTTGAAAAGGCTCACTCTAAGCTTTCGTATGTAAAATAAGTCAAAGCAAATTGACTTCCCTAAGCTATGTTAATAATGGAAAGAAAGTACACATTATTTTAAAGTGTTACTATATCATTCATTCATGAATAATACCAACTTTTTAAGTAGTAGGATTATCAGATAAAAAGTTATTAGCAATGAAAGTGAAGAGTGTGTGAGGGGTTTTAAAAGAAATTCTACCAAAAAGAAATGTGTTGGAAAATATGCACCCCCCTCTATTTCCCATCCATTCTATAATCCCGAACTTCTGAATTGTGCGTAGTAAAAACATGATTCTGTCAAAAATATTATACATATCAAAAACCTCAAAATTAAGTAGATTTACCCATTTTGCTTATTTTGAATTTTCACATAAAATCGAAGCGTGTGAGTTTGTGTTTCGTAGATTTTGTGTTGCGTGGTTACATTATCTTATGTATATAACTTCTCTCTTTGTGTTTTTCTTCTTTTTCTTATACAGTATATCAAACATGCAGGGAACCCCTAGGAGTGCAGAGTAAAAGCATCATACCAAACACGCAAATGACCGCTTCGAGTTTCCGATGGAACACCAACTTCGGACCCGGGAGGGGACGGCTTCATTCGAATGAGGCCCAGTACGGCTGGGTGGCGGGATCTGACGACACGAATCAGTGGCTGAAAATCGACCTGGGACAAAACACGGTTCCTTTGATCACAGGGGTGGGTAACCATGGTAACCACAGAACCAACACAAAATTCCCCATTAGACACGGATTTTTCAGCGAGGGGCAGATTGCGAAAGAGCAGACTCTAAGCTTGAAAATGAAGTATAGCTCGATTCAGATGGACCATCTAATCTATCTGAATAACGGAAAGAAAGTACACACTGGAAAAGTGTGTACGGAGAAAACAGGCTCTAAAGAAAAGGGTCTATTCAAGAGCGTAGTGTTTACAAACCTGCAAGCTGTGCTCTGTACAATGAATGGGACCCCCCCCCCAAAAAAAAAAACAAAAAAAAAAAACAACAACACAAAAACAAAAAAAACACAAAAACAAAAACAACAACAACAACAACAACAACAAACAAAACAAAAACAAAACAAAACAAAAACAAACAAAGTAGTATGATTCCATAGCAACGACAATGAAGGGATCATCAGATTAAGCCGTAATCAAGCATCGACACATTCTATTCATGATTACTCCCAACTTTCAAAAAAATAGAATCATTCTTTCAAAAGGTAGAAGAACTGAAAGTAAAGAGTGTGTTTAAGGAGGTATTAAATGAAAAAAAAAAGTCTTGTAAGACACACCTATTATATCCCAACCCCAAAACAACAACAACAACAACAACAGAACAACAAATGCGTTACTCTAAAGAGTTAAATGAAACCACAACAACAAAGAAGATTTTTCTTTCGTCTGAGCTCTTTGTCGCTCATTTGAAAATAAGCAAAATTGTTCAAAGCCTCTGAGTTCTTAAAATTGTATTTCGTAAATTGTTAAGAAGATATTTCTCAAATGTTTAAAAAACTTCATTATGATCTCCTGTTGTAATTTCAATGATTTAAAGTTTTGAAGAACTTGAAGTTCGGCCTGATCTGTCTGCAATTTCACATAACTAAGGGCATTAACTCAGAAGTTGAACAATGAGGGTGACCACGTGATCTGTACCGCCAAAAAAAAAAGTTTCTCAAGACGAATTCATTAATTTCACATCATGTCGTACATAAATCGACAACCCCATGTATAGATTTGTGGAATTTATTGTGGTACTTGAGCAGAGAAACAATACTTTGAAAAACCTTAAACAAATTACACTGAACAAGGATGATGACATAGGAGGTTCACATATTTCAGAAATGTAGCAGTGTAATTCCATTACAATACCGCTTGCTTGCGAGTTCACCTGTGTACAATCTATGCATGCCTTCTTCTTTTGTTCTGCTTTCTTGAGCCCCAACTCATGCATTCTTATAGTGACTCTGCCATGTCATCATCCTTGTTCATTTCGATTTGTTATAAATTTTGAAAATATTCTTATTCTTCATCCCAATTATCATAAATTCTGAAACTCTGTCCTCAGTATAACTAATTTTATAGTTGTTCAAACGTAAAAATCTGAAAATCATCCGGAGGTCTCCTTTAAATGCTCTAATAACTGCGCACTTTTACAGGTGGCCACACAGAGTCGTGGTAATGGTAATGCGCAGTGGGTGGAGACGTACAAAGTCAGCCACAGTTTCGACGACTCTACCTGGACCTACGTACAGGAAAGTGGATCAGACAAGGTAGACCTATTCGTTAAGCATTGACATATCGCACTTTTCCCTGCTGGAACGAACACAGTGTCTCGCAGTGTGTTCACAATGTGTTCACAAAGTTGACTGTGCGAAAACGCTCGAATTTTGATAACAGTGTGAAGATCATTTCACACTGTGGTGTGGGATCTTTTTCTTTCACAGAAAGTTCACACATTAATGTTCAGTTTCACACTGTGAATTGATGATTGACCATGAGTTCACATTGTTAACTCGTTCAGTACTGAATTCTGAAATGCCCATAGACTTAATGCACAGGCTACCAGGTTCCCATACGCTACGGGTTTAAACCCTCGAATTTAACAGTGTGAAGAGATTTCACAATGTGTTCAAACTGTGTTTAACATTGTATTTCAAACTGTAGGATTCTGTGTTCTTTCCAGCAGGGATGTTTGTCTGTTTGTGTGTTTGTTTAGTTTCATTAATAAATCAATTTGTTTTTTTTTTTTTTAATCTTTCTAATTTAATTTCTTTTCCATAAATCATATTCGTTACATATACGCTTACAGATCACATCAAACAACAATAAGAACAATAAAAATAGTCTATGGATGGTTTGACAGGGACTTTTTATGAATAAGAAAAATGGGTGAGGTAGATGAAGAGATCTGAAAGAGCACAACACACAAGTGGAAGAGAGAGAGAGAGAGAGACGGAGAGAGAGGGAAACAGGGAAATGAAGAGAAAGAGAAAGAACATAGCTGAACCCATCAGGGCTAATTTGTGATTGATTTCACACACACACACACACACACACACACACACACACACACACACACAGAAGGAGTAATCAGAACTGTTGCATTTTCTTTTATCGAGATGTGATATACACAATTACCACGGTCAAGTGTTAATCTCGATATGAAAAACCATTGAAACAACTATAATAATAACAACAACAACAACCACAACAAAGCTACAATTAATGTTTTAAGATCGTTTTCGGATTAACGAACATCAAGGTGTATGATGGAATCAAATTACTTGTCGGACTGGCGAACCATCACCCATTTCAAAATGGATTTTCATTTCGCAGATCTGCGTCGGCAATTCGGAGCAGGATACCGTGAGCAGAGTCACCTTCGACACGCCTTTCGAGGCGCGTTACATACGCTTCCACCCCCAGACGTGGAACGGGATAATCGCCATGCGGGTCGACGTCTACGGCTGCCATGATTGTGAGTGTTCGTGTGATTTTTATCGCTCACTCTCATATACTGAATGTGCGAAGTGTCAAAAATATGAAAGTAGATATAGATTTTGCCTCTCTCCCTTCCATCTTTCTCTCTTGGTCTCTCTGGCATCTGATTATCATATTGATCATCAATAATACAGTAATTCGATAGTAATAAGTAACATAATAAATTAGTAATGATTTGTATTGTATGTTTATAACTGAGCACTAATCTTTCAATTTAGATTAACAGCTTTCATAAACACAAAGTGAAAACAATGACAAATTTTTGAAACTTTATGATACCCCGTCATGAATCCTATGATATCAACTAGTGACAGAAATTACAGATTAATTTTGTCTAAATTTAACGCTGGGTCAAAGCTAAGACAAAATTAATGCATTGAAACGTTGTCAACATCATGGCATTACAAATTGTCATGTCATGGCATTACAAATTGAGATTAAAAGTGAACTAGACTTGGGGGTTGGTTGATGATGCTAAAAGATCTTTGTTCTTGGTTGGGCACCTAATGCACCTCCAGCTATCAGGACGGATGTCAGCGTGGTCGAAGATACCGGTGTGTATTACGGATGGTACTACAACTCGCCGACAGACTGGAGACTTCGCACTTACGGTGAGGATTTGTATTATTATTTTTCATTTTTATTATTATTGTGATTAATTTTGTGATTGTTATCATCATTATCATTATTGTTATTATTATTATTATTATTGTGATTATTATCATAATTGTTATTATTCTTACTATTATTGTTATTACTATTATCATTATTATTATCATCATCATTATCATTATAGCTACTACTACTACTACTACTACTACTACTACTACTATCATAACAACACCATTATCGTTCGCCAGTTACCATGGATACCACCCTTATTAAAGCAAATCTGGATTGCTTGTTGTTGCTTTTTTTTTCATTTTCGAATATTTAATACTTTGTCCAGAATGATCCTTTCTGTTTAGTTTTTCTCTTTTTGTAACATCTTAATGTGCGATTACACACCAGCTGTTACAGCTGAATACGGGCTATCAAACAATCTTCTCAGATGGAAAAAGAAACAAAACAAACAAACAAACAAACAAACAAACACCAGAATCAAAATGAAGTTGATGTTCATAACTGCACTAAAATCAGGAAAACAAAATCGTAAAGAATATAAGCTCAAGGAAAAATATTGAATATTAAAGTCTGATATGTTCATACTTAGATGTGACATCAGTTGTAACCAGAAACTGCAAGAGGTGATGACGCAATTAGCTTAAACGTGTGCAACTGAACTGCAGATAAGTCTCCACTTGAATTATGCTTTTGTCACGAAAAGCGATGAACATTTAATGACGTGTCTGCACACACAAACACACACTTGTCGTATCCTTTATTCCAAAATCAGTTGAAAATGTCAAAATCATAGTCACCAAAAAAACAACAACAACCAAACAAACACAGAAACACGCTAAAGATTTGCAGCTAGTATTCCAATAAGTATTTGCTACTTGATTATAGATATTTGAATTATGAAAATAAAGAATTTACCACGAAAAAAAAAAGCTTCCCCGAAACACACACAAAATGTCAAAGTAGAAAAAAAAAAACACCCAAAGAAGCAGTGACAGTCATGATGTAAGTTGTCGTTCTTTCCCTTTTAGTGAAGGGCAGCTACACCGATGCCATGGAAGATCTCGGCGTGTCATCGACGAGCACGGTTGCCAACTCGCAGATCACGGCATCGACGGAGACCTCGTCCAGGCAGGCATACAAGGGGCGCCTGAACTACAATGGTATTACCATAAGTTCCAGGGCTGTAACAACGTGGAAAAAAAACCCAAACAAACAAGCAAACGACAGAGAGATCGATATCTCTACAGAAATTAACAGAATGCACGGAAACAAATGCAATATTTTTTGATTTTTTTTTTCTTTTCATCGGAGTTAGTTTGTTTGCCATATGTGACCCTGCACCTCAAAACAAACAAAAAGTCGCCAGACATGAATTTTTAGTTAAGACCATATTCTGAAAGAGCAGACTTTAAGCTTTAAAATGATGTATAACTCAAATCAAATGGACTCTCCTAACCTATCTAAATATTGGAAAGAAAGCACAAACTCATGAAAAGTGTGAACTGAGAAAAGAGGCTCTGAAGTACAGTACCTATTCAAGCGCTTAATCTTTACCAAACCGTGCTGGCTGTGCGATGAATGGGACAAAAAACAGGAAGTAAACCACCAGAGTAACAACAATGAAGGGATTATCAGATTAAACTGAAATTAAACATGCCTCATTAACCTATTCTGTCCATAATTAATGCCAACTTTCAAAGCAGTAGCTTTATCCTTTCAAAAGTTATTAGAGTTGAAAGTGAAGAGGGTGGACAAGGTTTTTCAGAAATGAAAAAGGGATTCTAAAGACACACCTAATCACACTATTCTACCAAAAATGTTCGAGATAAACTGCTAAAAAAACACACTTTCCTGCCTGTTTTATGATACCAAATTTTTGCATAATGTGAAAGAAGACCCGCTCTTTCAGAAAAATATGAAAAAGTCAAGTTCGGCTAGGTTAACCCATTTCACTTATTTTCAGTCCTCACGCAAACTCAGTGTGTGCGACTTTATGTTCGTTTTGAGGTGCACGGTCACATATGTTCGGGGAGTTGTAGCTTTAGTATCATAATTGATAAAAAAAACCCCAAAACATTATCATTTTTTCAAGTGTCATTTTATATGCGTTGCAAACATACGATTTTTTTTTTGTGCAACTATAATACTAAGTATAAAGGCGTATAGTACTAAAGTAAAGGAAAACATTATGTAAACATTTAGGTAATTCATGATAAAATCGCACTTTGCTGATAGTTATTTTTTGTCGTTTTGTCAGAAGAGGGCTGCCATTTCGTCAACCATCATTACGTATTTTTTTTTTGTAACACTCTAACCCCTGTAACGATGAACATAAACATGAAAGTAAAAATGCAACAGTTTATTTTATTTTCGATTCCAAATGATTTAATTATTTTGTTTGAACACTAGCGCTTGAGTTCTCTTAGAAAATGCTGTCTAATCAAAATCACTGTTAGTGTTTTCTCGTTTGTACATTCTATTCTTCAAAAAAAAAGTTGCAGAAATGAATTGAAAATGAAATTAAAAAGAAAAACAACCGATCTTCTTCCTCTTTCTTTCTTTCTTCTATCTATATTTCTCTTTCTCTATCTCTCTTTCCTTCCCTCACCCCCCTCGCTTCTTCTCTATCTCTTTACAGGTTGTTGGATTCCCGATACTGTCGATACAAACCAGTGGATCATGGTTGATTTTCTCTTCGGTACCCTTGTTTCTCAGGTATACTGTTGGTCCTCCATATCTCAAGTCATAGATCCTCTTTTGGCGAGCTCGTAGTGATGTTCGTTGTTGTATGTTGTTGTTGCAATCTTTTTGAAGAGAGAGAGGTGATCAGATCATAATTCCAGTGATTTTTTTTTTTTATCATTCACAAATACTCAAAAAGAACCTCATCACACTCTCTGCAGTATTAATTCTCATTAAAAAAAATAATGGGATTCGCATCTAAACTACACTTCAACTTAAATCCTATCCCGAAATGATAGCAGACATTCAAAATTTTAGAAAAAAAAAGTGCATTTCAAAAAATACTTTGTCACTGTCGTTTAATCATTGAAGTGAGAATATTTGAATGTGATCGAAAACATCAAATGCACATCGAATGTTGAGTTTGTGATTCCTTATTCTAATTATTTTCCCTAAAACCCTTCTACATAGATCTCGGTACAGGGACATAACACGAACGCCAATAAGTACGTAGCCTCGTTCTACGTCCAGTATTCGATGGGTGGTACCAATTTCATTGACTACACACATCGAGACGAACCTGTGGTAAGTCGAACGAGCAAAAATCCGTTTGTCTGCGTTTACCTCCTTTCCTTTGATATAAATGATGGTGTCTGTATGTACATTTTGTCAGTCATTTCTCAAATCTATCTGTCTATCTGTCTATCTATTTTCTATCAATGTCTATCTATCTATCTATCCATCTATTTATCCATCTATCTACGTATATACCTATCTACCAATAATTCTGTATGACCATCAATTTTTCCTGTTTCTCTTTAATCTATATCCATTTTTTATTTTCTCTATCGTTTCTCTTTCCCGAAAATTACCTTTGATACATCTTCTATCGGAATACTTTGCACTATTAAATGCGCAGGCATCTACCATGAGTCACAACGTTTAGGGATGCTGTAGTGCATTTTGCGAATACCGTAACTTATTTAAATGTGTGTCATCTCCTCATGGCAAATTTGATTAATGTGTTATATGTATTGGTTTGTATTCTTCGACAAAAGCGCAAGATATACGCTATTCACAGTTTGCCTAAATAAGGACAATGAAGGAATTGTTGTTTGTTATCCTTCATTTTGTATTTCATTTTAACTTTTTTTTTGCCTGAATCATTCTTGAAAAAAAGCAAGAATCTAGATATACCATAGCGACAATTCAAGTGACTTATCGTGAACAAATAAAAAATCAAAAGGACATGATGTACTGATATTCCGTTAAAATAAATGTATCATTACCGGCAGATATGCTGAAATGCACTTGTTTTTATACGCATCTATGACAGCTTTATCTAAAAATGCTTGTAGTATCATTTTCGTTCTCACTCTGCATTATGCTCTGACGATAGTGGGGTAAAGAAATAATGGTTCATAAATCTTTGGAATTTATTTGTTTGGAAATATGTAGATGACATGATAAAGTAATCTTTATTTTTTCGTGAAAATGAAGTCAGCATCTTTTGGATACAAATTAATTATACATGACAATGTTGGCTTGTCCCTTTTGTGAACAGCTCATCGCTGGCAATGACGGTTCTGGTACCAATCAGATCGTCACGGAGTCGTTTAGCCCGCCTTTGTTCGGTCGCTACATCAGAGTCAACCCACAGACCTGGGGTAGCGCTGGTCCAGGTCTCCGACTGAGCTTCAATGGCCTGCAGTACAGTGAGTTTTCATAAGTGGTGTTGTGTTGATCCTTATTCGCTACGATTACGCGGGTGCTGTTCGTTATTCCGAAGGTTCGTTAATCCGAAACACGCAAATTCCCTATACCTAGAGGTTCGTTAATCCGAAATGAAAAAGGGTTCGTTAATCCGAACATTAGTGGCGTTATTCCGAAGGTTCGTTATTCCGAAGATTCGTTAATCCGAAAATGAAATTCGGAACAACGAACCTTCGGAATAACAAATCTTCGGACTAAAGAGCCTTCGGAATAACGAACCTTCGGAATAACGAGCTGTAACCGATTATGCAATAGCGAACTTTCGATTCACGACGCGAAAGCCAATGACGACGATAAGCGGCTAAAAACTGTGTTCTGCACATGCGCGAGGCAGCAGTTTCCATTGTTCAACCCTGAAGGCTGTGTCGCCTTGCAGTGTTTGCGTCGCAGGTTTAAAGCTCGCAGGCTAGGATGCATCTATGTCTACTTAACGGTGTTGCTCAACCACAGGATGTAAATTTGTATTTTCAGTCATTAGTTTGCTCTCTCTCTCTCTCTCTTACTTTTTATCGGTCAAATATAAAACACATTTACAGAATTAAGATACAAAATTGTTTATATACATGTAATTATATTCAGCAATCAGTTTATTTGCACTTCTCGTCTTATGAATTTAAAACCAGCAACGCTGTCCACGATTATAGACGTACGCCTGAATAGGTAATCATTCCTTGCTACATCGAGTGAGATGATGTTCATTAATCTGAAGGTTCTTCAAGCCGAAAATGAAATAATGTTTGTTATTTCGAAGTTTCGTTATTCCAAAGCACACAAAATAAAACTTAGGTGTCCGACACGTTTATCCGAACATATGTGGCCTTATTCGGCAGGTTTGTTATTCCGAGGATTTGTACATTCCGAAAAAAAAAAGTTTGTTATTCCGGAGGATCGTTAATCCGAAAATCAGAACAATATATGCGAATTAGCGAGCCTTCGGAATTACGAACCTTCGGAATGGAGAACTGTCGTTGATTGTGTCAGTTACTGATAGCGCATCTGTTGTGCATTCTGTTGTCGACATAACATTATCATTAACTCTCTGCTCTTTCCAAGCAAACGTTGAGTGAGATTGTAAACGTGAAAAGTTCTGACGAATGTTTTAAAAACCTCCTTTCCTTCTCCTCTACGTGATCTTTCTTCTTCTCCAAATCCCCCGTCTCTTTCGTCTTTTATTCTTTGCCCTCTGCCAATGTCTGCATCTGTCTTTCGTCTGTTTGTCATTGTCGCTCTCTTTGTGGTTTTTTTTTTTGTTTCCTCCTCTTCTTCCCCTTTTCTGTTTTTTTCATTATCCCTCTCTTGCCCTAATTATTTTCCCCTTCCTTCCTACCTTCTTCTTTGCCTTTTTTTTTCCTTTTTCTCTTCTTCATCTTCTTCTGACCCTTCTGTGTCTCAATGTTTTCTCATTGTTCTCCTTCTTGATCATTGTTTAACACTGAAATCCTCTTTCTTCATCGTCTTCCTTTTCGTCGTCGTCGTCGCCCTCGTCGTCGACCTCGTCACCCCTGTGCATCTTCGCCCATTCTCCAGACGCGACATGCGAGGAATGGATGACAAATAAATACCAGATCGACGACACCACAGGAGTCTATTGGCACTCCGAACAGAGCGACTACGTTGTGTGTTCAATAGGTAAATAACTTTTCACTTTGCATGAGCAACCCAACATGGGTCTCGTTTTCCGTTTAATTTGGTAAAGAGGAAATTTCCCAAAAATATTTCGTAGATTCAGTAAAACTATAGAGAGTAACGATTACACTCTGTTAAATTTTGAGTTAAGTCGTTCAAAACTCATTCATTTCTAATGCTTTGGTTGATTGCATGAGTTTTTATGTGACTTTCTAGATGTGACATGATACACGAACGATATCAAGAAAATATATTTTCGTGAGAAATTAGAAGAGCAATGCTTTCCTTATATCTCCTGTGTAATAATATGAGCAACTGTTTGTTTGATTGCCCATGTTTTGCGTATGTGTCTGAGGTATCATAATGGGATATTAAGTCTTACATACGTGTGTCTATAGGGCGTGAATAATTTCATCGCACCGACATACCAAAATATCAATTTACATCCGTCCTCCGTACAGACTACCGGTACTGTAAATCATACTACAACAATGGATTTACAGACGATGGCTACTATTTCCTCGACCCGGCGAACGGAGGAGAATCGGAGTCGTTCCTGGCCTACTGCAACTTCGGCTTCGTGGTCAACGACGCAACGATAATGACTACCGTCACGCACGACCAGACGGGTTGGACATTGGTCTCCAACGAGGGCGGCACTCTTGAGCAGAATATCACGTACCCGGAGGGCGCCCCCGGTATGTGAATAGTCGAACATTAAATATTATTTCATGTCATTTCATTTCTTTCATTTCATGTCATTTCAGTTCATTCCATTTCCCTTTCCTTGTACATTTCAATTTAATTGTAATGTTCATTTCCGTCTTCATTTTCACTTCATTTCCATTTAATTTCATTACCTAAATATACAATATTTACATCTGTACGTATATTGTTTCTAGAGTAGATCGAAATCGAAGGTCTCATGTAGGCCTACCTTAATTGTTTCTCACAGTGACGTGCTTCGAAAAGTAAATATACCAAAAGAATACTCTGTTATCTGGGAGTTTTATGTGTGTGTGTGTGTGTGTTTTTTTTAACGTCATTAAAACTCAGCTGTATCTTTGTATCCTCTGATCATTCTAGAACTATTGTTGTTGATTTAAAAAAAGAAAGAAGAGAGAGAGAAAATGGAGTCATATACAAATAATTTGTCCCAGACAGCACTTAACATAAAACAAACATTATACATTTTATAAAGATATAAAAAAGAATAGAACTGGTGATGCTGCGGCTCCTTTGATGTGAATCTTAAGACAAAGCTACCTGGTGTATTCACATCTATATCTCTTCTCAGTTTAATTTGAAAAAAAAAAATATTTTCCCCCCTTACAATGTATTTAATGCTCGTCTTACCTTAAAACAATTGAAAGTGGCGATTGACTTTTCTTTTCTTTTTTTTTTACACTAAAACTTTCCATTTTTTAAAATCTCTTTTTTTTTTCTTTTTTTTTTCACCTAAACAGCGAAAGTCGGGGAAATGGCATCGAACGCCGACTTCTGCTACCAATACCTCATGTACGAGTGCGAGCAGTCCCAGCTCTACAGTAGCTCTACTGCCCTCTCGTGGTGGCGGGACAAAGATCGCAACAAGATGGCGTACTGGGCTGGCAACGAGGCCGAGTCGACCGGCTGCTACTGTAATGCGGTGAGAAAACTTTGCACGTCGCTGTGATTACTAGTGCTGCCCATAGTTATGATGAGACTGTTTATTTCTGGGGGGACTAAACGTGAAACACTAAAAAAAGTTTACGCATTCTCGCGTCAGAAATGGCTAATCCAACAGCTGCCTCAAACACAGATATCGAAGCTCATCTCGAGGTTCATTAAGAGCTTAGACGGATAAAGTACTTAATGTTATCGGTTTTCCAGGAATGGAAATAAGGCAATAAGTATTTTTCAATGATTTTAATGATCATAAATACCATCATATACCATGTAAGTGTTACAGGGAGCACACATTGTGTATCTATGCGAGGCAAATTTTATTTTTTATCCGTTTGATGAGGCATATATTTTATTCTTTTTTCATCTTCACCCCTTTCTCTTTCCTTCATTCTTTCTAAACTGAATATAGGATTCCAACTGTATTGGTTCCAGCAATTTGTGCCACTGTGACGAGGCATCGGCGAATCCCTACCGGGACGGTGGCTGGATAACCAACAAGAACTTGTTACCCATATCTGAGCTGGTGCTGGGAGGGGTCACGAACGCGGCGAATCAGGGCAATTACACCGTCGGCGATCTCATCTGCTTTGATACAGGTAAGTTATGATTTGCGTTTCGTTCTGTCTATCTGTCTGTTTGTTTGATTGTTTGTTTGTTTGTTTGTTTGTTTGTTTGTGTTATGGGGGACTATGGGGGAATGATGATTTTCAAGTTTTATTGTACTCTTCGATGAACGAAGTAAGGAATATGATGTCTTTGCACAGTTACAAACAGTTTTCGTCAACATAAGCAATTGCAATTTTTGAAGGAAAGGCAACAAATCTTATCTCAATGAGCTAGATATGTAGCTGGCATTGACGCTGGTTGTCAGTTATGATTATAATAAGGGCAATTGTATATCTAGGGAAGAAAAAAAAACCTTTGACGTTAAACTCCCTCGATTGTTTTTTTATTGTCATGGTTATAAAACATCACTATAACACTTAATTGATGCATGGCTAAGAAAATTATCATCTCAGGACCTGAGCAGTAATTTCAAAATCCTACTCTATAGTTGTTACTGCTGTGGTTATTTGCACTATTTTGCACACAAGAAAAAAAATTTGTTTATCTTATATCTATTTATCTACTTATTTATCTTCACTCTATTCACTTTATTATCTTACATAGCAGAGCAAGAGAGTTATCTTACATAGCAGAGCAAGATAGAGCAAAAGAGTGAAAATAAAGTTTGAATTTGAATTTGAATTTGAGAAAAATGTCTCCTTTATAGTTAAATCTATTAATGAAAGAATTTGTGTCTCAAAATTCTTTACCCAGTGAATTGATTTTGTTCATTCTCTTTTGACATTCTTAGATACTATGTATTGTTTTATTTTGTTTTGAATTGTGTACTATGTCTTGTGTTTGTTTTTTTAATTATGTTTTGTATATACATTCATTAGTTGTTATATTCATGCATTTATTTGTTGGTTTGTTTTCCCTGTTTTTCTTTGGATGTTTGTTTTCCCGCGACTTCAAGATGCGACTCCCCCTGGTTCGTGCCTGGAGGCGTACCAAAATGGAGAAAGCACGGACGGACTATTCCTGATACAACTAACATCCGGGAACTACATGATAGGTGAGTGGTCTGGACAGATCCGTCACATCTCCGTCGCTATTCCGAAGACGCGGTTGCTTGGCAAAAAAAAAAAAAAAAAATAAAAAAATGGGGGAGTTCTATAATATGCGCGAGACTGTTGTTCCATTGTCAAACTCGAAATAAAAACATTTTAGCTTCGGAGAGCTGAAATTCGCCAAGTCTCTGTTCCGTAGACTGGTGATAGGACATTAAATTTTGCTCCTGCGACAATATTCCTCCAATATTATTTTCTACAAAGACTTTATTATTGTTACGATTAAGGTTGTGCTATGTTTTGATCTATTATTAGATTTAGGATTATGACTAAGGTCATGTTTGCGGGTACCTTAAAGGCATTATTTACTATTTTGCTGATGAAACAATATCCAGCTTAAGTGCTTCACAAGAGGTCTAAAATTGTAGTTAGGGATAGTAACAACGAATGTAAAAACTTGAATCAGTGTAGTTAATGCTAAGTATTAATGTGAACGATAGTTATAAAAAAAAAAGTTTCTGACTAAACCGTCTCCAGTTATGGCTTATTGGGGTAAATAGCAAAAATTATATCCTTCTTTTTCAGGCTTTATTGTGAAATTTTTACATGGTAGGATGTTTTGCGATGCAACTAACCTTTACATAAACATCAAATGTGATATCTCTAACATTTTTTGTTGTTGAAGTCACTGCTCCCAATGGTAAACAGTATACAAATGATGCACAGGACAAAGTGGATCGGTGAGAATTGGATGCGCGCGTGGTTTCTTTTACGCATGCGTTTGGTCTGCGACACTCGGGCTAGCCACCATGATGCATGGTTCGCAGCGCCTTTTCTATAACGTTATCAAAGTCCCCAAAAGTCATTTTGTAATTACAGTGCCATGAAATGTGTGTGTGTGTGTGTGTGTGTGTGTGTGTGTGTGATTTCTTTATTAAAGAATAATCAACTAAATTATAATTATTCGTGCTTCTCTTCTAAATAAGTTTCGATGTTTCCCGATTGGATTTCAGTGGAGTGTGCATTTGATGAAGTGGAGAATGGTATCGTGACGAGGTTCGGGCATGATGTCATTGAAGAGTTCACTCTAAACGGGTACAGTGCCAACGGAGAGTTCGCCCGCGATCTCAACTACGATTACGGTGCTTTGATCTCTCTCGTCGCCGAATATGTTGACGGCGAACACGCCTGCCGACAGAGCGTCAAGTACAGCTGTGAAAACGGTAGGAAAACAGACCTTTTGACCCATTTGGCTTTCTATAATCGTGTATAGTAACTATCTACGACTAAAGAGCCGCAGTACATGTTCTCATCTGCGTTTGTTTCTAGTTTTTCCTTTGTTTCCTGTTGTTTCGGATAGTTTGATATAAAGTCAACAAGTGCATTGATAATTCAACAATTTTATTCGAATGTATATGTTGAGAGAAAAACAGAGTAGTTTAGTAAGGTGTAAGTATAGCTGTTAGTATGTAACAGTTTTGCGCTGGTATAGATAAAATAATGTTATCAAAGTAAGAATACAAAGACAATGGACAATTAAAGAAAAAGAAACCAAGCAAGATATTAGTTTTAGCGTGGGGGGGGGGGGGTTAACTGAAAGGGTGACTCCTATCAATCATACATGCATCAGGAAATCAAAAGAGCGGGGGGGGGGGGGGGAAGCAAAGCAACTTAATTAAAAGACAACATACTATAGTGCGATTGCCACTTTCTATTCAGGTGAGCGATTGTGGTCAGTATAGAAAAAGAAAATATGTACGCTTGTTGAAAACTTATTCAAAGACTGCTAGATACTTAGACCAGTCGGTATCGACATATCATATCATTCCGTTTTCATGATTCTGTCTGTGTTTTGGTTTCGTCCTTTGTCAGCTGCTCCTCTTGATCCACCAAATGCGGTGTGGTACGGAATCAGGGACGGAACGAGTTCGTCGAGCTGGGCGGGCACGAGCGAAGCCAACAAGTGCGCCTGTGGTAAGTGACTGGACGGGTAGTTAAAGGTGCATAGTCCCGGTAGCGTAGAGGGCGCTCTTGATGATACTGCCGATCACCGTTAACATTGATACGAAGATTGCTGAAGTTGAGCTGTCATCAAGAGTAAAGCGCGTAGATGTTGCCTGGTAACGTTGCCTTCGTTGTCTTCTCTGTTACGAAATCAGTCATTTCGTCGATGAAATGATTATTTTGTAACGAAATAACATTTTGTAACTACAAATGAACATTTCGTCCAAGAAATGATAATTCCGTTTGACGAAACGGTCATTTTGTCGACGAAATGACCTATTTCGTAACTAAATATTCCATGCGACACTTGGCGCTGCATGGTTTTTGTCCATGGTTTAAACCCTGTTTTCATTTATATCACCTTCGTGAATTCGGGCCATGGAATACATATGTAAAATATTCAGCATAATGTAATATAGATATAGATATAAGTAATAACGTATTTCATTTTAACATGTTATTATGTGTGCGTGTGTGCAAGATGAATGCTTTCCTCCATTAATCTATACTCTCCCTTCCTTCCCCTCGTTTTCGCCATTTTAATTCATTTCTTTTTTCCCTTCTCCACATTTCAATTTCAGTCCGTATTTTCAACATAATTGCGTCTTAATGTGATTGGACTTGCACAATGGTGACATTTATTGCCATTTGGCACAGATATTCAGCAATATTAATCACATGCAGTCTTACAAGACATGCGTACTATGCCCCATCCTTTTATCATCATTTTGTAGCCGTGTTTGTCCAGTTGTGTGAGTGCCTGTGTGTGTGTGTTTGTATGCGTGAGTTTCCTTTCTTGTTCTATGAACATACTGTTTTTTCTCACTTCCGTAGTGACATAATTTGAATCTAGGGACTACTTTTCCTCCTTTCTTCCTTGATTTGTGATTTGCTTGTTTGTATGATTATTCTTTCCCACCGTGTGAAAAAAAGGCGCCCTCAATAGTTGCTATGACGACTCGCTGGGCTGCAACTGCGACGCGGGCTCTTCAAATCGTCTGGAGGACAACGGGTGGATCACCGACCGCACCAAACTTCCAGTCACTCAAATACGGGCCGGTGGCACGTCCGGTAGCAAGGAGGCGGTCGTCAAGTTTGCCTACATGGATTGCGTGTCTGAAGGTATGCCCTATTATTTTAATTCTCTGATAATGTAGACGAATGAGTGAAACAGAGAGGGACAGGAAGACAGAGAGTGAACGGGTGGGGTGGGGAGAAAGAAGTGTTATTCAATCTTTCTCCAAAATAGAAAATAATGTGCGAACGTTGCGAAAATTACACTTGATGCAAATATTCATACAGGAATGTCGCAAAATATTGTGCTCGTTCCACTGCAACAACAACAACAACAACAACAACAACAACAACAACAACAACAACAACAACAACAACAGAAACAGAAACAGAAACAACAACAACAACAACGAAAAAAGAAGTCGTCTTCGCCAGTGCAAGCGGGTGTTTGAATGTATGGCTAATAGTCTTCGGGTGTACTTTGTTTGTAACTGTGTATGTACAATTTTGCATGTGTGTATTGTATGTTAATGTATCGAAATAATGATTTCAAAATGTGCAAAATCATGGATATCAATATTTGTTTTGTTTTGTATATTTTCTTGTATCAGCGTCGGGATCACAGCCTCCAGAAACTTGCTATGACGTCAAATTAAACGGAGACACAGCGGCCGGGGCGTACCTTATCGATCCGGACGGTAGCGGGGGAGTCGACCCCTTTCTTGGTAAGATTAGTCTAGACTAGATCTTTGTTGTTTAGTTGTTTGTTTGTTGGGTATTTTTTTATTGATTGTTTGTTTTTGAATTTGTTTCGCCTTTCCGTTGTAATAGCGTGGCGCGTACTATTTACGTTGAGCGGTGTTACGACGTATCTCCGAAAAAAAAAAGAAGAAGAAAATACTACTTACTACGTCTGATTGACATTATTGTATTATCGGGATTGCGTCACCGTGGCGCTTGACGCGTGTGGTGCGACGTACGATTGACAACGAACAACAATTCTGTGTATACATGTAACATGGTAATGTTAATGCATCGAACTGCTAGGCTAGGTAAATGATACATTGCTAATAGTCTTCATAGTGTTTATGTCATAGATTCTTGTCAGGTCGAATTGTGATGTTAATTCCTTGCCAAAGTGATTTGTAGAAAAAAACCCTCTCATTCATTTTTTTTTTTTTTTGGGTATCAGTACAGATAGATAATTTGCCTTTCTATTCATTCAACATGGTAAAATGAAATACGTTGTCGATAAAGCCATTCGGTAATTTAATTTTTGTATTTTTTTTTTTTTAAAGAAAATGTGAAAAAAAAACTCTTATGTTTCTTTAAAGCGATCAAGTGGGAAAATTATGAACTCAATGTTTGCAGTCTAATAGAATAATCTAGCACATAAGACCAAGTGGAGAATGGTCCAGAGATATTACACAACCGCTTAAAGGGATTGTATAGCTTTGGTTGAGACCTAATTACAGGTTTCTAACATGTTTTTTTTTTTTTTTTGGTGGCATAATGAGAAACCTCTTATGAAATATAAAAGGGCGTGTAATTCCATGAGGAATTCAACGTTTATTTGATGAAAATTGGTTTTGAAATGGCCGAGATGTCCAAAACAGAGTGTGGGACCCACACTTTATTACGATTGTTTTGTTTTACTTTTTTTTTTTTTTTAATGTTTCAGCCATTCTAAACCCGATTTTCATCAAACATACTTTTAATTCCTCTTAAACTGGTATGCTCTATACTATTTCATAAGTGTTTTCTTGGTATCTCGCAAAAAGTTAAAAGCCCAATTCTCATCTTCACCAATACTGTACTATCCCTTTAAGACCGGAACAAACCTATGCAAAGTCCTTTTCTTTTCCCCAAGAAGAGAGCGTAACCAGTTACTCTGCTGTCAAAACATTGATGATGATGTGGTGATTTGTTATTAGGACAAAATATAATTAAAATAATTCGTATGAATTCCAGCATCATTCAACAAAGAACCAGTATGAAAATAATAGATAAAAAACAGCAAATACACTGTATATCATCAGATAAAGGCATGGAATATTGAAATCATAAATCATTTTTATCCAGCAAACAAAAACAACATGACTACTCACAAATAAACAATGCATTTATTCCGAATTGAATTCTGAAAATTCACCGTAGCTCTAGATATTATAAGAATTGACCAAGCGAAATGATTGGAGTATTGACGCCTGTGTTCATTTCGTCTTTTCAACAATATTAGTTGTCTGCGTTCCAGCCTTCAACTCCACGCATGCGCAAATGCTTCTGCCGCACGACTCGGAAGCTCGCACGCACGTCGTGGGTATGGCGTCCGCGGGAGAGTACCAGAAGATGGTGACGTACGACGGTTTGACGAAGGAGCAAATAGACGCGCTCTTCACCAACGACCCAAATCACAGACACATAGCTTGCACGCAATCGTTCACGTATGATTGCAAAGGTATGAAAAGGCTGCTGCAATGCATATCACATCATTTCATGATTTTGCTTGTATGGAATACGGTCTTTTTTTTTTTTTTTTTTTTTTTTTTTGATTGGCACGTTTTTGTTCTTAGAGCATAAAGTGACATAATGGACATTAAAATATAAAGATATGAAATATGTTTATCTATTTATTACCCATATTCATAATACCGAGTGACTTGATCATCATGGTAATTCCTGTCCTTTGTCAGTATCTTATGTAGTCCAGTGTCCATGAAAAGTTATTGAGTTGCCAAAATGAAAAGACATGAACTTAAGTATAGGAATATAATTTGGACAAACCAGCTAACCATGGGAACAGAGGTGTACCATAATATTCCTAGGCGATCTAAGACTTCTGTTGGGAATGAGTTAAGCAACTCGACCCCCCCCCCCCATTCAATAACTATTTCCAGTGTTTCATAACTGTTTTTTTTTATCATATGGACCTCACAAATGTATGTTTCAGAGTTTTATTTTTGTGTGTGTATATTTTCTATTTATCACTATAGCCTCCACCCTCATTAAGGATGACATGGGCTGGTTTGTGGATCGACACGGGACGGCCAGAACCAACTGGGGGACTGCGGATCCAAACCTGTCTTCCTGTGAATGCGGCGTTGACAGCTCCTGCAGCCGTATGTTTACATTCTACTGACGTAATATTTATTCCGTCATATTGAAATAGTGTAGTCCCCTCTGTTTCGCAACTGCTTTCCAGGGGAGCCCTGTGTACAGTATACATGATAAAACACTGGAGTATAGACTTCATAAAAATGACATACAAGTGTAACACACGTCATACACAATATCACGCTTAAAAAGATATTAAAGAGACTGACATATACTAAAATAAACGAAGTGAATAAGTCAAGAAAGAAGAAAAAAACAACAACCAAACGTATAAATTAACTGTGTAATTACTGTAATAACGCACCATAGATAAAAGCTGAGTTTAAAGTATAAACGATACAACGAAGTTTAAGATATAATCGATACTGACGAAATATCAAAAAAGGAACATAAAGTTGTACAGTGCCTGGTTCTTCGTTACGGCAATGATTATGGGGGCTGTGATAATGATATCACATGGTCTTTATTTCCCGGTGACGTCGTTCAAATGCTATAATCCAATGACGTTACTTGGTCGTATCGATTTCCCATGTCAACAATGAGATCGTACGTCGGGTAATACAATAATAATAATGATTGCCTCCAGAATCTTGCAATCACAATTAAACAACTGTATTTGTCTTGTTGATGAACAAAATCTCGTAATGCCCGATACACACTTTCTTACCAAAGACAAAGATTGTAGTTGGAAATCCGTAGGAAATAGGATTTTTTTTTTAATACAATGGACTTAGAGTCCTTTTTCGGATTGTAACGTTGTAACGTTGTAACGTTTTGTTACATCTAAAGAATTACCTTTGCAGAGATATTTTGCATAAATAATACCGACCATTTATCATCTTTCCCGCAACTGGGTTCTCGTTTTCAGGCGCCTCTGAGGTTTGCAACTGCGACAAGGACGCGAGCTCGTGGTCGTCGGATTCTGGCGATATCAACGATTTTCTGGGGGAGTTTCTTCCTGTCACCCAACTCCGCTTCGGAGACACCGGGGGTGGAGCCGGCTCTGAGGAGGCGTACCACACCCTTGGTCAGCTAGTCTGTACCGTGGGTCCCAGTAAGTATACATCTATCATAGGCTTTGGCCGCCAGTCAATGCCAAGGTGAGTAAGTCGACACTCGAGCGGCGCACGCGTGAGCAGCAGCACCTGTGATCACCCTTTTTTCATAAAGATATGACATTACCATCTCACCACTTCTGTGCAAACTAAAAAAAATTAAAGGAAATCTGTGAAGGAAATTTCAAAGGAAAAAAGTAAACCAAACAACAAAATAAAATGAAGCAAAAAAAAAAAAAAAAACTAAAACAAACCCAGCTCAGCAAGCTCACTAAGCAACGTTTGCACAGAGACTCAATTGCTTGGTCTGTGGTCTTGGTATCCCTTACTTGTTTTACGCTGTTTAATAGATGTTGCAAGCCATTTCTGGCAACATTTCTTCGCCCGTCTTTGCAGAAAATCCCTCAAAGTAGCATCCATATACAAACGGATATCTCCAGTGAAAGCGAAACAAAGTAAAGCAAAAAAAAACATGCATGTTTAGGTAATGTTTTCCCCAAAGTGTTCACGAATTTTCGGATCCTTAACAAGAAAATGCGCTGCTACCCGAATTTTACCCCCTGCGCTGATATCCCCAAACCCGCGCGTAACGTCCCCGAACAAGACTTTACCTCTACAGGATAGGTCACCGGAATGTCAGCGAGACGAGAGGTACCCAGATGGCCATACTCAGCCGGAACAGCCGTCTGCCGACCTGGATAGGCCTACCCGTCTCCTCGCCAACACCGTGAAACTGGTCCTCTTCAACTCGAGCTACTCAACCGGGAACGAGTCCAGGGGGCGTGTCTCTTGCGACCGAGCCATTGAGAGCGCCACTCACGACTTCGACTAAGGACGCTTCTACTGCCATGACCCCTAGTGCCATTCTCTGAGGGATGGATCTTATCTGCCAGCTGTCTGTCCAGAAGGACCTGACCGTACTGTTGGACAACTCAACCCTGGCTTTGCGTGGACAAGTTTTACCTGAGATTCAGGTAGTGTGTGCCTTTTTTCACCTATCTTCATTAAATTAATTCCGGCTTAAAAACCAACGAACCAACCCACAAAACAAACAAACAAGCAAACAAACAAATACACAAGTACATGATAACATATTTACATAGGTGGCATAAACCAATGTCTGATAAAGCAGTTATTATATTCAGTCTATTTTACATTTTATACCCACACACATACACATACAAAGGGAAAAGAAATAACGCAATCTTTATAATGTGATGAAACGGTGTGATGAAACCTTATTTCCTTGTCATCATCAACTGAAAGTGTAAGTACAACAGAATCTTAGGAATGCTTATATGTGGTTGAAGGCGGACTGATGTTTAAGTGACATAATCATTGATCATAGAAGCAAATTTAGCAAGGTCTATTACCGATGTTTACAACGCTGTTTCGTACGATGTGCTTTTGTTTTCATCAGGACTCTTGTACAGAGAGTTTTACCTCTGGCGTTCACCTGCGACAGGAGGTCACCCAGGGCACTTTGACCCTGCAAGCATAGGAAGATGGACCAATTAAGATGACCGGTTCTTATAGCTTCATTGGTCAGCTATGATGATGGATCTAGAAGTATTTTGTTGTTGTTGTTGTTGTTGTTTTAGCTTACAGAAGCTATGTCTATCTACTTGTGGTTTGTTCATATACGCGTGATTACAGGACATAGATATATACTACGACGGCACAAAGTAAGTGATGCAATAACGTGAAATTTCCGTAGACGTATATTTTCATACAATTTCATAGGAAATGTTATGTACATCATTAAACTGAACTGTCATTTCATATTGAATGTAATGTGCTGAACTTTTATATCTATTGACATTATGCTCTTGTATATTGTATCATAATTGTTATTATTATCGTTATCATTTATTTGGTCATACAATTGCAATATATACAGTACAATATCATGTAACATACATACAGGGGTATACATGTATAAAATGAAATGGAGTGACCCAAAATTATTTACTATTAATACCCGGGGGCATGTGAGCCCTCATGTGTCACTCCATATCACATGATAAAGATCATTATGGCATCAAAATTGATTCATCGTAATTATCAATAAAACAAAAAATAAAAATAAGAAATCGTTTATATAATATATTAATCGTGTCATGATAATTACTATAAACAAGATTTGCAATTGAGTACAAGATGTAACTAAGTAATGGTGCAACCACCTTCAGTAGGGTACATGTACATGTATATAATAGAAGGGGATATCTGTAGTATCAATACTATATCATAGCATATCATAATCATGGCACATATTAATTATGTCATGTTGCACTTTTTCATACTGCATATCATTAAGTTTATCATCGTCTGTTAATGGGTATATTTAACAGCTTGTTTGTTTCGCTCAGAGGTAGATGTAATAATTGTGTGTATGTTTGTCTTGGAGACGGATTTTAAAGTTAAACATACTGGAGAATGTCATTTTAAAAGCTGTTCAATGTTTTAGTTCTTAAGACATGCATTTCCCCGGCAGGATGAAACATTTTATATGAAATTTTTATGCCATTTTATGCTTTCATCATCAGTGACCTCATGTCGTAGTATATTATGAAACATTACATCCCACCATATTACCCTTTTTTCATACTGCATTATATTTAGTTTGTTTGTTTGCTATAAAACAGGTTTAACTGTTTAAAGTCTATCCAGCTCCCTTTAAATTTCGCACTCCGGAGTAGAACTGATGAAAACTTCTGTAACAACATTTATGACTGCAAAAACATAATTTTTGAAACAGTTACTGATCTGCAACATAACATGTATTGTAATCAATATTTTCAGAAAGTATATGTGATGTTTATGTTTACATTGCTATTTCGTCACAGAATTTTGGTTTTGATGTTTTTCGTTCGTTCATTAGATCGAAGTCAAAATACCCGTTCGCACATTCACACTCTGCCATCAAAACCGTGAATGAAACGAGCGACATTTTTTAACGTATGCTTTGCTTTATTCTACGATTACTTAAAACCAGACAAATTTGAAGAAAGACGGTCTCCGGCTCAAATCGTTCATCGGCTCCAATTATGCACACAATAGAGACACATCACAGGCAATACCTATGGTGCAGAGATTTAGAACAGGAATACAATTGGGGCGAAGTGAAATGCTGCACAAATGATATAGAACGAATGATTCCCTAAGGATAAAATGACTCGATTATGTTTTCAGTTTCTCTATGTTTACTTCATATGACAGCAAAAATCAATCGGTGTGAAATAATATGCTGCATTACAGATTGTAAGAACAATAATTATTAAAGAATACATTTTATTTAAGCAAAGAAACCACTTCAGTTCAGTTCAGTTCAGTTCAGTTTTTATTCTGCATTTCAAAATCAATACAAATCCACAAATCAACAAAATACTTACATAGTCATTTACACAGCTAATATTCGTAACGTTTGGATCTTACATACATTTTTTTTTTTCAAGAACGAATATCATATATGAAAGGAAGCAATAGGAAATGATAAAAATGAAATGCAGGGGACCATCATCATAAGCTAAGCTTGACGAGGAAGATGGCCCCAGGTAAAGAGATACATAAAGAAAATCTTGCCACTCACTGAGTGGGGGGTAATTGTGCAAAGGGCACAACGAAGAGATACATAAAGAAAATCTTGCCACTCACTGAGTGGGAAGTAATTGTGAGAAGGGCGTGCGGTGCAGTGCGGTGTGCATTGTGTTGGGATGAATCTTGGTTTGTACGTTGAGTGTTATTTTGTGTATCAGTGTGATGAGGTGAATGTTACTTCAGTTATGGCCGTGAACTCATTGTTTAGGGTGTTTGTTGACCAGGTGGTATGAATATTTATGTGTCAGAAGTATACTGGATTATGAGGGTGTTTTTTAGTTCTCGTTTGAAAATGTTCAACGACGTACGTTGTTTTAAATTAGGGGGTAAAGAATTCCAAATATCTGGTCCATTGTGCTTTAAAGATTTTTGAGCTAAAATGATTCTGGGGTTTTCGAGATGGTAATCGGACGACTGACGTGTTGGATATGAATGAACGGTGAAATTTGGAGTGAAGAAGCCATCAAAAATTTTTGGAAGACAATTAAATGTATATTTATACATAAAAACAGCAGTTTGAAAGGTGTGAAGATCCTCAATTTTCAATGTTTTTAGTTGACGAAATAGGGGATTGGATGGGGATAAGTAACGGGAATTGGTAATCAAACGTACAGCACGTTTTTGGAGAGTAAGAATTGGATTAATTTTAGTTGAGCCACAGTTTCCCCAAACGATATTGCAGTATGTGATATGTGGTAAGATCAATGCATTGTATAGAATAGTCAGGGAATTTTGAGAAATGAAGTTTTTCAGTCGATATAAAATTCCTACAGTTCTTGAGACGGACGTGTGGATATTATGAATGTGATCGTTCCAAGTTAAACTCGAGTCAATTGTGATTCCTAAAAATCTAGTAGATCTTACTTCAGTTAAAGATAATCCATCAATATTGATATTATAACTGCTGTTAATGTTCTGTGAAGCAGTAGGTTTGAAACGTATAAAATTTGTTTTAGAGACATTAAGGGATAATTTATTACATATAAACCATCGGGAGACTTTGTCTATTTCCGTGTTCAGAGTATTAAATAGCGTTTCGAGGTTCTCATGGGAGAAAAAAAAATATTAGTATCATCCGCAAAAAGTATAAATTTAAGAGTTTTTGATGTATTTATTATATCATTAATATATACATAATATATACTTGTCCCGAAGTTGATGAGGAAGAGTTATTTCCGGGGTCATTGGCACTCGGTGTGGGAAAATCATTATTTTGAATGTGTTGTGTATGTGTGTGATGGTGAGTATTATGGTGTGTTTGGGTATGTGTAGAAGCTGTATGTATGTGTGTGTGTCGTGTATGTGCATGTGTGTTTGTTTGTGCGAGTGTGTGTGTGTGTGTGTGTGTGCGCGTGATTGTGTGTGAGTGTCAATTGGCTTTTATAAGTCATTGAATACATATCACTGTTGCGACCCATACACAGTAGCCAGGGGCGGATCCAGGAATTCCGTAAAGAAGGGGGGGGGGGGGGGCTTTACAAAATCAAAGGGAGGCGCCCCTTTTTTCTTTTTATTTTTTTTGTTTAAAAAAAATAGGGGGGCCCCCGGCGAGCTCCCCCTGGATCCGCCACTGGTAGCATGAACAAACTTTTATAGTCAAATTTGATGAATAAAGAAAAAAAAATGCTCGCAGAATACGCAAATAATGCGTAAGTCATTTTTTTTTTGTTCCACTGATGGAACTAAGTAAAAACAAAGGTTAGAAGTTAAGAATAATATGAGACACCAACAATAGCAAGAATTAATGAAAGTAATAATGATGAAACAGTGATGAAACGCTGATTATACGCCATCACAAAAGCTAGACGTTTTTAGGAGCGTGTAGGTTAAAGGCATAATTTACCATTTGCAGATGAAACAAAAAAACAGCATTAGTGCTTTAAAATAGTTCTGAAAGGAGAGTTTAGTGTTAGAAACCAGCACTGTAAAAAATTGAATCTGTATTATCGATGTTAAGTATTGTTAAATACATAAAACGTGAACAATAGTTATAATAAAAATGTTTCCAAACTAAACCGTCTACAGTTATGGTTTATGAAGAAAAATACTGATATCTCCTTTTATTTCAGGTTTTATTGTGACAATTTTATATGGTAGGATATTTTGTGATACAACAGACCTACACATATGCATCAAATGTGATATCTTGAATTTTTAAAATCACTGCTCCCAAAGGTAAACTGGACCTTTAACAACGATTTTAACACAACAATCGACAACCCTTTGTGCCGACCAACGGGCCAAGAGAGACATATCGGCACAGTCACGGGTGGCTAGAAAGCCCTTATCGTTCTTTCGACAATGGGAAACAGCTTTCATATTAAGCTTGCCGTAAAGATACACCAACAACAACAATACAGGCAGTGGTAATATCAGTAATTATGTCAATAATAATGACAATAACATATACAACGATAATGACAATACTAATAGTACTAGTGATGATAACAGTACTAATTCTTATTGTTGTTGTTATCATCATTATCACCTCCCTTATTATTCTTAAATGACACTATCATCATAATCATAATCATAATCATCATCATCATCATAAATATAAGCGTCATTATTGTTATCATTACAATGAAAATGAGGGTTGAATGCAGGGGGAAAATGGCAACGAGCATTTTAATGGTCTTCAATGATTCCTTTATTGACTTTTGTATGAGGGGTTACCATAAGGTCTCAAAGTGAACTTCAGTCCCACATATCCTGTGGTGTGGTTGCTGTCTAAGCAGTCCATGCTTAGACAATTAAAGGAATGAGTGTTGTGGCATAGTTCCTTGTAACCCTGAATTTTGTTGTGTTTTTTTTTTTTTAAGAACAAAAATAGCGCTTTCGGGACAAGACTTAGTGACATCCCTGGATTCTATGCAATCTTTGGCGACAAACTGCTTCAGTATGGTCCATTAATCCGTTGCTTACAGGAAGTAGATATACCATGTGTTAACCTCGTGGGAGACTTGTCAAATCTAGGAATCAAGGGTGGAAAACCCATTAAATGAAAAAAAGACAGAAGACAATGATTTAAAGGAAACACAATAGAATGCAAATAACGGCAGTTTTTGGTGAACAGACTTTGGCCAAACATTGATACACACATGTGAGTGTTTGTGCTGACGCGGAGTGTGTTTTCTTGAAGTTAAGCTTGCAAGAGCTTTTATAGCGCCGACTCGTTCCAGTTTCATGTGATCGCAATGGTGGAATGTTTTGCACTTTCTTCACGATTTGATAACCCGAAAGGGGGCGTTGTTCGGGATTCATTACGCAGTGTTAGTTCACTCCGCACAACACTGTTTGTCGATGTTGTTTGACCGTTGCAAGTGCAAATGTTGGTGTAGACCGGGCATTATGGTGTTCGAGCCGACTAAACTTAAGGAGAAAATGGCTGATATCATTTAAATAAATAAAGCTGAACATTAGGAGGACGAACACGTTCTCCCCGACGAAGCCACCTTTCCGTGTATTTTCTTTGAATTGGTATTATAGGATCCCTCGGACGATAAACTTTCATGCAATATACTCAATTGATATGATTTCACTGCCAAAAACCAAATCACAGAACCAGTGCGTAAAAATGGTCAATGAACTTATACGTGTAAACTATTATTTTTCCCTAGATCAGATAGGTTTCATTGTTTTTTTCTTTCTGCATGTGTTTGTGTGTGTATTGAAAGTAATTATGTTTTGTGATAATATTGTTAAGCGCATAGAAAACATTCAATGCAATATACGCTATAAAAATTGCGTTATTATTATTCTTATTTCAAAGCAGAGATGTAAAGGAATCCACATTATAATACAATTCAAGAATTCAAGACACGAAAGAAAAATCCCTACGTAAAGAAACGGGAAAAAAATCTCAAAAACATATTAAAAACAGCATTAAACCTTGAAATAATGCTCAGGAATTGTTTAATTAATGATCACCAAGCCGTTGTATTGAGCCAATAAAGAAACGTATTCTTTCAGTCAAACCGCCTTACGTTGTATGTGGCCGCTCAGCCAGGATCGTTTGCGGTGACAAGTATTGTCTGGCGTTACGAAACTTTAGTTCATAGTGTACCTCACATGATCCGATAATAGGTCGTCATAATCACGTGACCACCATGGTTACATTGCGATGCTAGTGTGGCTAGTGTTGCTGACTTTGGTATCCATATTCAATTGGGAATGTTTAAGGATTCGTCGAGGTCAAAATCTTTACTGCAAGAAATTATAGGGGGTGCTGTACACTACCGTTAAAGGCCAACTTTAAGCGAGGTAATGAAAGCATGGACATGTTAACATGGAAGTTTTAACGATATCTTTACTGAATGTCCATCTGAACTGCATAAATATTACGATAATTTATAATTCCCCCCCCCCCTTAAAAATTACTTGAGCTCGATCGCCTGCTAAATCGATCATTATTTGGTTTATTACGTGAAAAATAGGCTCCTACTTCCTGATTATACAGATTCGGGCAGTCAAGCTGGCGGCCGTTAATAAGTAGGGCCTACATAGACAAAAAGACAGCACAGGAGCCGCTAACCAGAGTTCACCTCGAAGTGAATTTCCTGTCATTGACCTTCGAATAGTACTGTGGGAAATCATCTTTGTCATCAACAAAGTTAACACTGGTTAGGGTATTGATATCAATAGGGAGTTTTTAAAGATGTAGTATACGGGCTACGAGTAGCGGTAAGAGACGACTAGTATTTCGTTCGTGATCTGGGCTGCTCAATGTTTACCTTAGGAAAAAAAAAACAGCATTATACAATAGTGCTTTTTTCCGTCGTAACCAATCGGGGGGGCATTTCGTGAAGCGTTTTGAGCGGATATTATTTTTTCTAACAAACCGTTACAAAATACTGAAATCCTTGCATCTGATTGGCTGAGAGCAAATTTTCGGACAAAATGCTTCATGGAATGCCCCCCTGACCTCAAAAGTGTAGCAACAGAGAGAAAGCGAGAGAGAGAGAGAGAGAGAGAGAGAAAGAAAGGATTAGAAGGAGAGAGAGAGAGAGAGAAGTCCGTATACCGTAAGAAAAAAGACAGTCTGGATAGCAGAATGCGTCACAACACGTCCGGACAACCAGCGCTCAACATTCGATACCCCCCGACTCCCCAAAACATTCTCACTTTCCAAAAAACATCGTCGGATTGACATCGACATCATGCCGAAGTTGGACGACATCCTGAAGGACATCGGAGAATTCGGGCCCTACCAGCGACGCGTTTTCCTGATTTGCTGCATCATCATCTTTTTCAATTCGTGGATCTCCATGATCACTGTTTTTCTCAGTGCATCCATGGACCACTGGTGTGCGGTGAGTCAAAACCAGGATTATCCTTCTTCCATTTAATCATTTTTTTTTTAAAGTTCATCTTCTTCCTCCACGAAACATGACATAGATTATCAGAAAATTGATCGCGAGTACACAATGGTTGACCCTACTATAGAACATCAGAGGTAATTAACGAAACAAAGACACGTGCATAAATTGAAACCAAAATTGTTTCATTGTTCATGCCCCGAAGGGGACAAAAGAAAGAAGTGAGATCCATTAAAGGGATCATATAGTTTTGCGTGAGACTTAACGACAGGTTTATAACACTTTTTTTTTTAAATAATAAGAAACATCTTATGAAATATGAAAAAGCATGTAATTCCCAGAAGGATTCAACGTTTATTTGATGAACATTGGTTTTGAAATCGAAGAGATATAAAAAAAAAAGTGATCCTAATGAAATTGACAGGCCACGACTTTTACTAAGATATCTTTGTTTTACCTTGTTTTTGGATGTCTCACAGTCATTTTTATTCTCATTAGACTGTATGATCTTAAACATTTCATTGTGTTCTCTGAAAATCTTGCAAAACGTATTGAAAATGAATCCTCACCTCAACCAGTAATGTACAACCCCTTTAAAACGCAGAGCTTGAATACTGTTGACAACCCGTACAATCGACCAAAAGGTTGCGAATAGAAAATGATAATTCAAAAGAGGACAGACTTTACAGGATAGACAGGACCAGACAAACAAATCACACGAAAAAGCGAACAATGCATAAAGTGCATGAAGTCACGAACAGGCTGGGTGGAAGATATCACCATTGATCACGGACCACGACTGAACAAACAGGACAGTTTAAACACAGCAAAGAGAATCTATTTTTTTTCCATACCATGATTTTATTTGTCTTTTTTCCTCTTTTTTATTTCTTTTGTCTTTTACTGCCAATGCTCATACACAGAAGCTGGTGATAACTGCACGGAGCGTTTATGTTTAATTGTGTTCTACTAGTAATTTCAAATGATTGTGAACGGCGATAACGGACTTTATGTAGGCAAAAGTCGGGAATTTTGAAAATTCATTTTTTTTTTCTTGAATTACATTGCCCATTTCCTAAGCTTTGCCCGAAACCAATAATTAGATTAACACTGAATGCAGTCAGAAGCGCTCCCATTGTCACCAAGCCTTACCCGGATGCTCCAAATAATTTTTTTATAATTTCACATCAGGTAGCGCGTGAATCAGTCGTGCCGTGTATAGATTTCTGGAATTTATTGCGGTCCTTGCGCAGATAAACCAATAACTCAGAAAAAAACCCTAAACAAAAGAAGGATGATTACATACTATGTGACATAAAGTGCTCACACATTCCAGTTAGTGTCACAATGTGATTCCATTATAATACCACTTGTTTAACAAGTTTACCTGTGGAGAATTTACGCATGCTTTCTTCTTTAGCTCTGCTTCCTTGAGCACACAGTCATGCATTCTAATGTACACCTCCTTTGCCATCAATTTATTCTCAATAATCATTAAAAATTGTCAACGTTTAAATGAACATTTTTTTTTCTTTTAGCACACACAAAGAAAAATAAAATCATTTGTTATATTCGATAACTCTACAATAGTTGAATTCTATAACTGGTATGATAACATTATTCTCCATACATGACCATACACACATAAATCCTGCACCGTCTCCAATTATTCTGTTATTTAGTGGACGGATGTTGTGTATCTGTGCATGTCATGTATTCTAATAGGCGTGCCCAACACAGACTGTCCTTTTTGGTGTCACGCCCCCTTCAATGTACGTGATCTCATTATCCGATATGAATGTAACGTACTATAGACTGATTTAAATCCATTCTATATTATGAAGTATTACTCAAAGTCTGTATACACTGAATTTTCAAATAATTGTTGCTATTCGTTGATATCTGGATGCATATAACAAAATGTAATTTGTGTGGAATTGTGGGATTCATTTAAGAGTACATTACAGGGGCCGCGGAACGTTTTCCAGTTTGAGGGGGGGGGGGAGTGTCAAGGTCAAGCCCCCCCCCCCCTCCCGCTTAGAAGAATCTAAGGGCGGAATCTTTGGACATTGAAATTCATGGGTGTTGTGACTTTTTTTTTACGATTTCTTTTTTTTTTCGATTTTGTTAAACGATTTTTTTTAAGAGCCCTGCATTATATCGCCCCGTCACTGTGCAGGCATGCTCATCTGGAAACATTAAACTGCACATTACTTGAACATGAGACCATTCTGAAGCAAATAATTTTCACATAACAGTAGATAATGTACTCTTAAATGAATCCCAAAAGGATTGGAACAATCATCAGTAAATTTAATTGCATATTTGAAGTGAATAGATGTTGAAGAAAATAATGTTACTTTGAATGATCTGAATTAGATCATTGAGATGAATAGAAGGTGGAGAAATGTTTATGAAGGGGGGGGGGGGGGAGGAACGAGAGGAGATGGTGGCTCGGAGACTTTGACCATCCTCACAGCTTTTGTCTGCAATGTCTATTTTTGTTAACTTATAGAGGAATTTTCTAATGTCTGTTTGCTTACTTGTTGGTCGCTTGATGTTCAATTAACTTTGTAACAATCAATATTAATTCTAATGACTTTATATTTTTTGTTTTATCTGTAAGTCTATAAGTCGACTTCATGAGTTGTTGTACAGTATACAAGTTCTGCTTTTAGTAAACCCTTTTTTTTTTGTTTTCCTAAGAGCACGGATAGGGTAACTTATTTTTTTTTAATAGTTTAAGACTACGTATGCACGCTCTTGATTAATTAATTACCTCTAATTGTCATCGTAAAGTCGACCATTGTGTAATTTTCGTATAGGTTATCTTCTCTGGAAGAAGAGAGTAAAATAGATTGAATTGAATTGAATTCTACAGCTCGAGTTTTTGTGTTATAGCATGAGACACTTGCACATGAATGAATGAAGTATAAGAAGCAACAGAAAGACAGATGATGCACATTTAAAAAAAAAAAAATGTCTAATACCTCAACTGCCACTTTCAGGTACCGGAATGGGACGATTTTGATTGCAGTGGCGCAGGTTTAACACCCGATGCTTGTGTCGCCGCCAAGAGGAACGCCAGCATCCCGTTCAATTTCACCGCCGACGGTGAGCTGGTGTACGAGCAGTGTCGCAAATATAACGCGTCGAATGTCGACTTCTCGCCGGGACTCTTTCCCCAAGATTACGGCGTCGCATCGGGGGACGTCATCGCCTGTGATCAAGGCTGGGAATACGACAGGTCACAATATAAATCGTCCATTGTCACTGAGGTACGGCCATGAAAATTACCAGTTTTCTTTTGTTGTTGTTTTTGTTTGTTTTGTTTTCTTATTTGATTTATCCTTGTTCTACAACCGTCAAGCGAAAACTCATTGTAATTTTACAATTAAAGTCATTTGCAGCTTTGGACACGAAATGGAAATATTGTCCCTGTTTACACGCAAATTGGGTTTAATTGATACCTAAATATCAAACGATGTTCTACATTCTGCCTCTTCTTTCATGTCGGTGAAAGGAAATTGTAAGCAGATTGTCAATAATCAATCTAAACTATACGGGTCTAGGACAATATACCCCTGGGCAATTACCCCAGAGTCTCGACCCCTGAGCCTAACCCTAAGCCTGATTCTAAAGCTAATCCTATCCCTAAACCAAAGTCTAACCCTAGTCTTTACTCTAACCTTATCACTAACCCGTATTTAGCGGGGGGGGGGGGGGTGAGGTAATTTCAATGGTACTCTTTTCAGTCAAGTCATGTCGTGTTGTTGGTTTCTTGTTCTGTCCTGTCTTGTTCCGTCCTGTCTTGTTCCGTCCTGTCTTTGTAAACAAATATTTTTTTATAAGAAACATGTAAGTGGTTTGCAGTATACAAGCATGATTTTCAGTGGACCTCTCATTTTTTTTTTCTCTAAACATAACTTTGTATTTTGCCGGTATGCATGTATGATTTTATTTGATAACTATTGTCTATCATAAACTTGAATACACGCCTATGCTATAATTCCTGATTTATTTTGTGGTATATTTTGCTGGAAAAATGAAAACAAATGAATAAAAAAAAATCCCTGATACGTTTCCAAACCTGTTTCTCTTGCTACTTTTTCTCATTTTATGGACCCTTCGTGTCCATTTTCTGACATCAATTTTAGTTTAACCTCGTTTGTGGAAATGAGGACCTCACCGACATTTCCCAATCCATCTTTTACGGTGGCTACCTGGTGGGCTCGATTGTATTCGGATCTCTGGCAGATTTGTGAGTAATATGGGTACAGTTCCCGTATATCATTATTATCTTTAGTGCAATATACACCGTTAGCGACAGGTCGAGAGCTGGTGCCAAACATTTTTATTGCAAGACCTGAATAAATGGATAAATGAATAAATAGATAAATGAATAAATGAATAAAAGAATGGATAAATACATGAATAAATAAATAGATAAATGAATAAATAAATTAATGAATAATGCATAAATGAATATATGAAGAGTTTGTTTGCAAAGACCGATAAGTCCATATTTGCCAAATGGAGATATTTGCGATTAAAGGTCAAGAAAAATAAAGAGAATAAACAGAATTTTTTGCTTGTTTTGACCATAACCTCAAATATGTACCTTTATATGTAGTGACCAATATATCATTTAAAAGGTATTATTTTGTACTTTATGACAGAGATCTTACTTCAAAATCTTCAAAAATCGACTTACCGGTTTTTGAAAACAAACTCTTCATATGAATAAATGGATAAATGGATAAATAAATAAATAAATGATTAAATAAATGAATAAATAAATACACGAATGAATGAATAAATCAATAAATCAATACATGAATAAATGGATAATTGAATATATGAATACATGAATAAGTGAAATAAACAAATAAATAAATAAATAAATAAATAAATAAATAAATAAATAAACAAAAATAAATAAATAAATAAATGAATAAATGAATACATCTCAAATTCTCTTCGGGTCGGGCGGTTTTCGAGGGTTTTGCCACTTATCTCTTTCGGGGATATCCTTTTATATTAGAGATGAGCATGTATCGCCCTCTAACGGTCACGAATGAAAAGGGTTCAGACTATGTGAGGCTGAGCTGACAAACACTTGTGAGTTGAGGCTCGTGACTCAACAGATCTGTAACTCTTTACGTGCCACGTTCGCACACCCGAACATATTCTGCTCAAACCCATCACAAACTCGTTCAAACCGATCGATAAATCGTCAATGGGCACACTGCAATGAAAGCGTTTCTGGCAGTTCCGTTCCTGTCACATGTAGCTTGCATTTTATGTGGTGATTGACTATCAAACAGTGCTCCTTAGTGGATTTGAGAGTAAATTTTAAGTTTCAATCACTGTTTTTTTTTTTTTTTCTTTTTGTGTGCAAATGTCATGCCTCTACTATAATGCAGCCAGTTGAAAGAAAACGATCATAGATTTGTCATGCAATTAATATCAAACACGCAAAGTCTGGCAAATCCTCTATAGCTTTGCTCATTACATCAACAATATTTATAAAAGTTACATAAATTAGTACCATCTGATCACCGTAATGGTTTCCGAAAGCATGACTATGTGTCGCAGTCTCAGAGTAATGTGGCGGTCAGGGGGTTTACACCATGGCGCCAGAGTTACAAAGTCCACTGTTTGCTGCATTATTGTTATTCTGTCCGGTATCATAGCTTCATCGCTCTTCAAGCGCAATAATCGCCATTACCGATAGTTTTTTTTTTTTCTTTTTTATTGAGAACAGGAAAGATATTTCCTGCTTTTCTCTTCATCGCGATGTTCATTGCACTACACGTCTGGTATTTTAGCAATCTACGCGTATTTGCATGCTCTCACGAGATGTTCTGTTTCTTTTTGACAATGCAACAAAACATGTTGACATAGCCATTGATTAGCTGCTGCCTTTTGCGTGAGAGAACGTCGTTAAAACTAAAAAAAAAAAAAAAAAAAAATCGAATACACTTCCCCTTATTGAGGTCAACTGGGAGGTTTAGTTATATTCTACATACAGTAGTACAAATATAGGTCGAAGGCTTTTTTTTCCCCTAAGTTTCTGTATAACCATCGGGGCAACCATAGCAAACTAGTTTAGTCCTTTGTTTTATTTTTTATCTAATTTGTTGTTTTATTTAAGAAAACAAAAAAAGGAGAGCGCTTACCGTAAGCAAAAGAGAGAGAGAGAAAAAAAACCAAAACAAAACAAGGAAATTAAAAGCAGCAACAGCCAAATAGACAACACTGTCTGACTGTGGTCCCGATGTAATGGGGTGGACAATAGGGGAAGACGTGTTCATGAGTGTGTTCATTTCATGCATATTACTCAGAAACAATATAGGCCTATGTATGTTTTTTTTGTTCTTTTCTTCTGGCAACCATTTAGTTAGCCTAGGGCTTCCTCATCCAAACATAAACTGACTTGAATGCAAAGCGAGTGTTGTTGTTTTTTTTTTTTTTTTCCTTTCTTTTTTTTTTTGGGGGGGGGAGTTAAGTTTTGACATTTTTTTAAATAGCATAATAGCTAGATGGAAAGGAGTGTTATGTCCCCGGGGAAAGACGAAATATCTGTGAATTTGATAACATTTAGAAAAGAGCATATCACATGCAAACTGTATTCTAAGTTGAGGAAATGCATTTGATGTGTATACAGATTGATGGAATAGCTTTATCCTGGGTCATCAGAAGAAGACTATCACTGCACCAATACAACAAATCACAGTAGTAAACTTGTCACTTTTTTAACACTTTACAAACAAGATTCTGATTAAACAACATAAATAAAAGAATTAGGTTTGATCTTATGACTACAGAAAATAATTAAAAAACATAATAATAAATTGCATGGAAAAGTAAAAGCCTTCCTTCGGAAAAATGAGAACATGTTAAAGTTACAGATGACGGTTCATCTATGACAATAGGTTGTACGTTGTTATTGTTGTTGTTGTTGTTGTCTTTTACAGCGTTGGCCGATGGTGGACGTTGATGGCGTGCTTGGTGCTGAGGCTGATAGCCGGTGTGGCTTTGGCGTTCTCGCCGACATGGGCAGTCTACGCGGTTATGAGGTTCTTCCAAGGGGCCGCCGGCATCAGCATTTACATTATAACCTTCGTGCTTGGTAAGAGTCGATTTCTAAAGACTAGTGCTCGCACTACCTATAAGGTACTTCGTGATGAAAAGGGGCATGATAAGCTCGTCTACACGTCGGATATACTGCTGCAGAGTCTTCGGAACTGTAGTTTACTCAATTTATAGTGCCTATAGGCAATATATCCTATGGAATATACTACGAAATCATTTTAGAGAATCTTGTCACCAAGGCTTGAAAGTTTGAATGTTGTGAAATCGAGGAGCCCTAACGGCGCAGTGGATAAGACTTAAGACTGTAAATCGCAGGGTCCCTGAATCAAGTCACGTAAATAATCACCGAATTCATTAAAAATTATGAGCATACTATACACTATCACCAGATGGTCGTTTTATCCGCTATATACCATCGGTGTAGAGCAATTTGTCAATCAGCTACAAGACAATTTCATTAATCTGAATATACGCAGTACCTGCTGCATGCTATGTGGATAAAACGCCTTTCCGGCAATCAGACATTCGCAGGTTCGAATCCTGTCCCAGTATGTATGTCAGTGGTCTTTTAAAAAAAAAAAGAAAAAAAAAAGAAACAAACACTGATTACTTTGGTGCTCATTCACTTCGATATACCGGTTTATAAAATGGGTTCAAGAGTGTAGCCAATTGGAAGCGCTGAAATGAGTCACGTGTGCGTGCATCAATTTCTCACTAACATGCTCGGCCTGACGTCACAATATTTACACTAGCAGTGCGCACTCAATCAGTTGTTACAAGTGCGTCGCGAGCTACTATACGCGCTGTCAATCCTGTAAACAACTTCTAGTTCGGGCTGCCGGCCGGCCTTTCTTGTGTGCATAACATGTGTGGCGTAAGTTTACTCTTATACGCACAGTATTTATATGTGCGGGATTTCCGAGTGCGACGTGCGTAAATGTTTGGGAACATCGACGAGTGCTACATGTAGCTGACTGGTATTGACCCACAAAGTTACATGAAAAATGCTGTTAGTTTTCGACCCATTTTATAAAACAAATGATGCACAGGATTATTTCGTGGCGTTAGTGGAGATGCAGCTCACTCTCGGGTATTTACAATATAGTGCAACATGCACTCGGCTTCGCCTCGTGCATGTTTCACAATTGTAAATACCCTCGAGTGCGCTACGTCTCCACTCACGCACTCTATCCTGTGCATCATTTGTATAATAACAATTTGTCAATCATGTTGAGTTCTATGTATTATTTCTGCAGTGACGTCACAAACGGTTGTTGTCTACTCATCCAGAGATAAGAGACGCAACAATAAGCCAGTTCGGGGTTAGCTCATGGGCATATGGGTACACATGACCTTTCTTCTTTCTCAGTTGGTTAGGCACTCCACTAGTTTTCAAGCGACAGAAGGTGTAAGCTTGCCCAACGTAACAATTTATAGAATTCATCAGTCATGTTCGAACAAAGGATGAAATTGCGAAGAACAGGTGACTATAATGATCCACAATACACTTTGGAAAGCATCCATTTCATTATTTTGCATGGAATGTTATAACAATTTTTTTTTTTCTGTTAATATTGTGAAACACCGCTATTGCTGTCAGGTGGATATGATGGCAAGCACAACTTACATATTGTATAAGGATCACTTGAATAATCATTACGTCACAGATGCTTATCTCAGTGAATTTAACAGCCAACATGCTTTGCTGGTACAGATGACCTTTTTCTGCTCATGTTCAAGTGGAACCCCGAACTGGCTTATTTATAACATTTGGAAGGATTGTGCAAATTTACGCATTATGTGTTCTACTGATATTGCTGCATTTACTCATTTTAGGTATATTTACATTTTTTTTTTGCTTTTGTTGAAAGCATTCACAAATTGTCTTAGAGTCCATTTTCCACTGCGCTGCGCATGTATTTAATGCATAAGTGTCTCAAACAACTTATCCTATTGCCAACGGAAATAGATAAGCCATGGGAAATTCGGAATCCTGAAGGCATTTGAATATAAAATTGACTGACCTCTCTGATATCATAGGGACCGAGTTTGTGGGTCCTTCCAAACGCAACGTTGTCGGGATCCTGGTCGTCATCCCTTTCGCCCTCGGTTACATGCTACTGGCCCTGCTCGCCTACCTCCTCCGCTACTGGAAGACCCTGGAGCTAGTGGCTACCGCCCCGACGGTGGTCTTCTTAGTTCTTATGTTGTAAGTCATATCTCTGTGAGACAAGCTAGGACATATGTTGCAATTATGTCTTCTTCGTTTGTGTGTGTGCGTGTGTGTGTGTGTGTGTGTGTGTGTGTGTGTGTGTGTGTGGGAGGAGGTTGGGGAGCTACAAGGCTATACCTGTCTGGACTCAGGCCTAATAGCTGTTCCCTCAATACTTGCAATACAGCATCCCTATACTCAAAGAATAATTTTTCACTACTTACAGACTTAGGCATGTTTAAAAGACAATCCTTCGTCACACTTAGATTAAGTTCGTGAAGAGTGATGCATCTGTACCAGCATAATATCAACAAAACAAACAAACAGGCAACAGATAAGTCAAACATAAACAACAGCAAACAAAAAAATACTCTAACTGTCCCTCATGATCCCTTCCCAAGCTCAAAACACACGAAAAGAAAAATCCTAAATGACTACTTCTCACTGCAATCTAGGGTAACTATGGATGATGTTTGTATTGTTTAAAAAAAAAACATCGAATTTAATGTAACCAAATCTTAATGATCACTGTACATGTCGTTACTATTATTATCATTATTTTTTAAACAAACACTATATCTTTCGAAAAAGAGTACAATATCTAAAAATGCTCAAAGGAATCACTCCAGAGAGGGAGGGAGAGAGACAGAGATGGAGAGGGGGAGATAAGAACGAGAACAAAAACTGATGTTCACATCAGTTCTTGTTGTCAACTATTCCTTCCTGTTTCCTATCCCACTATACCCCTATACCCCTATACCCTATACCCTATACCCCCTTTTCCTCATCTCTCTCCCCCTCGTTCATGTACATAATATTCTTTACACTCGCGTTCTCTCTCTCTTCCTCTCTCTACACCTGTATCTCATCCTAAATTAATACAAACTTCAATTCAATTCAATTCAAAATTTATTCTAGTTTTCGACAAGCATATAAGATTATTATATATCACATTTTTGGTAATGAAGAATGATATTGAACCAAGCCAATGTGAAGTGAAAAGTTATACAATATTTTAAAGCCTTATAGTAAATATACATTGTCATGAAAATGGAAGTGATCAAATCTAGTAGTAGTAATTGAACAGCATCGGTTCTCCTCTTTCTTTCATTCTTTCTTCCTTTTTCTTTACTTTCTCTCAGTTTAAAGCTTGTTTTTCATCACACAATTGATTAATTCTTTATCATTGATTCCGTACTTTTGTCTGTAATGCACACTTAAACAGCTTCCTGCCCGAATCTATGAGATGGCAGATTTCACAGGGGAAGTACCAGGAGGCGGAGAAATCATTGCGTAAGGTTGCAGAGTCGAACGACAAATCCCCATCGGGCCCCATCCTCAGCGGCGAGTTCGTCAAGGAAATGGTAGGAGAGACAGAATAACTATGAATGGGGAAACGAACGAAACGACACCATGTGAATAAAAATTTGGAAATACATTTCCATGACATTTGCTTGTGCGACAATTGCTCCAACGAAATATCTGCACGCTGAGCCAAACATACACTGTGTAAGTTCTACCCAAAAACATAACCTAAACTCTAATCCTAATCCTCACATCAAAGTAAACCTAAAACCCTATCACAACCCTAAACCTAACCCTAAGTTTTCGGAGAAAATAAAACCGAAGCTATCAATGTCGCAAGAGCAAATGTCATGTCACCCAAAATATTAACATGGCATAATACGGTAATAGAGATGTATACATCACGAAAAGACTACAAAGCTTCTGTTTTTAGATAGATCATCCACTACATCGTCTGCCTGTGAAAATCTTTTTAGGTGATCCGAGTATCCTCTCGGATCACCTTCTGTATTTGTACGGATTCTTTGTTGGTTCTTATTTCTGGACAAAAGTTGTGTATCTACTTACTCAAAAAGTTCTCAGAGTATCAATTTCAAACTCATACCATATATGTATCATGTCCCAAAGACGACAAATTTTATGTATCACTGTGATCAGTCGACCGTGACGTCACTATGACGTCATTATATGAAAACACATTTTCATTCATATCTCATTAATGGAATGGAATTTTTCAATGAAATTTACGTCACATACATTTCAAGTTATGTGCATTTTACTCATATTCTCAAAATTCATATTTTCTCTTAAAACGTGCGCGTACGCGCGCGTTAAAATATTTGTATGCTCAAATCGAGCTCAAATTTTTTTTGCACACGTTTCAGACCATTTGGAGCATTTTTTGAAAAATTGAAAAAATTGGACGGACGCGTACGCGCGCGCACATATACGCACGTACAGCTCATGCGCAATAGAAATTCCCCGTTTTTTCACACTTATCGGATGCGTAAAATGTCAAGGAATATTTCTACCAAGTTTCAAGTCGATCCGACTCAATATGACGTCATACGGGCCCGTCAAAGTTGAAATTCCGCGCGCGCGTCAATGGCGATATACAGTGCAACAATGCAAAAAAACCGCCAATTTTGAATCCGATTTTACTCGTCAGGATGGACGGTGACCCCCCATTTTCTTTACATATTCTGAAAGCTGATGAGTTGTACATGTCATTTCATGGGTTGGCGATGCTGAAAAAATGATTAAAAGATATCAAATTTCTTAATAAAGTTAAAAAAGAAAATTTTCAAAATGACGTCATCAAATTTCAAGTTCATTCAAGCATATCTCACTTATTCTTTAGTTGATTTTCGTCCAAATTTCAATATGTTGTAGCTTATTAAATGGTCTTTCAGATATATATTAACAACAATTTGATTGGATGACGGCATCACCTCGTAAAAAGGGATTAAAAGTAACATTGTTAAATTTGACCAGTTTACGTGTTATCTCTATGGGAGTCCAGTTTTTCTGGAAATGAAAACTGACATGACTATCTTTATCGAGCACTAGCTCACTTATGCTTCGGTGAATTTCTCCCAGATTTTAGTATGTTGTAGCTGAGACTTTGAGCTATCGTAATGTGCCCTTCGTTTTTTCATACGGAGTCGGCATCATGCCCAAAAACTTGGTTGAAATTAAAGCTTATCTTCCATGTATTTTCATATTCCTTTCTTTCTGCAACTTTCTTTGCAATAACTCAAGAAAAACAAGCTCTATCAGCCCATTATTTTGCACATGTTTAGTTGATGTCACGTACATTATTTCATAAAATAACAACTACTTGATCGGGCACCTTCTTGGGTATGTAAATTAGGGTCAAAGGTCAAAAATGTTTCATCCTGTATCTTGGTGAATACATGTCTTATCTTTCCCATATTTTGCATACGTAAAGACCATGTTACAAGAATCATTTCACAAAATAACCACTTTTTGCTCAGACGCCATCTTGTCTGTGCAAAGTAGGGTCAAAGGTCATATGTACTTCTTTCTTTATCTTCATTATGACGTGTTATCTCTATGGGAGGGAATTTTTCTAGATGTGAAAATTGACATGATTGTCTTTATCGACGACTAGCTCAATTACCCTTCGGTGAATTTCTTCCAGATTTTAGTATGTTGTAGCCAATGTAATACTCTTTAAGTTTTCTTCGATCAAAGTTTTAATCGGATGATGTCTTCACCTCGTGAAAATAGATATAATGTAACCTTGTCAAATTTAACCAGTTTACGTGTTATCTCTATGGGAGGGAATTTTTCTGGAAATGAAAATTGACATGACGGTCTTTATCGAACACTAGCTCACTTACTCTTCTGTGAATTTCTCCCAGATTTTAATATGTTGTAGCTGAGACTTTGCGCTATCGTTTCTTTGCCCACTCTTTTTCATGCGACATCGAAATCACGTCGAAAAACTTCGCAAAAATTAAAGCTTAGCTTCGATGTATTTTCATGTTACTTTCTTTCTGCAACTTTCTTTGCAATAACTCAAGAAAGACATTACCTATTACCCCCATAATTTGCACATGTTTAGTTCATGTCACGTACATTATTATAAGATAACAACTACTTGATCGAACACCATCTTGGGTAGGTAAATTAGGGTCAAAGGTCATAAATGTTTCATTCTGTATCTTCGTTATAGAGTATACTGAATTTGGTACCAAAGATGGCAGACCTGACTCTCTTTTCTAAATGAGAATTAAAACATCACACGGTCAATGTCATTAAACACAGATGAAACCTGTATGGTCATGCCTATTGCGATCAGGACTCGAATCATCGATTAAAAAAAAATCGGATCACCTAATTTGTCAGTGTTGACAAATTCCAAGTCTAGTCTTTTTTACTATTGAGAGCAATGCAGAAATTCAATCGCAGGCGATAATAGTTACACTGATGACAAGGATCACGATTCAACATTAAAATTAAAGCAAGATATTATGATAGCATTTATAACGATAATGGAAACAATAACAACCACACAGGTCATGGAAGCCAGTGATATCACACAAGTTGACCACAAGGGCAAAATAATCATTAAAAGGCGAAACGGAGGACTGTTTCATGGACAGATCAATAAATAAATAAAAAAAAAAGAGAGAAAGAAACGGACAGACATGGATGAGCTATTAGTACGGAAAGGCCATCATATCATCATAAGTATTTACTAGGCATTTAATAATGATCCGACAATCTTATTACTCTTTTTGTTTTCTCTCTTTTTTTTTTTGGCTCCAAAATCGATGGATTCTACAAACAGGAGAGCGCCACCAAAGGTCGGCGTAAAACAGGCCTTGACATCTTCCGTACTCCACGAATGCGTCTCCGCTCAGTCAACATAATTTTTAACTGGTATGTACTTTCCCCCTTTATAATCCACACCGTTGATTTACTGCAGTGTTGTGTTGTGTGCGAGTGGTTTTTTTTTTTTTTTTTTCAAGCCACTCAATCCTTTTGTGTGACTGAGTGTTAATTTACACCGATAACTCTATAGCGTTGTACAAACTGTCCAAAGTCCCTGTCACAGAAAGGATTGAATAAGAATAATACCTTAGATAGAGATGTGGATTCAAATGTAGAGACGTTTTTGAAAGTTGTCCGTTAGGTTACAGCTCGTTATTCCGAAGGTTCGTTATTCCGAAGGCTCTTTAGTCCGAAGATTCGTTATTCCGAAGGCTCGTTGTTCCGAAATTCATTTTCGGATTAACGAATCTTCGGAATAACGAACCTTCGGAATAACGCCACTTAATGTTCGGATTAACGAACCTTCGGAATAACGAACCTTCGGAATAGCGAACCTTCGGAATAACGAACAGCACCCGTCCGTTAACCGTATGGAAAATAGGAAGATCCTTTTAGAAGTTATGAAATGTTGAAGCTTTAGTTTTGTGCCGACATCGCTGGATGAGAATGCAATGAACATAATATGTGACGTACTGAAAGGACAACAATATTAAGAAAATGATTAAGAAAATACAATGTAATACTGGATATTTTCATTTCTTATTCAAACATGACGAAATTAACATCATAATGGTTATGTATTCTCTAGGGCAAATTGTTTAATGGCAGGGCTCAGGTAAGACTCAAAACATCCAACCATAAAGATATGACAATATAACAACGGGCATGATGGGACACTGTCGATACTTACATTGTGTGGTATGCGAATAATTCATGCAAGGTTTAATAAAGAGGTTGAAATTACGATCATCCATTTCATTACCTCGTGACCTCTTTAAGTCATCGGTATTACACTACAAGCAATTTTATTTCTGCCAAATCCTGGATTCTGTGAACGGGCGGTTTGCTTGATTATCAAAAGCCACTAGCTGTCTTTTAATCCGATGATGATGTTAATGTTGCTATGATACAGATTAAACCTCTTACAGTGCCTAACAAGTTGTTTCCATTCCAGATTTAGAAGTTTACCGATTACTTAACAATAATTTGTAAGCGGTGAGCATAACGTCTGGGTGTGGAATATAAAAAGCCCGAAACACAGGATATCGTGGCTCTGTCAAAACGAGAAGTGGTTGCTGTTGTTATTGTTATCTTTGTGCCTTTGGTTTTCCTTGTAAGGATGGTCAACGTCATGGTCTACCACGGGCTCTCGCTGAACACGTCCAATCTGGGCGTCGACGACTACGTGGCCTTTGCCGTGTCGGGCGCGGTTGAGATCCCGGCCTACCTGCTCTCCGTGTTCATCATTGAGCTCGTCGGTCGACGGCTGAGTATGTTTGGTTGCCTGTTGCTTGGTGGCGTCGCCTGTCTGTGTACGACCTTTATTCGTAAGTCGATGGGCACACTGCATAAGTTTTCAACCAATACAAAGCAAACTAAGTTTGTTGTCCTTGTATCATGAACCTCCACAATGGCACGTTTCCTAAAGCGAGAAACCATTTTTTTTATTCATGTCTAAATCAATCAATATCATCTTTTTTTCGTCATTCATGTAATTATGTAACGTTTGCATCAACATAATGTTATATATTATATATTATATACATATCATATATTATATATGTTGTTACATAATATTATTGACAAATTTCTATTCTTGTGTTTCGTTGTTTTCTACAGAAGTATCTTATCTATCTCAGGCGCAAATTCTATCGTTTTTCAAAAGATTCAGCGCCTCTTGGTTGAAAGCTCTTCATATGTAGAAACGAGATATACATCTGCGGACTTTATCAGCAAGCAGTTCGAGACAAACGAAATCAATAATAGAACATGGTTTGTTCTCAACAGCCCCTGGAGCTGCGCTGACCACGGTTGCTATGATAGGCAAGTTCGGCATTTCAGCCTCCTTCGCCATACTTTACCTCTACACTGTGGAGTTGTACCCTACAGAGATCAGGTAAGCTAACTCAACAGAAATGCGTCGAAATAATTGGATACGTTATATATCATATCATAAATGACCTTCTGAAATTCGTCCGTTTTTTAGTAATTATAAAGGTGTAGCTGTCAATAAAAGACGGAGACTCGAAAAAAGCATTGCAGTTTGTATCTTCCCTGTTTAGTTCCGAATAGAGGTATAAATCAATAATAACCGTTCATGTATACCTAGATATATTTTTTCTTCATTGTGTGTTTTGAAAGCTGTAAATCTTCAATTGCATTAACTGTGGACACGTTTACTAACAGGGCTGTTTTCAACCACACAATTATTTCCGTAAAGGTAATCCCCTTATATATCTATTTCAATGCGTGTTTTTTTTTCTTATTTGAATGTGCAACATCTGTAACTAGTTACATTTTTGACGTAACTGAACTATTGACATTTATTATCATAATACTGTATATTATGTTATCAAAATCATTATCATTATGTCACATTATGTTTCGTCGGTGAAAATCACAATTAATCCTACATGAACATTTTGATCGACTTTAAGCTAATGACCCAGAGGTACATTTTCTCACCATGTCTACTACATCCACGCCGTCGATCAGGACCGCGGCGATGGGGACGTGCTCGATGTTTGCTCGCGTCGCCGGCATCATAGCCCCGATCATCCTCACGCTGGACAAGTACTGGACTCCACTCCCGCTGGTCATTTACGGCAGCGCCTCGGTCCTAGCGGGACTGTTCTCCCTCTTCTTCCCGGAGACCCGCGGCCAGAAGCTACCCGAGACAATGGAGGACGGGGAAAACTTCGGACTGTAAGTTTTACTTAAAGGGGAAATCCAATCCAAATAAAAGATAATCTGACAAAATCGAGTAACATCTTACGAGTTCAACGATAAAAAAAAAAAATGATTGAAATCAGATGAAAAATAAGGAATTTACGACATTTTGAAGTTTTCCTGATTTCTGCAAAACAGTTCTTGTACCGTTGATATGAATATGCAAATGAGTGAGCTAACCATACCATACCATACAACCATGTCTTATCCTCACAATTTTCCATCGATCGTGTACCAACAATAATGTAAATTCATTGTTTCTGTCATTGAAGTCCGAAATATAATGTGATTCCTGGTTGGACAAAAAAAAAAAAACCGTCAAAATAGTAATCACTCAGATATACCAGGATTTGAGCCACGGGCATAGTAGTTGCGTTTTAATGAAAAACTGGAAATGTTTTATTCTTTCTTATCTGACAAACTTATATTTAGACTGAATTTTCCCCTATAAAGCCCCTGTAGACAGATAGTGTTGGGATACCGTGGAGTGGGAAGGCTGGCTCAATGGCCCGTCTTGGGTATAGTTGGAAATCCCCGCCAGGCCTCATCAATGATATCTATAAGACCCCGTTTACAGTGCGAGGCTCGGCCGCGGCTCGGCCGCGGCCGAGTCCAGCCCCGCTTCAGTGTAAACGCGCAAAAGGCCAAATGCGAGGCCAAAATTGGCCTCGCATTTGGCCTCGCTCTGGAGGTGGTCTCGGCCGCGGCCGAGCCGTGGCCGAGCTCGGCCTTTTCTTGGTGTAACTGCATCCAGTTGATTCAACTTTGCAAGTTTCCCCACGGAAGAAAGCAGTAACTAACAAAGCCCACGGAAGAAAGCAGTAACTAACAATTTAATCTAATCATTCAGACTCTGTATAGTCCTTCCTGTATATTTTTTCCCTAATACCATTTATTTTTTCTACTAATTTTTTTTTTAAACAATGTAAACAGCAGTTTCTTCCATAATTTAGGGGAGTAGATATAAAAAGATTGTTTCACCAGTAACTTGACTCTGCCCGCAGGGAATGACAAGTTGTAGAAAAAGCTTCTTTCTGGAGACTAGCAAACCTGGCAGACTCTGCGCGCTCAGAGTGCAGAATACCCGTGCAGCTAGCTGCATGCGCATAAATTCTGCAGCATACAGTAACTAGCTAAACATTGCATCACATCGCAGTCATCACAGTACAGGTACAGTCTAAGTGATCATGCCAGTGCTAACCGTGCTGTCACACAGTTTCTGCGGTCCAGGCATGCCTGTAAATCTATCATGAATTGCAGAGGAAAAGTCATGGTCATGGTCATGGTCATGGTCATGGTCATGGTCATGGTCATGGTCATGGTCTAGGTGAGCTGAAAATATATTGAAGGGAGATGAGTACTAGTATTAATACACTAACGTTAGTCTAACGTTAGATGTAGGAACTAAAGTTAGGTCTACCAGATCTAACGTTACAGAGTAGATCTAGAGTCTAATCTGTTGTTAACTGTTTAGTGTTAGACATAATGTCCGTAGGCCTAATATAACGTAATAGATCTAGGTCTAGCACTAACATTGGGCATAGATCTGTAGTCTAGCTTAAGTGTAACGTCAGAGTTCGACTAGGATCTAAGACGAAGAGACTTGACTTTATTGTCTAGTCCAAGGTCATGTGTTAGGGGCCAAGCCGGGCACTTCAAAGTTCAACTTCAATCTACCTTATTTTTACACAGAATGCCACTCAATCGACAAGACCTAGTCTAGGTCTAGCGTTAGGTCCTAGATCTTATAGATCTAGACTAACCAGAAAGTAGAAGAACTTTATAACCTGGTGGTGGTAACAATTCTCCTCCTATGGTCATGTGACATGTGCAGTTACTGCTTTTTTCTATGGGGAAATCAGCAGACTCCTGGCCATCTGCAGTTACTGCTTTTTTTTTCCGTGGGGAAACTCTCCAGAATCAAGGGTGAGCCACCGCAGTAACTGCATTTTCCTAAATAACATTAAAAAAATAACGGAAACATAATTTTTTCCTAGGTATTGTTAGACAACTAGGTATGGTGCATAATCATACCACAAAATTATTTTTGAATGTTTCTGTGTTTTTAAAGAATCTGCAAAAAACACAAAATCGCATTTATCTCAGCTCAGCAGCTATGCAGTTACTGCTTTCTTCCGTGGGGGGCAGAAATAATGAAAGGTTTGAATCGAAAGCGCGGCCGAGCCCAGCAGTGTAAACGGACAAAATTGCGAGGCTCGGCCGCGCAATTGAGGCCGGGCTCGGCCGCGGCCGAGCCGCGGCCGAGCCCGGCCCCGCACTGTAAACGGGGTCTAAGACCCCGTTTACAGTGCGAGGCCCAGCCCAGCCCCACTTCAGTGTAAACGCGCAAAAGGCCAAATGCGAGGCCAAAATTGGCCTCGCATTTGGCCTCCCTTTGGAGGTGGTCTCGGCCGCGGCCGAGCCCGGCCTCTTCATGGTGTAAACGCAAACTGGGCCAAATGCGCGGCCAATTTTAGTCTGGCTTCCAGACCCTCTGCCCGTACTATTTCGCTATTCACGATATTAACCCCCTCAACGTGGAAAACTAATATAGTTTAAGGTGGTTTTGTCCTGCAAAGGATTTTTCCTTCGGCAAAGGCCTTTGTCCGAACGGCGACTTCGTCGCCACGGAATCCAGTTGGCAAAGGGTCTGAAAACCAGGCTATACCAAATTGCTTTTGTTTACCAGCAGAGCGCCACTACGACAAAATATTGAAAGGTTTGAATTAAAAGCGCGGCCGAGCCCAGCAGTGTAAACGGACAAAATTGCGAGGCTCGGCCGCGCAATTGAGGCCGGGCTGTAAACGGGGTCATAGTGAACACACAGGCGGAGAATCTCAGCTGGTGTCACCTTCACCAATGAGAGTACGCCAAAATGCAAATTATTCGCTGATGGGCGCCATCTGTGGTTCAGGCCTACCATTGTACCCCAGCGGGTAGCGAATGAAGATCGATTTAATCAGGCCACCAATATCTCCATACGTCTTTTTGTAAAGATCACTACTGTTTTACCACATAACCCCCCAAAACACAAAAGTACACGTACATGCACATGCTCTCATTCTGGCTCACATCGTTTATAAAATATAACAGAACCAAATAAATAAGATGACATGACAAAACTTTTCCAAATTCTTGTCTTGTATATACGATTTTTCTGGAAACCTAAATCCATGTAGGATCACTTGCTACTTGCCCACCGAAAACTGAAATCAGATGAATCTTTAAGAAGATGGTACAGAAGAAATCTACGGTCTATTTCAAGGCCATTTCCAAGAAATGTCTTGCACTACTGTATGCACAAATACAAACAACAAACAAACAAAGAAACAAAGAAACAAACACATTTCATTATTGTAAACGGAGTGTTATTGTGGCAACCAATGTGTTTTCTAAGCGAATCAACTGTACGACGTTGCTGATCTTGCATGTCTGGCAAGATTTAATAGGTTTGTTTTGTCTCTCTCACACAGTGATCTGGGGGACAAATTGGAGAAGAGCAGCGGGGAATTGGCCAACGGCGAGAAAAATGGGGCGCCCCCAGAGTTCAGCGTGATTTATTCCCCAGAAAAAGAACAAGGAGAACCCAACGGACAGGGGGCCGTTAACCCTGGCTTCATTCATAAAGACGGAGAATGAATTAAAATGGATTCAAACGTTTGGACACACCAGAATCAAAGCATTATCCACTGTACAAAAGTTTGTCACTTTCCCTGTTTTTCTTGAAGATGATTAATTTCAAGTCATCCATATGAGCAACTTACAAACATGCAAAAAAAAAACCAACAACAAACGTACATGTACATCGTGTGATTAAAGAGCTGAGGCCTCACGAAAATAAAGGTATGTAGTGGATCCCTGTAGTAAAAAAAAAAAAAAAAAATTCACACACAAGACGTGACAAGCAGTCTTCTGCAACAAATAGAGTTCAACTTCAGTAATCCCAACCCCCCTCTCTCTGTTTCTCTCTTCATTAACCACCCATCGCCATTCAATGCCGTTTGATATAAGACTGCAGCTGAAAAGCTAAAGATAATTTTACGGATTAAGATTAAGATGAAGATTTTATTAAACTCTACCGACCCCCGATCGGGATTATGAACTCCACATGAACATGAACAAACACGTAAAAATCAGTAAAACAAACCAACAAACAACAATACCCGTGTGTCAGTCAAAAAGAATATCATTCTTCTCATTGATTTTGTTTACACTTTTTAGACGCCGATTATAGCTTTTTCTTCACTTTTTTTTTCTGAGAGAGATATTTTTGCTTTTTGCTTTTAGGGAGGGAGAGAAATTGAAAACGTACAAAAAGTATACGATTACAAATAAATGAAATAGATTCATTGCACCATACCTTCAACTTGCTGCTTAGCATCTAATACGACTTTAAGAATATGGTTTTGATAATGTTATGTGTGAGGTGAACAATGAATCATAACGCTGCGATAAATTCTTGCAATGCACTCTTTGCATCGAAATTTATGTGTAGAGTCTACAATTATAATGATATTGTCCTCTTAAAAAAAGACTTCATCTTATGACTTATGAATACTGGTTAAAATGTAGGGATTTTTGTTGTTGTTGTTGTTCTTACGAGGGTTCTTGTCCTTCACACATTTAATTATTATCATATACATGCACGTTCAAAAATACATCGGTCGTCGTTATTTCATGAACATTTTATTACCAAGAGTGGGATGATTTGCACAATTAGGTGCGGTCAGACTGGCAAAAGATAGGGAAGTTTAAGATCGCTGAGTTTGGGCCGGCCGTTGGTACGCGCGCAACAAAGAGTGCGCCGTCCGATGGCTAGTGATTGTGATGTAACAATGTACGTCTTTGAGATGTATACTTCACGCTATCTCCCCCAACTTCTATTTTCATAACAACGAAGCGGACGAATAATATTGTGACGTCAATGCCGTAGATGTTCAATTCAACATCATGTATTTGTGTCTATTTATCATGTTGTATTGCATAGGTTTGTTGTAGCTATTGTGTCTAAAAGGGAATCATGATAATTATTGCAAACAGAATTTGATCTGAATTGAATTGAGCGTTGAATGTGGAAGTCTCCTGGTCAGTCAAACGCAGTAATGAACCCGATGGTACACTGTATTGTCTTGAATGACTCTGCGCATGTGATATGTCAATTAAATACATTTGTTTCTGTGTGTGCCTCATGCATCATGTGCCGCCAAGCTTTATACGGTAAAAGAACATATGATGCCACAGCATCATCCTCTCATGTACATTGTAATAATTCTGCTTTCAGTGGTTCAACAATCGTCACCGTTTCGTCAGCAAAATATCCGTATATGTAAAGCTATTCATAGTCACGTGATTTCCCTTTTCATGCACGCAAGCTCGCCGTTCTGCTCGCTTGAGTCTTCTCAATTAATGACAGCTGATTTACAATAGAGTAATGGAATTTCTCATGGATTTCATTTTTTTTTGTCAGTATATGATTCCATATCGAAACAGACAAAAACCCCTCAAAAACACACCAACCAAGACTTCTGTTTTGAAAGTCGCTTTGAGAGAACGTCTTCAGTTGATTTCAAAACAGCATAATATAAAAACCATCAAGGCTGATAATAGATGCTTCTTTCCAACCAAAGTACTTTATGTATCGTGCGTTTCTGAGAATAAATAAAAAAACGGAACTCAAATCCCGGTACATGCAGCGAATGTAAAGTCATAAACTTATTATACGCCTGTATACGCCTAACTGTTTTACCAGATCAAAATCCTGCTTCTCCAAAGTTTCTGGCATGGTTTTAATCCACACGATCAGATAACGCATGAGTGGGAAACGGAGACAAAACAAAAAAGAAGAAGAAACAAGCAAACAAAAACACACTCACTGGAGGCAAAGCTATATATATATATATACATATATATATATATATATATATATATATATATATATATATACAGTCAGACCATTAAGTTATGTTACTCCCGCACGCACTGCGCACGCTTCGGGGCTGCTTCGTGCGGCTGCGTGCGGTTTCGCACGGGTGCGTGCGGCTCCGTGCCATTTCATACGGCCTCGTGCGGGTGCGTGCGCTTCTGTACGCCCCCATGCGACCCCGTGCGACCTCGTGCGCCTCCGTGCGGCTGCGTGCCAGTCAGTGCGCCTCCGTGCGGCTGCGTGCCACCGTCGAGTGCGGACCGTCTGCGAATATTTTTTCCGTACATGGAAACGCTACAGGACATGAATTATTCATAAGTTGAGCTGAAAGAATGAAATGCGCATGCGCATGGACTTCGAACAATGAACGCCACATGCACATGCACATGAATGCACATTCGCTTCATAGCGAAGTAGCCCTACTGTTCTGTGGTAGCGGTTTATTAACGAACGAATACGAGGACCCGATCGACAAAAAAAAAAAGGCGTGCGAAAGATTTCGGAAGAACTCTTATTTGGCCATTTATGCATGTACGAATAGTGGTAATGTGGCATCAAGTCCAAGCCTATGGCTGTAGTTTAGGTTGTAGCTTGTAAAGCTGTTTATTTCACGCGAGCTGCGTATGTACCTGCTTCAAATCGACTGCACTTTCTTCGAACCCTCCATGCTCGCTCATGCTCGCCACGCCGACTGCCCTGGCTGCGCTGACAATCACGATGCTGTCTGCTCCCCGCATACTTACCAGCGGGGTTACGTAGGGCGCTCATGAACTGCGAATCGTATGTACTGTATGTAATGTATGATTGAGGGTACCACCTGTCGTCACCCTAAGGCCCGATCTGTAGCTTGTTTATTCCAACAGTATAAAACAAATTCGCCTAAATCTTATCTCAAATATGCCATAAGTACTGCAGTTTTGAATGTCGTGACCATTTTCTTCGCGCAGCGGGGTACTTAGATCGGCACCCCCTCCCTCCATAGGTAATACACGTGAATTTCACAGCCATGCGTCGTTACCGTGAGCGGATGTGTAATTGAAACGTGTTTAGTCTGGTTTGTTAGTTTGTTTGTGAATTTGATTTTCGTTTCTTCGTTTTTATTGTTTTCATAGCAAATGTCACTTAATCCCACGCGTACATTTCGTCCTATACGCAAACAGCCATGATACGCAGGGTGCCGATGTCAAGGTACCCTGATAGGTGGTACCCCCTTACCATACACTGTATGTACAGTATGCGAGTCCGTTCATTCGTGTACAAATTTGCCGAGCTATAGAATTGTGAAGTCCACGCGCTTGCGCACTTCAAAATTTCAGCTCAACTTATGAATAATTCATATCCTGTAGCGTTTCCATGTACGGAAAAAATATTCGCGGACCGTCTGGCACGCTACCGTGCGAGGTGTTGGCACGGTACCGTGCGTGGTGCTGGCACGCTACCGTGCGAGTCCGTGCGAATCTAGCATCCTGCTAGTCCCGACACGGGACTCTTATCTTTTTTTCACTCTCTCATACGCCCTCATTGGCGGTATACGAAGGCAGTCTAGGCAGTGGACTAGCATCCTGCGTGCGAATCCATTGGAGGCCGTGCGTGCATGCATTGTAAATAATAATATCCCCTTTGTAAGTGTGTGCTCATGACTATGTGTGCGCCTGCGTGTCCATGTCTGTGGATCCGTGCCCATGCCTGTGTGCCTGCAAGCGATCGCGAGAAGACGATACGATGTACACACTGTACAATGTTCAATGAAAGCCCTTACAAGTCTGTGCAACTGCGTATTACATGTAAACACTCATGCCTGTCCAAAAATGGACGATTTTCTACATTGCAGAGATCACTTGCAATCTTTCTAAGAATATGGAGTACCATCACCGTGTGTACATGTATCTCTCCTTGCAAAGAAATTAGAAAAATTGTGTGGTTGTATGTGTGTCTTTATCACTCGATAACTTGAACAGTGTAGAAATAATCATGGTAATAATGACAATTAACAACAGAGAAAAGCTACATCAAGAGAACCATTTGTTGATGATGATGATGTTGATGATCACTCAAAAGGTAATAATAAATGTACATTGTAGATGTTCCATATTGTTACATTATCAGTATGGTGTATTAGTATTTTTACTATTTTTGCCTCTCTTAAAAAAAAAAACACACACACACACACATTCTTTGTCCTTTCTGATATTCCCCGAAAGCTTTGAAATATATGTAGAGCTTACACATTGTCGTAAGCAGGAGATAAAAAAAAAAAAAAACATCGTCGCTGCAGGATAGGTCGGTATATTAACAGTTTCCGTCTCGATAGGTTTGTAATCTTGGCAAAATATATATATACATATACATAGATTAAGAAATATAAATATACATTTATATATATATATATATATATATATATATATATATATATATATATATAATATATATATATTATATACATATACACAAATATATATAGATATTGATTGAATCGTTTCTTTATTCAAGAAAATGTTTTACATTACACCACCGGTCTAGTTATCCCAAGGTTTCTTTGAAAATGCTGCAAGCATCAAAATATCAAACATCGTAATTTTTATATACAATTTTCCGTGAATGCTAAGCGTATGAGAGAAAGAGATAGAAAAGAACAAAAAACTTCTGCCATATGTCTTGTTTCTCGCTTTATTGCAGCGTATGTCATTGTCAAAGTATAAATGCTATGATAAATGTTGGTAACAACCACATGAGAACTTGCACATTCGATTCCCAACAACCATTAAATCATTGGGGTCCGTAAAAAAGGTTACATGATACATACGAAGCACCTCATTATAATGTATTCGATGGACCGGTGCAGAAAAACTGGCTGTCTGTAATCGGCCTTTGAACATCTCTATTATGCTCATAATCCCCGACTTTTCAGATGGCGGCTACGAGCGCGTCCAGGGATGTTTTTGTATCAACATTCTGACTATTCATGGAGGTACAATGTAACCTGATACTCTGGCCACCTGGTCTATTCAAAGTATTCTTGCGTAATACACGCGCGTAATTATGTTAGGCTGTGTTTCACCATGATGAATATATAGGACCCCGTAGTAGCAATATCGGCTCTTGCGTTGTATGAATGCTATACAGGGATCCTCCATTTGGTTCGTTGGTCAAGTATATAGATTCTTTTAACGATCTTATAAGCAGGCTGTCATTCATAAGTATGACAGAAAAACAAACAACAACTTCAAGCAACATCGAAGTTGAGTTTCGCGAACTAATCTTCCATTTGAGTTGGTTTCTCGGTTTTGTTTCAACAATTTTTATAATGTTGACAAAAGCCTGATGGGATGTTCAATATTCAATTAAATCATTGCACCTTTCTCGCAATCTTTGACAACTAATGATGACTAAACCTGTGAAATCCACGATTTATTTATTTATTTATCTATTTTTTTTTTTTTTTTGTATAGAGACGTTTTCTTTTTGAATTTATCTATTATGACTGCCTCCAGATTTCGACCATAATTATATGTCTTAGGTTTCCATGGGATCAATAAAGGAGATCAACGAGCGCATTTGTAGGTTTCCTGTCGGGTTTAATGTTGCAAAGTTTATGTGCAATCACGATTCACTTACAACCCTATGTACACCGTAATGTCGGGATGAGATATTATTCACTACACATCAAGTGAGATTAAATCTTACACAGTGTACTGTGATATGATATATATGATAAAAGTCATCAGCAAACGGGATAGATTATTGTTTTGTCTATGTGTGTGTGTGTGTGTGTGTGTGTGTGTGTGCGTGTGTGTGTGTGAGAGAGAGAGAGAGAGAGACATGAGAAAGGGTGGAGAATATATATATATATATATATTTATATAATTATATTCACTTACAACTATATGATCTTATAAAACACATGTTCAAGTCAGTTGACGGAACATTTATAAGCTCTTCCGGTCTGCCTATGAAACATCGGAGTCTATGCGATAAGAAGAAAGATTGAGAGATAGAGAGAGAAAAATAAAATAGGCTGGTCTTCTAAATTTTGTTCGATGAATGGTAATCTTAACACACTTTTGCAAACGAAATGAAATATTATACACGGCCAGGTTTGCCTATAATCTGTGTTATGGTGATATCTTATTAGATTATACATAATAATACGGGCAAAGTATCTTGGATAAGTGATCGCCACCATCGATGAGGATATTCAATCTAGACGACTAATTGAAGATGATGAGAATAAAGAAGACATAGTGGATAGCTGGAAAGGAAAGTAATGTGATGCAATGAGATAAATATGAAGGAGCACGAATCGAGGCAAATGTATTACAAAGGAAGAGAAAATGGCATATTCGAGTGTTCAAAATGGTTTAACATTATGCGAAGATTTCATAGTCATTTTTTCTGTGTGTGTGTGTGTGTGTGTGTGTACGTTTGTTTTCTAATTTTACAGTTATGTGATTCAAACTCGTCGACAAAATAAAAGAAAAAAAAGATAGCGCCATGAATATGTTCATAATTCAATCTCAGTTTCCTCTCACTATATCCTATCACTTCAAAAAAAAACGTATTCAAATTAGAATGCCCGTAGACAATTCAAATTCGTCTCCATGTGAGAGAGCGTCTTTTCAAACAGGGTCGCAGGTGACCATCCCCGAATTCGACGCAGAAGTTAATTCAATTTAGCAACAACAAAAAAAGGCTGGCCATCGCGTATACTCCAGCAGCTGTAGAAGAAGCCGACATGATCATAGAAGTATGACAAGCACAAGCCACACAGGCTTGAAGGCCTAAAATTATTACATCACTTGAGAAAATAAGGAAAAGGCAATATCTTTGTTGAAATAAACAACATTTCTCCTGGCATTCTTCAATCTCTCATAACAGACGGCTAATTTTGCTGAATTGTTCTTGTCATGAGTGTAAATCAATATTTGTTTAATTGTTAATACAGTACCAGTCATCCCCCGATAAAAGACAAGAAAGAAATGAAGAACTAATCTCATTCAATAAGCATAATGTATAAAGGAAATGAGCATTTGCTGCAATCGTTTATGAATATGAAAATGCTGCAATGTGCATGAGTGCGCGAAGTCTAATGGAATGAAAAAATGTAGTCCTACCTAAATGCATATATATCCTTATATATATATATATATGTTACGCTGGCACGATAAGTGAATAAACCACTTCAATAGCAGCATGAAAACATTTGATTTCATCGATACACATGAGATAAGACAAGAACATTTCATGCTTTTATTACCCAAAATACCTTGCTCCTAAACAAAGTGTTCAATTGAAGCGATGGGTTATCACAGGTCCATCTCTCACAAAATTGAATCACTCTTCACAAATTTGGAGCGCTTTCTACGAAGGCAAATGCATTCTATGGACCGGTGCAGAAAAAAAGAGACCGTCTGTAATCGGCCTTTGAACTTCTCTGTTATGCTCATAATCCCCGACTTTTCTACGAGCGCGTCCAGGAATGTCTTTATATCAACATCCTGTCTATTCAATAAGGTACAATGTAACCTGATACTCTGGCCACCTGGTCTATTCAAAGTATTCTTGCGTAAAACATTCGCATATGTTAGGCTGTGTTTCACCATGATGAATATATAGGACCCCATAAAGGCAATAACCATCGGCTCTTGCGTTGCATGAATGTTATACAGAATATCCTCTATTTGGTTTGTTGGCCAAGTAGATTATTTGAACGACCTGTAAATGACATAATCAGATTGTCATTCATAGGTATGAGAGAAAGAAAAAAAACAACAACTTCAAGCAACATCGAAGTTGAGTTTCGCAGACCAATCTTTCATTTGAGTTAGTTTCTCGGTTTTGTTTCAGCAATTATCCCTTTCATAATGTTGACAAGAGCATGATGGGATTTTCAATATTCAAATAAATCATTGCATCTTTCTTGCTTTCTTTGACAACTTATGATAACTAAATCTGAAAAAATCCATGCTATTGCGGTACCTGCCATCCACACAGAAGTTTCTTCTCTTTTTTTTTTTTTTGTATAAGAAGTTTGCTTTCTGGAATTATCCATTATGTCTGCCTACAGATATGACTTAAGGTTTCCATGGGATTTAATAAAAGAGATCAACGAGCACATTTGTGATTCAACAGTAGGGGTTAAATGCTGCCAATTGTATGTACAATGTTATAATTGACTTAAAACTCTACTGCCAAGAAGTATTGCTCATTACGAATCACATGAAATAAGATTTCACATAGTGATAAGACAGAAGTTATTTGTTATAATATTATTATGATGAAAACTCATCACTAACCGGAAAGACTATTGTTTTGTGGAATTTGTATATTTGATAGAACATTAATTTTATGAGGTCTTCCGGTCTTCAGGCGAAACACTGGAATCTATAGCGATGAGAAGAAAGATTGAAAGGGAGAGAAAGAGAGAGGGAGAAAAATAGGCTGGTCTTCTAAATGTTGTTTGATGAATGTACATAATATATTAGATATTGTTGCATATATATATATATATATATATATATATATATATATATGTATATATATATAAATATATATATATATATATAATACAGGCAAAGCATCATCGAGAAGTGATCTTCACTAATGATATTATTCAATCAAAGAATTGGATAACTGGAAAGAGAGGGAGAGAGATCAAAGAGGGTGGGGGGGGGGGAGAAATATGATGGTCTTCTAAATTCTTTTTGATGGATGGTAATCCGATCACACTTTAGCAATCGAAATGTAATGTTACATCCGGTCAGGTTTGCCTATCTATATGTTATGGCAATATCTTTTGAGATTGTATATACGGGCAAAATATCTGTATACGTTTGTAGGCGGGAATGAAGTGGATAGCCGGAAAGGAAAGTGATGAAATGTAATGGGAAAGAATAAAGGAACACTAATCGAAGGAAATGTATCATAAAAGAAAAGTAATGGAAACTTGATTATAAATAATGGCACATTATGCAAAGATTTTGCAGTCGTTTTTCTGTATGTTTTTATTTCAATTTCACAGTTAAGTAATTCATAATCGCCAACAAAAATAGCTTCCTGAAGATGGCCATTCAGGTTTGTTTTCCCTTCGCTATATGCTATCCCTTCAAATGTAGCATGAACACACTTCAATTTATAGTCCATGGGCCAAGACCCGAAAAATGGGTTGTTGGTACCACCTGAGGTGGCAAAACCTTTTTGGTGTCAGTTTGTTTGTCGGGCAGAGATATGCTTATCAAGCTATGATAGCATTTCCAAATGAGTAGCTTAGTCATAAAAAATGTTTTTTTTTTTTTTTTTTTTTTTTTTTTTTTTAAACCAATTTGGTCTCGTTTTTATATCCCTATACTTCTGAATCGAAACTAACCGCTATGAAAAGAAGAGCACTGCCTTCCGTACGTCCACAGGTGTTCTGTTGTAAACGCGATGCGCTTAGTCTTTATTCAAGGCAGCGAAGGGAATATCCAAAATGATGTCCACAGCTGTCACGCGGTGCGCTTATATAGTCTTCATCTGGACCAATGTACCGTTATCATATCTAAAGTTCCTCCTATAAGGGATTATCTATACTATTTTTATACTTCCCTCTAAACAAATAAATCAATTTTAAACAAAAATCACTCTGTTTATTTACAATATTATTCATTATAATGTATTGTAGTGTACCGGTCCATTGTTTTTGCATTATCCTTTTTTGTTGGATGAAAATAAAGCGACATCGGCGTGGTGTTAGCGTTTTCACACTAGCGTTTTTGCCGGAAAATGATAGATAATTGCAAAATACGGTAAAATTCAAGAGGAATCTTTTTTTTTTTTTTTGGTTGTTGTTGTTGTTGTTTTAAGATAAAAGGATATACACTGTATCATAAGCTTTGGATATTCCCTTCGCCGTCTAGAATAAAGACTAAGCGCACCGCGTTTACAACAGAATACCTGTGAACATACCATAGAGCTGCATTTTACAGCTCTACGGAACATACAGAAAACAGTATTCCTGTGCTTATTTTAAGGATGTGCCTCTCTTAATGATTGCGATTGATGTTCAACTATTTCTTTCACGCAAGCTTGAACAGGAAGAAGCTAAAATTCAGGCAAGGAGACGAGTTTTCTTCCATGAGATACAATCATTAAGACATACATCTATTCCCGAAAGTTGTGTGATTGCTTATGTGCTAAAGAATTGTGTCCATTACATGAATCAGGCACTATACAAAACGATTGAAATCTACTGAAAGTCGAACTTGTTTTTTTTTTTCATTTCCATTTAAAGCGGGGATAGACTAGAAATTTGTTTGTCTATACTGACAGGAGACATTACATTTTTCCAGTACATGCTCCGCATTTAAACAGTCACCATATTTTCTTGGTCAGAATCAGATAATGGACAAATGATATATTATAAGAATGAAAATACGAAACTACGAACACGCCATATGTACAAATATTATGAACTTCAATGAATTAAACTTACTTGTGATATTCCGCATAAAAAACAAGCACGCCGATTAGATAATTTAATAGAACTAATAGAACACACAGCAATATCATGCATGGCGGATCAAATCAAGTTCAATTGGTGAGAAAGCTACATGAAGTTAAAAAGTTGACTTCTTTTCGTTTCTCTTTCAATTCATGAAGACAGAATTACATTGTATATCTAATGAAGAGGATTGTCTCTGTTGCGAACGATCGCTATATATAGCACTGTTAGTCGTCTGCGCAAATCCTAATCCCTAAATACTTCAATTTTTGCTTGATAATGTAATAACCCTGCTTATAACTTTATAAAGGACTCGCAAATTCAAAGTTTCAAAACGTATACTAAAATATTATATTGCACACGGTGTATTTCAAAAAACATTTTGAATGCGTTGTGTGTAAGCATGTTAATAGCATCAATCTGCCTTTTATTTTCCGTACGTAAAGCGCACAGAAACGTAATCAAACGTTACCAAATACAGTGAAATGCATTGTACGGCGTGGTACTATCATTAGAAGTATATCCCATTCCTTTTTACTTTTATTTGCTAGAAGCAGTCGTCAAACCATGCTTCATTTTCGTAGCGACATCATTTAGGAATTAGAATGTATGAAGATAATCGGTACTCATTTATTTTGCGCTACTGACATAGCATTTACATTTTCCAACTTTTATTGACATGCAGTATTATGTTACTGTATGGTTACGATTACGAATGTTGGTTATGAATTCAAAAGACTGGTTTATTAATCGAAATATAAAGGTAATAGCTGTTTTGAAAGTAGTTCGATGCAAATTCAAAACGCAATCGAAATCATCGTCATAGGGGGAACTGATAGCTCTAGAAAACTTGTTGAGGCTAGTAAAGATTGCCGTATGCAATCTTTGTAGAAAGTTTTGACTTAGGCCATCTTTCGAGTATTTTGAGAAATTATATAAAGAAAATTATTTGTTTTGATTATGTCAAGAATTAGTTTGAACTATGAGAACAAAAAGGCGCGGTTACCCAAACAATGTCGTAGTTCGAAAAGACATGATGGGTAAAGTGAATTCATGACTTGACTAATCCTTACTGAATTGATGATCACTACTGTAAACTATCAGTTATGTCTTGTAGATGATACCTCTGTAATCGTAGTCAAAATTCTTTTGAGCGATGAGACGAAAACCAACAAACAAAATGCCGTGTATCATCGCTCGAGATTCCAACATTTGGCGTCACCCGACCAACAATAAGTGACGAATCAAATGGAATATCATGTTGTGGGTTAGCAGACTGTGTTACGATTTTTAAATGTTTCGAGCAGTTGTTTTTTTAAAAAAAAAAGAGAAAATGAGGCAAAGTTCAAAAAATTAGAAAAAAGCACGTAAATGCCGGCGATCATGTTTGATAATCAAAGTAAGAGATTATAATCGGCCGTGCGGATGTATATGATTGCCTTAATTACATGTCTGATTTCTGTAAACTATGTTATATTTAAATGTAAGTTCCCTTTCCTCCTTGATAAAAGTTGTGTTGGGTTTTCGCTATAGGCATTTATTAGGAAACACCGTAAAAACGACAACAAATGCGTACTATACATCAAGAGATGACCTATACATACATGAAACACAAAAATTTGTGTACGTTCTGATATAATGCAACTGCTTGTTTGTTAGTTAGTTAGTTAGTTTGTTTGTTTGTTTATTTTGAATTACCATGGTCTTTGTTGAGGGAAAGATGAAGAAAAGTAGTAGAGTGTATTACTCTCAAATCCGGATAATTGCGATAAGTGTGTATCCCCGCCCTTTCTATACAGGTAAACGATTTAAGCTTGGTATGCTATTATAAAAGCCTGCATGTGTCACGCAGAAAAACTGATTCCGCGATCACTTTTAACCTTTCATAAAATTCACGTTTTAAGATAGTAACGACAGCTTGTAGGAGATAGAGTAACTTAGCGTCCCTGACTGTGGTTCTGAAGACAAAAGGGGACTGAAAAATTCTTTTACAAATTAGCAGACATAATGCCGATCCTCCAACACTGTTGCTCCATTCAGTCACTGATTCTGCTATCAATGGCGAAGAAAGAATACTGGTTGCGTCTTTATCCACCCCTTGATAGCAGGAAGTTTACCTTTCATTGTTTAAGGCTTCGTTGATGCGGGGTTTACTCGGATACAAGGCGTGAACAGTGTCGTCCGAGTTCTTTCATTTGAAATTCCTCAGAATACGCAATTCAATGGACAATTTGCGCTGCTACTTCGCAAAGCTGTTAGCCAAATTCTTTGCAGACTTGACCTCTCACAATGTCATGTCAGCTACACGCAATACACGACAAACAGCTATCATTACAAACATTCTGATTAAAAAACAAAACAAAATGAAGAAGCACACTTTTGAGTAGCGACACAGCTTTCTGTCCCTTTCTCAGATAGGTCCGACCTCTAAAAAAATACACAGATGACAAGAGTCAGAATATCCTCAAAAGGGAACACGACCTACATTGTATTTGGGCATTAATAATGTTTATCTTCCGATTTCTCTCCATGCCGTCGCGGCCCAAACCATCATAAGAAATAGGGCAATAAGTTTTATTAACCAGGGCAACAAATTTGGCGAATTATCACACGAATTGTCGACTTGATAAAAACGAGAATACATGTAATTGACAACTTATAGGCCCTACTATATCTCCAGAGATGAACTTTAAACAGCAAGGCACATACCAGGGAAAGAAAGTTATGATTATTTGAATGAATTCATTAATGAGGCCAATTAATAACCGTTGTAAAAGTACACACTCGCATACAGAGGTTTCAAGTTCGATTATTATGATCATTGTATTAGCTCATAGATAAAGTATTATAAATTCTGCGTGATCGTTCGTTGGAATTATTTTTTTCAGCGCGATTTGTGCGTCACATCAATCACCACTTCATGAAATGGAGGGCATGTATCAAACGAAACTCGCTGGTCATGCAATCGATAGCCTTGGTCAGCTCACTTTTATTGCGTAATTCTAAAGCCCTCACCGTTTGACCGCCGCGCGCACCATGCTTTGTTTTGTCTTCAATGGGGTCAAGAGCAATGCCTCATTAGCATACACCCTAGAAACGGAGGTGGAGTCTCTATCGGGCAAGAACAATAGGTGCGAAACGCAACGCAAAGGCGAGCTTTCGAAAAAAATGTAACCGAAAAAATTGTCTCAGAAAAACTGTGATTTGGGACACTTGTACTCATTTTTACACGCTGAAATTTTCTGTACAAACAGATAAAACATCAAGGAATCAAAATCCGTATAAAAAAAATTTCGACCCGAGCACTGCTTCCCCTTCATTTGCGGCTCATTACGGGAAAACTCGCCGTGCGACTTATGACTCATTTTGTCGGAGCGCCACACACGTGATGCGCTCCGTCGGAATGAGTCAAAAGTCGCAAAAAATGAGATCGTAGTTATGCCTATATGTGAATTTTACAGACACTAAGCTTTACACTGATATGTAATACAACTCATTTGGACATCCCTATGGATCATAGAAACGAATATTATCTACGCTTATGATGTCAGTCCATTTTCTAAATAACGGAGAAAATCGCTCTTAAAGTTCGGGCTATGTTCAAGCTAACAACCTGTTTCTTTCACTATAGACGAAACAATACAACAGTCCTGCTTTAAATAGCGACGGCGTTTACGCTCAATCGCACGCACTACCGTATACGGCATAGCTTGGATGTGTAAAATGGCAAATGACCCAATCGCAGGACAGGTCTATCATTAACTATTCTAACCAATACGGCAGCCCGAATGTAAACTGAAGTGCGTTTGTGTCCGTGCCGCTGCCGCCGCATGAATGAGTCGGTAAGCGTTGTGTGTCGGCTGCGGTGACTTAGTTGCCGCAAGTTTTTAACTCACAAACAATAGGAAACAGTAGAAAGAAAGAAAGAAAGAAAGAAAGGCACGCAATGCGTATTACAACAAGCGTCTTTTAGCGAGGGCCTTGATCGCTTCCATTCTCCTCCCATATTGTTGTCAGTGGAAACTAAAGGAGATGCGTTTAGCAAGTACCAATACCTATAGTCCATGGGCCAAGACCCGAAAAATGGGTTGTTGGTACCACTCGAGGTGGCAAAACCTTTTTGGTGTCATTTTGTTTGTCGGACATAGATACGCTTATCAAGCTATGATAGCATTTCCAAATGAGTAGCTTAGTCATAATAAATGAATTTTTAACCAATTTGGTTTCGTTTTTATATCCCTATACTTCTGAATCGAAACTAACCGCTATACAAAGAAGAGCACTGCCTTCTGTATGTCCACAGGTGTTCTGTTGTAAACGCGATGCGCTTAGTCTTTATTCAAGGCAGCGAAGGGAATATCCAAAGGGTTATGATGTCCACAGCTGTCACGCGGTGCAATGCGCTTAGTCTTTATCTAGAACAATGTACCGTTATCATATCTAAAGTTCCTAATAAAAGGGATTATCTATACTGTTTTTATACCACCCTCTCAACAAATACATCAATTATAAACAAAAATCACTCTGTTCATTTACAACATTATCAATTATAATGTATTGTAGTGTACCGGTACATTGTTTTTGCATAATATTTCATTGTTTGAATGGAAATAAAGCGACATTGGCATGGTATTAGCGTTTTCACCGTAGCGTTTTCAGCGGAAAATGATAAATAATTGCTTTGTTGTTGTTGTTGTTTTTAGATAAAGGGATATACACTGTTTTATAAGCTTTGGATATTCCCTTCGCCGTCTTGAATATTAGACTAAGCGCCGTGGATATCATAACCCTTGGATATTCCCTTCGCTGCCTTGAATAAAGACTAAGCGCACCGCGTTTACAACAGAACACCTGTGAACATACAGAAGACAGTACTCTTCTTTGTATAGCGGTTGGTCTCGATTCAGAAGTAGAGGGATATAACAACGAGACCAAATTGGTTTAAAATTAATTTACTATGACTAAGCTACTCATTTGGAAATGCTATCATAGCTTGATAGGCATATCTATGCCCGACAAACAAAATGACACCAAAAAGGTATTGCCACCTCAGATGGTACCAATATCTGGCCTGGCCCATGGACTACTAGAGTGAATAGAACCTGAGAACCCATTGTAGGCCGGGATACAAAAGACAGCATCAATAGAGGAAGTTAATGAAGTTAATTAACGATAGTCGTCTTTTCAGATCGTGTTCTTTGCGTGTACTAAAAACCCTCTAATAATGCACATGGTCGTAATGTTGCAGAGCATCAACGACTGCTTTCGTGCCTGCTCTGCTGCAGCTGTATACAGCCGTAACATTCTGAATTCCCGCCATATTAGGCACATTTCCCTTATAGGCGTTGCGTCCACATTATCTATCGCTTTTATCGCGCTTGCCAAAGCTGCACATAATTTATACTATACGTATCAGAAGCAAATGTTGATGTATAGGCCTAACAGCTTCATGTTGTTTTTTTTTTATAATTATGATTGTATCATATTAATTTGAAATTATAGTGCTTCTTATTCTCGGTCACTTTTATGATACCATAGCATATAAAGAACCATTAACTTGTAGCTTAAACCTATTCTTATTTTTGTTTATTATTTTTTTTTTTTACAGAACACCATATTTACAGTTGCAATCTTTCTGCATTTGAGAAGTTGAGTATAGACCGATAGTCATATTTACAATTATATTCGGAATTAATGCTTTAAAGGCCGTCGTCGTATCGTTTTGTATTCACAAATCTTATACTGAAATAAGTGATTGCTTGATTACTTTCGGGTAAAGGAACCACCGGAAAAGGAACGCATTTATCTGTTTATTTTTTTTTTCTTAACGAACCTAAGCTAATAGCGAACCATATGAATTGTGTGATCTATGAAACTTCAGAATAATCAATAACCCCCCCCCCCCCAACAAAAGGAAGCATTTCGTAGTGCGTCTCAGTACTCCTGTGTTTGTTTTTAAGGATGTGGCTTCTCTTTATGATTGCGATTGATGTTCAACTATTTCTTTCCCGCAAGCTTGAAAAAGAAGAAGCTAAAATTCAGGCAAGGAGACGAGTTTTCTTCCATAAGATACAATCATTAAGACATACATTTATTCCCAAAAGTTGTGTGATTGCTTATGCGCTAAAGAATTTTGCCCATTATAACTTCGTTTCCTTTCTTCTTTTCTTTTTTTTTTTTTTTTTTGGTGTGTAATTTCATTTCCATTTCAAGCGGGGATAGACGACTAGAAATTAGTTTGTATATACTGGTGGGAGACATTAGTGTTCCAGTACATACTCCGCATTTAAACAGTTGTCATATTTTCGTAGTCATAATCAGATAATGGACACGTGATATATTATAAAAAATGAAAATACAAAACAACGAACACGTCATATGTACAAACATTATTAGCTTCAATGAATTATACTTACCTGAAATATTCTGCATAAAAAAAAAAACACGTGTGCCAATTAAACAATATCAAATTAAACAATATCATAGAATTAATAGAACACACAGCGATATCATGCACGGCAGATCAAATCAAGTTCAGTTGGTGAGAAAGCTCATTGAAGTTATAAAGTTGACTTATTTACGTTTTCCTTTCTATTTATGAAAACAGAATTACATTGTATATCTATTGAAGCGGATTGTCTCTGTTGCAAACTATTGCCAAAGATAGCATTGTTAATCTTCTGAGCAAATCCGAATCCTTAAAGTACTGTAATTTTTGCTTGAATAATGTAATAACCCATATGACTTTATAAAGGACTCGCAAATTTAAAGTTTCAAACCGAATACTAAAACATTACATTGTACACGGTCTATTTCAAAAAATCATTTGAATGCGTTGTGTTAGCATTTAATAGCATCAATCTGCCTTTTATTTTCCGTACGTAAAGCGCACAAAAACGTAACCGACATTACCAAATACAGTGGAATGCCTTGTACGGCGTGATATTATCATTAGAAGTATATCCCATTCCTTTTACTTTTCTTTGCTTGAAGCAGGAGTCAAACCATGTGTCATTTTCGAAGCGACATCACTTGGGAATTAGAATGTATGAAGATGATCGTTACTCGTGTATTTCGCGCTATTATTATAGCATTTGCATTTTCCAACTGTTATTGACAGTATTTTGTTACTGTATGCTTACGATTACGAATGTCGGTTATCAATTCAAAAGACTAGTTCATCAATCGAACTATAAAGGTAATAGTTGTGTTGAAAGTAGTTCGGTACAAGTTCAAAACGCAATCGAAGTCATCGTCACAGGGTGAACTAATAGCTCTCTAAAAAACTTGTTTAGGCCGTAAAGATTGGCGTATGCAATCTTTGTAGAAAGTTTTGACTGAGGCCATCTTTTGAGTATTTTGAGAAATTATATGAAGATTTTTTTTTTTAATTATGTAAAGAATTAGTTTGATTTTGACTATGAGAATAAGAAGGCGCGGTTACCTCAATCATGTCGTTGTTCGATTAGGCATGATGGGTAAAGTGAATTCATGACTTGTTGAGAGAGAGAGAGAGAAGAGAGAGAGAGAGAGAGAGGCCAAGCAAGAGGCAATAGGCTACTTGTTCATAATGCCCACCGACGGACATAAACAAGGTATATCACAGCTAGTAGACGCTTATAATTGACCATGTCAGTTACGCTGGGGTCGCTCATAACACACAAAGGGCCTCCATGGAACACGTCAATTTCTATATGTGGGACAGTACAATATTTTCGCGATTTCGTGCCGAGTAAAGGAATGATATCCTTATGATTTCTGCTGGCGCGCGCTGCTGACCCATCAAATCATCACATTACACCTTAGGTATCATCTTATAGCTGGATAATAATTTTCCTTTTACATGGTATGCGTTCGTTAGTGCCCTACAATGAAAAAGAAGACTCTTTGGGGAATTTTAGACGAGTATGTGAACCCATTATTTCCGGGACATCGGTAATGAATTAGCCATGCACGAAGTCGATGACCTTTCATGTCGCTCTTGGAAAATTTAAACAATATTGCATTCAGGTTTTAACCTTAACCTGTCAAATTAAAAAAAAAAAAAAATCATGTGAAAACGTAATTCAGTGATCATGATCTGCGGGGTCAACTCGAGGTCACCCGTGCGAGAACTTGGATATTCTAGACGGGGTTTTTCGGCTTGCCGACTGACTGGCAATAAGCAAGCAAGGGTTTGAAGCTCCTTGGCGCAAGTAACAAGCCTTTCATATTGTCGGGAATCGTCTCATTTCACGCTTGCGCTGAAACTGTCGGCCGGGGAATGGCGCATGGACTCGCACGCGGTATACACCTGATACACACGTACCGTGTAAGCACTGCGGGAACCAGGGAGGTGAGATGGGATCATGCGGGAACCCAAAAGCCCCCAAAACCCGCACGGGTCCGTGCGCCCGACCCGCACGGGACCGTGCGCCAGACCCGCACGGGTCGCGAATATTTTTTCCGTACATGGAAACGCTACAGGATATGAATTATTCATAAGTTGAGCTGAAATTTTGAAGTGCGCAAGCGCGTGGACTTCACAATTCTATAGCTCGGCAAATTTGTACACGAATGAACGGACTCGCATACTGTACATACAGTGTATGGTAAGGGGGTATGTAGAGCCCACTAATGTCAAAATCGCCCACTAATGTCAAAACAACCACTAATGTCATAACACGTCGACGACAAATGTCAAAACAACCACTAATGTCATAACGCGTCGACGACAAATGTCAAAACAACCACTAATGTCATAACACGTCGACGACAAATGTCAAAATAACCACTAATGTCATAACACGTCGACGACAAATGTCAAAATCGGATCAACCACTAATGTCATAACACGTCGACGACAAATGTCAAAATTTCCATTTTTACTGCAAATGTCATAACACGTCGACGACAAATGTCAAAATCGGATTAACCACTAATGTCATAACACGTCGACGACAAATGTCAAAATTTCCAAATTTTCTGCAAAATGTCATGACGCGTCACAAGGGCGGATCGAGGAATTCCATAAAGGGGAGGCGCCTTTATAAAATCAAAGGCTGGAGCGACCCTCGCCCCCCCCCCCATTTTCTTATTTTTATTTCTGTTGTGTTCACAAAATAAAGGGGGGGGGCACTAAAGGGGAATGCGCCCCTCTAAATCCGCGATTGCGTCAACCACAAATATCAATATTGGATTAACCACAAATGTCATAACGCGACACAGGGGCGGATCCATGAATTCCGTAAAGTGGGGGGGGGGGGGGCTTTACAAATTCAAAGGCTGGCGCGACCCCCTTTTCTTATTTTTGTTTCTGTTAGTGAGGGTGCACGAGAGGGGGAAGCGCCCCCTCTCGATCCATCATTGCGTCAACCACATATGGAAAAACTCATTACTTGCATTACAGGGGCGGATCCAGGAATTTCGTAAAGGGGAGGCGGCTTTACAAAATAAAGGGCTACCGCACCCCGCCCCCCATATTTTTCTTTTTATCTAACCAAAAAAAAAAGAAAGAAAGAAAAGAAAAGAAGGGGGCACCAGAGGGGGATGCGCCCCTTCTTAATCCATCATTGCGTCAAGCACAAATGACCAAACTCATTGCTTGCATTACAGGGGCGGATCCAGGAATTTCGTAAAGGGGAGGCGTCTTTGCAAAGTAAAAGTCTTGCGCGACCCTCTCCCCTCCCCTATTTTCTTCTTTTTATTTTTGTTGTGTTGACGAAATAAAGAGATTGGGCACTAATGGGGGATGCGCCTCCTCTCAATCCGCGATTGCGTCAACCGCAAATGTCAAAATCGGGGATTAACCACAATTTAATGTCATAACGCGCCGACCACAGATGTCAAAATTTTCAAACTAACTGCACATGTCATAACGCGTCACAGGGGTGGATCCAGGAATTCCGTAAAGGGGAGGGGCGCCTTAAAAAAAATAAAGGCTGGCGTGACCCCCTCCCCATTTTCTTATCTTATTTCTGTTGTTTTAACATACTATAGTGAGGGGGAGCCAGAGGGGGAAGCGCCCCCTCTCGATCCACGATTGCGTCAACCACAAATATCAAAACTCATTGCTTGCATTACGGGGGCGGATCCAGGACTTTCGTAAAGGGGAGGGGCGCCTTTACAAAATGAAAGGCTGGCACGACCCTCCCCCTTTTCTTCTTATTTCTGTTGTGTTGACGAAATAAAGAGAGGGGGCACTAAGGAGGGGGGTGCGCCTCCTCTAAATCCGCGATTGCGTCAACCGCAAATGTCAATGTTGGATTAACCACTAATGTCATAACACTTCGACCACAAATGTAATAACGCGTCACAGGGGCGGATCCATGAATTCCGTAAAGGGGGGGGGGGGGGGGAGAGGGCTTTACAAAATAAAAGGCTGGCGCGACTCCCCTTTTCTTATTTTTGTTTCTGTTGGTTGAACCTAATATAGTGAGGGGCACCAGAGGGGGAAGCGCCCCCTCTCGATCCGTCGTTGCGTCAACCACAAATGGCAAAACTCATTGCTTGAAATTATGGGGGTGGATCCAGGAATTCCGTAAAGGGGAGGGGCGCCTTTACAAAATGAAAGGCTGGCGCGACCCTTCCCCATTTTCTTCTATTTATTTCTGTTGTGTTGACAAAATAAAGAGAGGGGCACTGAAGGGGGGGGGGGTGCGCCACCTCACAATCCGCGATTGCGTCAACCAAAAGTCAAAATCGGGAATTAACCACAAATGTCATAACAAGTCGACCACAAATGTCATATCCCGTCACAGGGGCGGATCCAGGAATTCTGTAAAGGGGAGGGGGGGGGGGGCGTCTTTGTAAAATCAAAGGCTGGCGCGACACTCTCCCCCCCCCCCCCATTCCTTACTTTTGTTTATGTTGTTTTAACCGAATGATTATAATGAGGGTGCACCAGAGGGGGATGCGGCCCCTCTCGATCCATCATTGCGTCAACCACAAACGGAAAAACTCATTGCTTGCATTACAAGGGCAGATCCAGGAATTCCACAAAGGAGGGGGGAGGGGGAGGGGAGCGCCTTTACAAAATGAAAGGCTGGCGCGACCCTACCCACTTTTCTTCTTATTATTTCTGTTGTGTTGACAAAATAAAGACAGGGGGCACTAAGGGGGGGGGGGTGCGCCTCCTCTAAATCCGCGATTGCGTCAACCGCAAATGTCAATATTGGATTAACCACTAGTGTCATAACACTTCGACCACAAATGTCATAATGCGTTACAGGGGCGGATCCAGGAATTCCGTGAAGGGGGGGGGGGCTTTACAAAATCAAAGGCTGGCGCGATCCCCTTTTTTCTTATTTTTGTTTCTGTTGTTTTAACCTAATATAGTGAGGGTGCACCATGGGGGACGCGCCCCCTCTCGATCCATCATTGCGTCAACCACAAGATTAATGGAAAAACTCATTGCTTGCATTACAGGGGCGTATCCATGAATTCCGTGAAGGGGAGGCGCGTTTACAAAATCAAAGGCTCACGCGACAACACCCCATTTTCTTCTTTTCATTTTTTCTTGTTTTAACAAAATATATAGAGGGGGCACCATGGAGGATGCTCCCCCTCTCGATCCATGATTGCGTCAGCCACAAATGACCAAACTCATTGCTTGCATTACAAGGGCGGGTCCAGGAATTCCGTAAAGGGGAGAGGGTGCACCTTTGCATAATTAAAGCCTGACGCATCATCACCCCATCTTTTTATCATTTATGTTGTTTTGAAGAAAAAAAAATAGAGGGGGCATCAGAGGGGGATGCGCCCGTCTCGATCCGCGATTGCGTCAACCACAAAAATGTTAAAACTCATTGCTTGCATTACAGGGGCGGATCCAGGAATTTTGTAAAGGGGAGGAGCCTTTACAAATTTAAAATCTGCCGCACCCCCTATTTTTCATTTCTGTTGTTTTAACAACAACAGAAATGCTTGCTCATTGCTTGTATTATAGGAGCGGGTCCAGGAATTCCGTAAAGCGTAAAGGGGAGACGTCTTCTCAAAATGAAAGGTTGGCGCAATCCCCCTCCCCCTTATTCATATCTTTTTATTTCTTTTGTTTAAAGGACAGTTAAAGCGGCAGTCTTTGATTTTGTAAAGGAGCCTCCACTTTACGGAATTCCTGGTTCCTCCCCCTGTAATGCAAACAATGGGTTTTGCCATTAACTTGAGGTTGACGCAGTCGTGGATCTAGAGGGGGACACGGTACCCCCTCCCCGTCTCTATTTTTGTTAACACAAAAGAAATTAAATAATAAAAAAAAAGGCGAGGCAGTTTGCGCAACTTTTTGATTTTATAAACGCTTCTCTCCTTTATGGAACTTGGACCGCCCCTCTAATGCAAGCAATGAGTTTTGACATTTGTGGTTGACGCAATCATGGATTGGGAGGGGACTGATACATCTCTGGTGCCCCCCTTTTTTTTTTGTTAAAACAACAAAAATAAATAAAATGGGGGGGGGAGGAAGCCTTTAATTTTGTAGAGGTGCCTACCTTTTACGGAATTCCTGGATCCACCCCTGTAATGCAAACGATGCAGCAGCTTTGATTTTGTAAGGGCGCCTCCCCTTTACGGAATTCCTGTATCCGCCCATATCATGCAAGCAATGAGTTTTGACATTTTGTGGTTGACGCAATCGTGGATCGAGAAGGGGGAGCATCCCCCTCTGGTGCTCCCTCTCTTTCTTTTTCTTTAGTTAAACAATAGAAAAAATGGAAAAAAATTACGAAAATTTACGAAACTCCTTGATCCGCCCCTGTAACGCGTTATGCCGCACCCCTATTTTTTTAAATTTCATTTCTGTTGTTTTAACAACAACAAAACAAAAAACAAAAAATAGAGAGGGGGTACCAGAGGAAGATGCGCCCCCCCCCCCCCCACCTCGATCCGCAATCGCGTCGACCACAATAATGTCAAAACTCATTGCTTGCATTACGGTTGCGGGTCCAAGAATTCCTTAAAGCGCAAAGGGGAGACGTCTTTTCAAAGTGAAAGGCTTGCGCAATCCCCCTCCCCCTTATTTTTCTTTTTATTTCTTTTGTTTAAACGTAAGAAAAAAGAAAAGAAAAGAATGGGGGTGCAGCAATCTTTTGTAAAGGGGCCTCCCCTTTACGGAATTCCTGGTTCCGCCCCATGCAATGCAAACGATGATATTTGCCAAAAACTTGTGGCTGACGCAGTCGCGGGTCGAGGGGGGGGGGGGTATACCCCCTCCCGTCTCTATTTTTGTTAACACGATAGAAGTTAAATTAAAAAAAAAGGAGAGGTGGCTTGCGCAGGCATTTGATTTTTTTAAAGGCGTCTCCCATTTACGGAATTCCTGGACCCGCCCCTATAGTGCCATCGCGGATCAAGAGGGGGCGCATTCCTCTCTGCTGCCTTCTTTCATTTTTTTTTTTAAACAACAGAAATAAAAAGAAAAAAAAAGGGGTGCGGCAGTTCTAATTTTGTAAAGGTGGCTCACCTTTACGAAACTCCTGGATCCGCCCCTGTGACGCGTTATGACATTTTCAGTACGTTTGGAAATTTCGACATTTTTGTGGTCGACGTCTTATGACATTGTGGTTAATCCAATTTTGACATTTGCGGTTGGCGCAAACGCGGATCGAGAGGGGGCGTATCCCCCTCTGGTGCCCCCTCGCTATGTTTTGTTAACGCAACAGAAAAAAAAAATATAAGAAAATGGGGTGGGGTCTCGCCAGCCTTTGATTTTGTAAAGGTGACCTCCCTTTACGGAATTCCTGGATCCGCCCCTGTAATGCAAGCAAGAGTTTTGATTTTTGTGGTTGACGCAATCATGGAACGAGAGGGGGCGCTTCCCCCTCTGGTGCCCCCTCACTATATTTTGTTAAAACAACAGAAATAAAAATAAGATAATCAAGCCTTTGATTTTTTAAAGGCGGCCATCCCCTTTACGGAATTCCTGGATCCACCCCTCTGACGCGTTATGACATTTGCAATTAGTTTGAAAATTTTAACAGACTATTATGAGGTCGACGTGTGATGACATTTATGGTTAATCTCCGATTTTGACATTTGCGGTTGACGCAATCGCGGATTTAGAGGTTGCGCATCCCCCTTCAATGCCTCCTCTCTTTACTTCATCAAGACAACAGAAATAAAAAGAAGAAAATGGGGGAGGGAGGAGGGTCGCACCAGTCTTTGACTTTGTAAAGACGCCTCCCCTTTACGAAATTCCTGGATCCGCCCCTGTAATGAGAGCAATGAGTTTGGTCATTATGTGGTTGACGCAGTGATGGATCGAGAGGGGGCGCATCCCCCTCTGGTGCACCCTCACTATAATTATTAGGTTAAAACAACAGAAACTAAAATAAGAAATGGGGGGGGGGGGAGTGTCTCGCCAGCCTTTGATCTTGTAAAGCCCCCCCCCCCCCCCCCGTACGGAATTCCTGGATCCACCCCTGTGACGCGTTATGACATTTGTGGTTGACGTGTTATGACATTTGTGGTTAATCCCCGATTTTGACTTGTGACTTGTGGTTGACGCAATCGTGGATTGAGAGGGGGCACATCCCCCTTTAGAGCCAATCTCTTTATTTGGTCAATACAACAGAAATAAAAAAAAAAGAAAATGGGGAGGGGGAAGGTCACTCGAGCCTTTCACTTTGTAAAGAAATCTTCCCTTTACAAAATTTCTGGATCCGCCCCTGTAATGCAAGTAATGAGCTTTTCCATATGTGGTTGAAGCAATGATGGATCGAGAGGGGGCGCTTTCCCCTCTCGTGCACTCTCACTATATTAGGTTAAACCAACAAAAACAAAAATAAGAAAAGGGGAGTCGCGCCATGCAGCCTTTGATTTTGTACAGGCGCCCCCCCCCCCACTTTACGGAATTCCTGGATCCACCCCTGTGACGCGTTATGACATTTGTGGTTAATCCAATATTGATATTTGTGGTTGACGCAATCGCGGATTTAGAGGGGGCGCATTCCCCTTTAGTGCCCCCTCTCTTTATTTTTTAAACACAACAGAAATAAAGATAAGAAAATGGTGGTGGGGGGCGAAGGTCGCGCCAGCCTATTATTTTGTAAAGCCGCCTCCCCTTTACGGAATTCCTGGATCCGCCCCTGTAGTGCAAGCAATGACTTTTGATATTTGTGGTTGACGCAATCATGGATCGAGAGGGGGCGCTTCCCCCTCTTGTTCCCCCTCACTATAGTATGTTAAAACAACAGAAATAAAGATAAGAAAATGGGGGGGGGGGGGGGGTCACGCCAGCCTTTATTTTTTAAGGCGCCCCTCCCCTTTACGGAATTCCTGGATCCACCCCTGTGACGCGTTATGACATTTGCAGTTAGTTTGAAAATTTTGACATCTGTGGTCGACGCGTTATGACATTAAATTGTGGTTAATCCCCGATTTTGACATTTGCGGTTGACGCAATCGCGGATTGAGAGGAGGCGCATCCCCCATTAGTGCCCAATCTCTTTATTTCGTCAACACAACATATATAAAAAGAAGAAAATAGGGGAGGGGAGAGGGTCGCGCAAGACTTTTACTTTGCAAAGACGCCTCCCCTTTACGAAATTCCTGGATCCGCCCCTGTAATGCAAGCAATGAGTTTGGTCATTTGTGCTTGACGCAATGATGGATCAAGAGGGGGCGCATCCCCAGGGCCTCTGATGCCCCCTTTCTTTTCTTTTCTTTCTTTTTTTTTTTGGTTAAAACAACATAGATAAAAAGACAATTTTTTTTTTTTTGGGGGGGGGGGGGGGTGCGGTAGCCTTTAATTTTGTAAAGCCGCCTCCCCTTTACGAAATTCCTGGATCCGCCCCCGTAATGCAAGCAATGAGTTTTGATATTTGTGGTTGACGCAATGATGGGTCGATAGGAGGCGCACCCCCCTCTGGTGCACCCTCACTGTAATATGATTAGGTTAAAACAACAGAAACAAAAATAAGAAAGGGGGGGGGAGTGTCGCGCTGGCCTTTGATTTTGTAAAGCCGCCTCCCCTTTACGAAATTCCTGGATCCGCCCCTGTAATGCAAGCAATGAGTTTGGATATTTATGGTTGACGCAATCATGGATCGAGAGGGGGCGCTTCCCCCTCTGGTTCCCCCTCACTATAGTATGTTAAAACAACAGAAATAAAGAAAATGGGGGGGGGGGGGGGTCACGCCAGCCTTTATTTTTTTTTTTTAAGGCGACCCACCCCTTTACGGAATTCCTGGATCCACCCCTGTGACGCGTTATGACATCTGCAGTTAGTTTGAAAATTTTGACATCTGTGGTCGACGCGTTATGACATTAAATTGTGGTTAATCCCCGATTTTGACATTTGCGGTTGACGCAATCGCGGATTGAGAGGGGGCGCATCCCCCTTTAGTGTCCCCCTCTCTTTATTTTGTGAACACAACAGAAATAAGAATAAGAAAATGGGGGGGGGGGGCGAGGGTCGCGCCTGCCTTTGATCTTGTAAAGGCGCTTCCCCTTCATAGAATTCCTCGATCCGCCCTTGTGACGCGTCATGACATTTTGCTGAAAATTTGGAAATTTTGTCATTTGTCGCCGACGTGTTATGACATTAGTGGTTAATCCGATTTTGACATTTGTCGTCGACGTGTTATGACATTAGTGGTTAATCCGATTTTGACATTTGTCGTCGACGTGTTATGACATTTGCAGTAAAAATGGAAATTTTGACATTTGTCGTCGACGTGTTATGACATTAGTGGTTGATCCGATTTTGACATTTGTCGTCGACGTGTTATGACATTAGTGGTTGTTTTGACATTTGTCGTCGACGTGTTATGACATTAGTGGTTGTTTTGACATTTGTCGTCGACGCGTTATGACATTAGTGGTTGTTTTGACATTTGTCGTCGACGTGTTATGACATTAGTGGTTGTTTTGACATTAGTGGGCGATTTTGACATTAGTGGGCTCTACAGGGTACCACCTATCAGGGTACCTTGACATCGGCACCCTGCGTATCATGGCTGTTTGCGTATAGGACGAAATGTACGCGTGGGATTAAGTGACATTTGCTATGAAAACAATAAAAACGAAGAAACGAAAATCAAATTCACAAACAAACTAACAAACCAGACTAAACACGTTTCAATTACACATCCGCTCACGGTAACGACGCATGGCTGTGAAATTCACGTGTATTACCTATGGAGGGAGGGGGTGCCGATCTAAGTACCCCGCTGCGCGAAGAAAATGGTCACGACATTCAAAACTGCAGTACTTATGGCATATTTGAGATAAGATTTAGGCGAATTTGTTTTATACTGTTGGAATAAACAAGCTACAGATCGGGCCTTAGGGTGACGACAGGTGGTACCCTCAATCATACATTACATACAGTACATACGATTCGCAGTTCATGAGCGCCCTACGTAACCCCGCTGGTAAGTATGCGGGGAGCAGACAGCATCGTGATTGTCAGCGCAGCCAGGGCAGTCGGCGTGGCGAGCATGAGCGAGCATGGAGGGTTCGAAGAAAGTGCAGTCGATTTGAAGCAGGTACATACGCAGCTCGCGTGAAATAAACAGCTTTACAAGCTACAACCTAAACTACAGCCATAGGCTTGGACTTGATGCCACATTACCACTATTCGTACATGCATAAATGGCCAAATAAGAGTTCTTCCGAAATCTTTCGCACGCCTTTTTTTTTTTGTCGATCGGGTCCTCGTATTCGTTCGTTAATAAACCGCTACCACAGAACAGTAGGGCTACTTCGCTATGAAGCGAATGTGCATTCATGTGCATGTGCATGTGGCGTTCATTGTTCGAAGTCCATGCGCATGCGCATTTCATTCTTTCAGCTCAACTTATGAATAATTCATGTCCTGTAGCGTTTCCATGTACGGAAAAAATATTCGCGCACGGGTCCGTGCGACAGCGTGCGAGGGAGTATGGATCCGCACGCAGGCGTGCGGATCTGCACGGGGGCGTGCAGATCCGCACGGAGGTGCACGACTACGCACGGGTGCGTACAGGGGCGCACGGAGCCATACGCTCCCGTGCGAGATCGCACGAACCTGCACGCAGCCGCACGAAGCGACCCCGTGCGCAGTGCGTGCGGGAGTAACATAACATAATGGTCTGACTGTATATATAAACATACTACTTTGATGCAGTTAATATCATGTACTATTGTATTATTTGCCTAACATAACGGGAGATCTACCTTCGCAACTTTCAGTGGGTTTTTGCGGAGCTCATGCTATGTTGTGCAATTAATTCAGGAAGGGGATTTCCCAAACGAGCACAACAGTAGGACAATCGAATTGGTAGGTAGAGTGACAAAGGCTACCGTACAGTACCTTGAAGGGGTATTATGCCAAGTAAAGCATGCAATGACATCATGTTAATCGTGTTCAGATGAGTGACGCTGGCAGTGTACAGATCTACAGTATTATGATTGACTGTTCCTTTCGAAATAAAATCGAAGTCATGTTTTGCACACACCAACACACACACACACGCACACGCACACACGCACACACACACACGCACACACACACATACACAGACACCAACACAACCACAACCATCACAATCACCAATAATGGTATGTAACGACGATGGACCCTTCCACAAATCGCCAAGTAAAGTGGTTATGTCATCTTCTTTAGGGATATTGCCACTCTCTATTATTAAAGGGACATTCCAGACGATTTTCATAATTTCACATCATGTAGTACATAAAACGACAACTCCCTGTATAGATTTGTGGAATTTATTGTGGTTCTTGAGCAGAGAAACAATACTTTGAAAAACCGTAAACAAATTACAATGAACAAGGATGATGACATAGAAGGTTAACATATTTCAGAAATGATAGCAGTGTAATTCCATAACAATACCGCTTGCTTGCGAGTTCACCTGTCTATAATCTATGCATGCCTTCTTCTTTTGTTCTGCTCCCTTGAGCCCCAACTCATGCATTCTTATGGTGACTCTGCTATGTCATCATCCTTGTTCATTGCAATCTGTTTTATTTTTTGAAAATATTCTTATTCTTCATCCCAATTATCACAAATTCTGAAACTCTGTCCTCAGTATAACTAATTTATAGTTGTACAAATGTAAAAATCTGAGAATCACCCGGAGGTCTCCTTTAATGGGGGTGTTTCTTGAGCGCACAGGGAAACATGCTTTGAAATATCAATAGGGCAAGTGTTGAGACGAAATACTGTAGAAATATGTGAATATACAGTGCTGTGGTTTCGGTAGAAGAAATAGGGTATCTGTATTTGTCCTCAGTGATAACCAAAAAACTTATTTGGAAAGAATAATAGACAGCAAAAAAGAACTGCCCAATCAAACATGTCGGGATTTTTCTCAAACATGTTCTCATTTTATATGCAGTGTAAAAAAAAAAACACACACACACACATAAAAAAAAACAACAAACAAACAGGGCCGGGTACAGTATCCGGATGGAAATTGGTGGGATGGGCGTAAACCCGCGGGTATTATAACATACTGACGTGAGAAAAAAAAAAGACAAAAACTACTTTCTTTCTGTGCCCTGGGGAGAAATATTCATCAATTGCAGTTTGGAAATGTTTGAAAATCACAACTTTTGATGAAATCGTGTCCTACAGTATCTCTTCTTATATGAAGGCTTTTTTTTTATTATTAAGTTTTTTCCTCTATGACCATGATAAAACAAACCCCTGATGATTAAAACAAAAGACAATCAAAACTTGGCTAATGAACTGTTTGGAAATTAGCAAAAGGGAATACATTAACAGTTTTTGCAAACACTTGATACATTTGTCTAATACTCCATCAAGCTCATTAAAAAAAAATCTACTGCAACAAGAAATCCATTCAGTAAGTACTCGGTGTACATATCTTAAAATGCCAACTTTTTAAAGAAAATGCTCCAGCTCTTAAATGTACTTTAAAATGGTAGGTAAAGCTCAACACCTTTGGCCTATGACTTTATAGGTACCGTATTTCCTTGCAGTTGAGGAGATGGGTAAAAAAAAAAAAAAAAAAAAAAAAAAAAACTATTAACGAAATAAAACTTCTAGGAACATGCTTCACATGAATGCTTCACATGACCTCACCGTTTTCTTCTCTTAACCCTATAACCCCTACCATATTTTCGTTTGCCACTCCCACACCCTTTACTCGATTTCAACCAAATTTGGTGACCCTTCCTAAAATCTTATTGCAAACATTTTGATATATAATTTAGTTATGTCCGATATTGCTGGTTGCCATGGCAACCGTAAACTGACAACCATGTTCGTCAGATTTTGAATGATTTTCTGTTCCAATTTCACTTAACAATATAATAATGGATGAAATGGGGGTTTTCTTGGCTGTAATTTGCTGAAGGACCAAAATATGAAGTAATTATGGTTGTGAATTACCCTGAAATGGTCTTCTTATTATTTCCTTTATTTTTTATATGACATAGTCATCAAACAATAGATATAATAGAAATAATCGAAAATACAGCATTTTCCAAAGACTACCCTTTTTTGTGTTATCTTCACACAAACTTTGCCTGTAATATCATTTTTTTTAATCATATTATCAATCTGCAAACTCAAAATTTTGGAAATACGAAATGTGATACCAATTATGTACCCATTCCAAGCAATACATCATAGGTTTCATATATTTTTTTATATTGTAACGAGTAGCGCCCCACGTGTTGACCTTGAGAAATTTCAACCATAACAAATAGTGAAGGTTGACTTGCTTTTCCTTTTTGGTAAATATGAAAATGATTGATATGAAATATGAAAAAAAGACGAAGATGAGTAATGATAAAATAACCAAACTATAAACTTTCCTTAACATGCTTTACATGATATCATTATTGCCTCCTCGTAACGAAATTGAAAAAAAGCAGAACATCTGAAATTGTTCAAAATCGCTTCCTGATAACTATGAAAGCAAAGAAAACTTAGTGTTTGCAACCACTATGACACGTGTCTACAGATCTGTCATGCTCATAAGAAACGTAACTCACAGGAATATAATTTTATACCGTAAGTACTTGGTTTGGAGGACATTTAGATGCCAACTTTTCAAGAATAATGCTCCAGCACTGACATTAACTGATGAAAAAAAAAGAAGAATGCTCAGCTGCTCAGCTTCTTTATCCAATTAGCTCATTGGTAATTCCTTGTAGTTGAAAAAACGAGTACACATAAAAATATAGACTTCCCGTAACATTTATCACATGATCTCCACATTTGCTCCTCTTAACCTAAAAGAAATGAATATATATTTAAATTTGTTTTAAATGACCTTTGAACAATATGGGAAAAAAAAGTCTGTGTCTGCAAAGGCTTGACACGTGTCTGATACGCGGTCACGCTCATATGAAACGTAGCTCACAGGAACAAGGAATTCACTTGTGTATAAAGTAATAATGCAAGTACTTGGTTGGAGGGATTAAAATGCTAATGTTTTAAAGCAAATGTTTCAGTAACTAAATGTTCAACTTCTTTAGCCAATGAGCTCATATATGGACGTACTATAGGACCTAGTATTACCTTGTAGCTGAAAAGACGGAGACGAGTAAAGATAAAATAGCAAAATAGAAACTTCCTACTCATAACATGCTTTATGCACACTAAGAAAAAATGGTTCACTTTTGCACAATTTAAGGGTGCAAAGTGATGTCGCACTGGCGGCTCCCAATGGGTTCTATTTCGCACCCTCAAGAAATGGGTGTAAAAGTTGCACCCTGCGCAAGGGTATAATCTTGCACCGTGTGGGTGCACCATTGCACCTCTAGAGAGGGTGCAAAGTTGAACCCTTTATTGAGGGTGCGAAGTTGTTCCCTTGGGTGCATCTTCCCCCCCCCCCCCACTCTAATAAAGTGGTGCCAGGTTGCACCCCTTCTTGAGGGTGCATCTTTTCACCCACACTAAGTGGTGCTAAGTTGCACCTTTCTTGAAGGTGCGATCTTGCACCCTTTACCTTTCGGCGCAACTTTGCACCCCTTGAGGCCTTTACATTTTTGGGCAACATTACACCCTTTCGTGAGGGTGCAAAGAAGCACCCAAAGTTCCAAGATTGTGCCTTGTCTTGAGGGTGCAATCTTGGAACTTTGGGTGCTGCTTTGTACCCGCAAGAAAGGGTGAAAGTTACACCCTCGGGAGCAACTTTGCCCCCTTGAAAAAGGCGCAACTTTATACCCGAAGGATGCAAAAATGTACCCTCTCTTGAGGGTGCAATCTTGTGCCTTATAGGTATAATGTTGTACCTATGTGGTGCTTATTTGCTCCATGAATGCTGCAAAGTTGCTCCTTTAAAGGAGCAAGTCAGTGACACTGCCTGCTCCTTTAGAGGGGCAATATTGCCCAGTCATCTCAAGATGCAACTTAGCATCACATAACCGGGTACGATTTAGTTACTTAACTACTTTAAACCTTGAATAGTGCGAACTGATGTAAGCCTATTTGCTCAGTATATCAACTTATGTTGTTGTTGCACTCTGCAAAGTAAATAGGATTAGTGTAACTTGGATCTTGTGAATCATGAAATGTGCGTGTGTGTGTGTGTGTGTGTGTGGAATTTGTGAGTTGTGAAAATGTTAATGTAAAAGTTAACTTGGTTGTGTTTGAATAATATACTGAAACCAAAAATTTGCCCAATTACTTTTTCAATAAGGTGAGCACTATAATCACTATCTAGCAAACAAACCTTCTAGGCATACATCTGCATGGTATGCATCTGCATGGAGGAAGAGGTAAAAACATGATATGCAGTGTTTGTCTGGATACGTTTCATTCAAAACGTTCTTGAATGCGTACTTATTCACATAATCTATAAGAATAAGATTATGCTTCTTACCAGTACTCAAAGCCTCTAAAACAAGAGCATGCTTCTTACATTTCTAAAGTACACAGCATATCTTAAAAACAAAATGTAAGAGGATTTAAGAAGCTGTTTGAATGCATTTAAACGAATCCATATTTCTATCTAAAATCTAAAACGCGTCTTATAATAAAGAGCAATTTGTTTTATAATGACGATGCCAATTGTCTTAAAGTCCTTATCACGACATGTGTTGGAGTTCACACTTATTTAAAACATGAGATTCTTGGCACGTAGATTACAACTATGGTTTAAAGAGTTAACTGATATACGCATACCGTATACGGGCATTTCAATGAAAACATTTAAATACAAGGTACTGTATATAATATGAAAATCAAACTTGATACCAGCCCTTATCGGCTACCAATAGAGACTATGGAGGATCAATTCGAGTCCCTCGAGCTGAGATTCCGGAACTGCAATGAGCAAACCATCATTATGAATAACAAAGTGACTGAGAATAATGCATGCACCGGTTTCTGTTTTGTTGTTCTAAACACAGAAAGTTGTTTCGTTTTCCAATCCTGTGCAGGCACACAGAGATTTACAGATCATCTTTGGCTATAACGCCATGGTCGCGTGCAAAATGAATGCAGCTTATCTAACTTATCCTGTAGTTACTGAATAGGGGACTACTGTATATTCAATTTATACATATTAATCGGATGATAGAACCTGTCAAAGAGTAAATTGCGGATATCATATACCATTGTCAAATTCACTTTCTGTTCTATACATAGTATCAATGGAATGTTATGAACCACTTCAGCATTACCAAATCATGAAGTATAAGAATATCATATTTCCCTGAAACGGCTGCATTTGTATAAGCGGGAAGAGTTTGGCATCATACATAGCAAGTGTCGTGACTACAAAACTAAATACATGTATTATACAAGGTTTTAGGACACTTTGAATCATGATCCCCCCCCAAAAAAAAAAACAAAAAAACAAACAAACAAACAAAACAAAACAAAACAAAACAACAACTAGTGAAATGTTGTATACCCTAGGTCCATTAACCTATGATCTTTGACCTTTGAATACATGGCCCACATTTTTTTCAACGAATAGGCATTTGGATGCAACGTAGGTATAATTATATAAAAGAAAAATGTTTTAGGAAAATAGATTTAACCACTTCAGAAATAATTATGGAACAAATAGCAAAATATTGACACGTTCACTTCTTCCTTTATGACATGACAGAAAACTTTCCTCACCGAATTGTTCTGCCGTAATTCATGTGCAAGTCATGGATATATACTTAGTTCGATTAAAAGTATACATTGAGTCATTGCAAAAGTATCTAATGAAAAGTATGCTTCAGAACTACATTATTGTCATTTATTCTATATAACACTAATAATATAGAGTTATTGTTCCGCCATATTGCTTAACAGGTTGTTGTCCTCCTACGACGTTTGTTCAGCAAATAAGGCACAAAATTTAATTTTGCACGTTGTTGCCAAAGACTCTAATCTTCTTTACCACTATTCTCAGACATGTATGCTGATGCTGTATGAATAAGAAACGGAAGCTTCACAAAAATTCACCATCTAACAAGGCAAAAGCGAAGTGATGTCTCGTCCACATATCGACTTTGTGATTACAGTGATTTTCAAATGGTATAGTTCATTGACTTTTTGACTGTTGACGTAGTCGGACTTCACCAATATTAACACTGTTGACAGCAATCATTAGATGATCTGAGGAGTGAATTTGGCGGTCATATAGCTCAAAAGTGTGGAAAGTTATTGAAAGAACACCAGAATACTGTGTCGACAGTTTTTACCTGGTGAGATACAAACATAGAACAAGTTCCAGTAGGTTTCAGGAGGTTACTTTTCCAGCCTAGGCTAGTCTAGCTGGTAAAATTGGGTCTTTGAGGGTATCTGGCGGCTACCCCCACCACTTAAAACGTCTGGCAACGGTCGTGCATATATCCTGTAAGTGTAAAGAACAAGTTCCAGTGGGTTTCATTAGGTTACTTTTTCAGCTAGGCTAGGCGTCTGGCGGCTACCCCCACCACTTAAAACGTCTGGCAATGGTCATGCATATATCCTGTAAGTGTAAAGAACAAGTTCCAGTGGGTTTCATTAAGTTACTTTTTCAGCTAGGCTAGCCTAGCTGGAAAAAGTTGGGTCTGTGAGGGCGTCTGGCGGCTACCCCCACCACTTAAAACGTCTGGCAATGGTCATGCATTTATCCTGCAAGTGTAACGAACAAGTTCCAGTGGTTTTCATAAGGTTACTTTTTAAGCTAGGCTAGCCTAATTCTGGCATGCCAATGTTTTGCGTCTGGCGGCTACGCCCCATAACCAAAATGTCTGGCAATGGTGTTTTATTGAATCTTGGGTTATGCCTGACAATGTCCCGCAGGTTTCAAGAGGTTACTTTTTAAGCTAGGCTAGACTGATTTTTTTTTTTTTTTTTTTTTTTTTTTTGGGGGGGGGGGGGGTCCTTTTTTTGGCCCTCCTGGCCACATCCACCACCGATTACCAGCCAGACGTGCATTTCCATACTCAGGGGCATATGTACTAAATTGCTATATACATAAAAATTGGTAACCTTTTTAGCTAGGCTGACCCCCGCTGGCTCTCGGACTAGTAACCGGTGATTTCGCCTGAGCGACAGATTTCGTAGTAACGATGGCTAATCAACCAACCAGCAATCCCGCTCCTTACGGGCAAGGCTATCCTGTGGATTACTCCTCGCATGATCTCCATGGCTTTTGCCAAATGCCTGAGTGGTGTTCTTGGCTGCCAAGTACAATGTATGGGTAGGGCCGTTCGGCACCGTCCTATAGATACGTTTCTGCACTTTTGAAATGTTGCAATCTCCTTCATGGTTAGGGACCTTTGTCATATTTCGTCGAATAACAGATCCCCGTTTCTTTTAACATTTAACTATTTTTAATCATTACCCATACGAGGTAGTTTTGCGAGGCAGTTGCAGTTGGTATTTTGCAGGATCGTCGAGGTCAGCGGGCAATATCACTTGGTATTTTCCTTCTTCCGGGTTTCGCCATTCACTTTACATGTAAACATTCCGGTCGACCACAAAGAGAAGATATTCAAGGACGTCGCTGTGTGTCGGTTACACACACCGTGCACAAAACAATACGTTAGCACGTAAAAACGAGGACGGTCGCTGCGACTGTGTGAGAGGGCGGCATACCTGATTGTGCATGGGGTTGTGTGCAAGCATGTGGTTGTAGTTGAGCGTAGTGGTGTAGGGTTCGACCTGACGCCGAGTGGATTTTGTTACAGTAAATCCATAAAAAAATTTATGAGTGAGATTTTCATGACTCGGCATCTCGGCGCGCGCGCATGTGTATGAGCGAGGGAGCGAAGCGACTGAGAAAGGCAAGGGTTCAGTTCAGTTCAGTTCAGTTTTTATTTCTGCATTTCAAAATCAATTCAAATCAACAAATCAACAAAATACTTACATAGTCATTTACAGAGCTAATATTCGTAACGTTTGTATCAAACATACATTTTTTTTCCAAGAACGAATATTGTATATAATGTATATATAATATATGTGGGAGGGGGGGGGGTGATGTGGGAGGGGGGGGGGGTGTACGCCCTCCCACGGTAGGGAGCTTTTTCAATGTTTAGCTCTTGATAGTGCAAGCTGGTGCATACATAAGTGACTGTTTTTTACTTATTTTGAAAGACAAAAGGGAAATATGCCTTCAATTGCAACTCTAATCCTTTAAGCTATGCTCCCGATGCGTGAGAAATATGGGTGCCATGCGGAGATCGTGGAGACAGACCCTAAAATGCTTGAGTCTCACTCACAATGCGTGAGACTTGGTAGCTCTGTAAATCGGGAAGTTTACATTGTAAATAACTGTTCGAAGATGCCTAAAATGCCTGAAAATGGGTAATTATAGTAATAATATGAACTGTCCTTTTGGGGGATACGACATTTCTTGCCCTCACTAGAATAGTATTACCCTCGTCTTCGACTCGGGCAATACAATTCTAGTTCGGACTACATATGGAAAGGTTTTTGGCCAAAAGTCTACTAAAATCATTCTACAGCTGAGAGTGCACTCTGCCCGCACACACAGAACGCGAAGGTGCACGCTTTGAATTATTCATGAGCCTACACGGTCTGCCGCACACGTCGTGCACACAGCAGTGATACGGACTGGTCCATTGTCGAATATGGGTAAAATGCTGCAGAAACAACATAGGGGCAGTCACAAACATAGCATTATATGGGTTAAACCTACATTGACAACATGAATTACATGCTTTTCATGAAATTGTTTACATTATCTGCTTTTTAACTGACCACACACTCACACACACAAACACGCACACACACTCACTGAGGTATCAATCATATATTGCTGACAGTCGCTTTCTCATACATGTGCAGCAACTTAAGTAAATTAATAGCGAAACCCAAGTACACTCTAAAAGATGCACAAATAGAAACTGAAAGCTGATGTAGTGTAGATTCACAATCATGTTGGAATGTTGACCACTGCAAGTTCCACCGGCACTGCACTGCACTGTGCTTCATGCTCCACTCGTGGTTACCTGGGCACGTTTGATTGATTGATTTTATTTCTGCCTTTTTCCAAATCACACATAACAAAAGAATACACATATTTAGAAATTAACGTTACACGACATTCAAGCAAGCATATACTGTCTTGCAAATTAATTCAAGGTACATATATACACACACACCTAGAACGTGACAGTATTCGATGTATAAGACGTGTAGCATATCATTCACAAAAAAAAAGTTCGGAGGCGAATCGTTAAATCAACATTTGTAGAGTATGTAAATAATAACTGATTATTCATTCAGAGTATATCACGTCGTTTCATTAAACGAATTTTAGAAAAAAAATATATAACACAGGGGATATGAATAAATTGATTTTTAAAATTCAATATTTTTTGGTTATCATAATAACAGAAAAGCAGGAGACCGCGATCATAAGCAGCAGCTTGACATGGATCGAGGCCTCGGGGTAAGATTCGAGACTTAAAATCGATTTACATATCTGTATAACGGACGTGTCTACAAAAATAGAATCAATAGTCAAATCCAAAATATTGTAATAATTTATGAAATCAAAAGTAAAGGGGGAATTCAAAAAAGTTTTCGTTTATTTGTTATCAATAGGCATTTTTTACCATAATACTGTGCTGAGGTGAGTGCTGTGCTGTGCTGTGCTGTGCTGTGCTGAGCTGTGCATGCGATGAAATACAATTTTGTTAATTCAATGTTTGGGTATATATACCTGATTAAATTGATTCTGGTTTATTCTTTGTGTCACATGTATGTCTTCTACATACTTCTGTATACAATTTTGATGCGCAGCAAAGTACTAAAACTACTATATCAATATAAACTGTGAGTGAACGTAAAAAAAAGAAAAAAAAAGAAAAAAAAACTTCTTATCACTCATACATCCTTATATTTCGATAAAAGATATTTTTTCATAAGTGCCTTAAAAGAATGTAATTTGGTGGTTGTCTTAATTTGCTCGGGGAGATTATTCCAAACGTCAGGTCCATGATGTCTAATTGACTTGTGAGCTATCATTAACTTGGGATTGTGGAGGTGATAATCTTTAGAATGTCGAGTTGGGTAAGCGTGGACGCTGGAGTTCACAGTGAATAGGTTGTGGAACGAGGAAGGGAGGGTGTTGGATTTGTATCTGTACATGAATATTGCGCTTTGTAATGTATGAATATCATGGATTTTCAAAGTTTTCAATTTAAAAAATAATGGTTCAGAATTTGCAAGATAATGAGAGTTGGTACAAATGCGGAGTGCTCTTTTTTGGAGAAGATGAACTGATTGAATTTTTGTCTTGTTAGAATTTGCCCATACCATATTGCAGTATGTGATGTATGGTAAAATCAGTGCATTATATAAAATAAAAAGAGACTTTTCTATCAAAAAATCTTTCAGTTTGAACAATATACCTATGTTTCTTGATACAATATTACTTATAATATTTACATGTTCATTCCAGGTAAGATTAGCGTCAATAATTACAACAAGAAATTTAGTAGACTTTTTTTTTCTACACGGGGTAACCCATCAATATATAAATTACATTCAATATCAGAAAAATGAACGTTTTTGAAATGTATGAAATTAGTTTTATCAATATTTAAAGATAATTTATTGCATTTGCGTTCACCCCCATTACACAATGGTGCACTCTGCGTATATGTGCTTGCCGAGGAAGATATGATTATCGAACATCATTGAAGAAGAAAATTCCCGTTATCTTCTCAGCAACATATAAAGTCATAACTGGTACAGTAGGTGGTCAGTTAATACAAGGGTTCACCGCTGACTTCAGGAAACTTAGAAATGAGAAATACATATCCAATTTACGTTATAACTCACGGTATGTGAAATCATAACTCGTCCAAATGCAGCCACGAATAAACAGTGACGTCATGTTTCATATGATAATGAACTTCTCTGGGTCGCTGATTGTGATTTGATTGAGGACCATTTTTTTGCCAATTCCGACAAGACCTACAATCTAATCACAATGAGTTTGACATATATGATAGAGAATTTTTTGGCGCCTAATATGGTAGAAGCCCCAGCTTCATGTGCCATTTGGTTGCGGAGATATAGCCTATCTAATAGGGAGGTATCACTGCATCACATGTCGAATACTTCAGGAAGTGTGTACAATCCTATGGGGCAGTTATTCTGAAGTGAACTCACAAAGCTGTTTTTGAGCAGCCAGTCCGACGTTATTAGAAGTCCATTTATCTTCTAATTTTAATATTCTATAGAAAAATGTCTTAAGACTAGAAAACCGCTAGCCCCAAATCCACGGACATTACTTACTTTGTGATATTTCTCCATTAATGACAGTATGTCGGGTTTTGCTTGTGCGTCTCCATAGGTTATAACACAGGGTGCGCGCGCGCGCGTGTTCTGTGTGTATTAAAAGAGACAACCTTTCCATATGAAATGTCGTATCCCCCTCAACGCCAGTCCATATTATATTAATATGTGTATGAGTGAGTGTGTTGTGTCTACGGGAGCACTTTGTTGACAAAACGCAACAGACATGCATATTTGCAGATTATCGACCTTTAGACTTTCAATACTGCGAAATATGTGACTTGTAAGGAAGAAAACTCCCTTTCTGCTTTACGTGGATCATAAACTAATGGTTGTAACATTTTGGGTCTAAAGGTTGATAAAAGGGGTTTTGAAAGTGTTTAAGATATTCGAGGCTTCGTTGCATTGCGCATAGCTGTAGAAGACTTTGCAGAGATACAACGTAAGCGGTGATTTCGCCTGAGCGACCAATTTCGTAACAATGGCTAATCAACCGACCAGCAATCCCGCTCCTACGGGCAAGGCTATCCTGTGGACGACTCCTCGCATGATCTCCATGGCTTTTGCCAAGTGCATGAGTGGTGTTCCCGGCTGCCAAGTATGGATAGAGCCGTTCGGCTTCTCGTCCTTTGCCAGGGAAGAAATGAAGAAAGCAGGTATCACCGAACTACCTTGGTGCTACGAGGGTCACGAGAAGGAATTCAAAGTGGCGTCTGAGAACCTCGAGAAATTTTTAAATTGCTACTTCCCTCCAGAAAGACTACCGTAAGTTAAAAAAGAAGAAATTTACGAAACACAAATGAACGAAAATGTTCATTGGCCTAGGAATTCAGTATATCTCGGAGCAAAAAGAACATTCACGTGTATTATATATATTATACCGGGTGTCCCCCCCCCCCCCCCAAAAAAAAAAAAAAAAAAAAAGCGGAACGGTGGATTTGCAGTATCTTGCATTCTAAAAGTGATATAATTAAAATTTGACATCACTACTAAGAGCATCTTCCGGAAAAGACAATGATACCAAAATCATTAAATTTGGTGCAGAACATTTTATTCTACGTCCAATTCTGTAAATGCAATCATTTTCAAATTTCGCTGGATTTTTGCCACGTATGAGCGAAGAATTTGGGTGCGACACGCGTTCCATACTGTGTAAAAAAATCCCGTTGATCCATAACGACAAAAGATACAGCGCTCACATTGGGCGCGCGCGCACACACACACACACACACACACACACACTGTTTTTTTCCTGGCCCGCGCTCAGTGTGAAAGCTGTACGTTTTGTTGACATGGATCAACGGGCTTACACAATACACCGTATGGAACGCCGTGTCGCACCCAAATTCTTCACTCATACGTCGCTATAATCCAGTGAAATTTGAAAATGATTGCATTTACACAATTGGACGTAGAATAAATAGTTCTGCACCAAATTTAACAGTTTTGGTATTATTGTCTTTTGCGGAAGATGCTGTTTCTAATGATATCAAAAGATATATCACTTTTGGAACGTAAGGTACTGAAAATCCACCGTTCCGCTTTTTTGGGGGGACCGGGCCCGGTATAATAGAGATAGAGATAGAGAGACGGGGAATAAATGTTTGTGCCTTGCTTTGTTCTGGCCTCATACTCATGTATATTCTTTGTATTTCAGTTGTTTCGCTATAGGCAGCCAATGCAGAACCAGTGCATATTTTGCTGATAGAAGATATGTCAGCAACTAAAGGTAAAATAAGAATTGAATCAATTCGTGCCTTAGTCACCACTTACATTGCGTTGCCCTGGAACGACAAAGTTACCGCATTTATTTTGAATTACATGGAGATGAAGACCGAATGGTCGTGAAGTGGCATGTATTTTCTCGATTAGGTATGCATGTAAGAGATCCAATCCAATCCTTTCGCAGAATTTTCCCTGTGAATATTATCGCTGTTCTTTTGCTAAACCGTTATGACATGAAGAGCATCATGAACTTTTAATTCCTAGATCTGTTAATGCTCACATGACCACAGGCTATATAGTTTTTGAAATTTGTTTCATTATCAGGTTTGCAAACGTGAAAAGGGCCCTGGAGGAATCCGACAGCAAGTACGTATTCGTTAAGGATGAAAGCGTGTCAATGAAAGCCGAAGATGCTAAGAAGTATCTCCCAACAAGTTATAAGCACTCTTTCTTACTGCGGCACCCTCTCTTGGTCTTTAACTCCTTCCGTAAGGCGTTATTTGGGCAACTATCTGCCAGCAACAGCCTGAAGGATGAATCTCACAAAAGCGAAGACGTATTTGACTTGCGCCTTTACGTCCGTGATTACTACGTCGAGGACCTCTTCGAAAACCATTATAACATGTGGAAGTACGTGAGGGAAAACATCGATCCATCCCCTATGGTGATCAACGCTGCCGACCTCCTCGGCCATCCCCATCAGGTGGTATCCAAATACTGCGAGTGCGTGGGTTTCCCTTACTCTGAGTCTCTGCTGAAATGGAACCCTTCTCCGGAAGTAGCCTCTGCCTGGAAGTGGCCGTCGGACACTATGTACCGCAACAAGACTTTCGGGGGTCGATCTATGGCGAGTTCCGAGTTCACCAAAGCGACACCTGTTCCAGCGAAGGAGCAGCTCACCGAAGACGTGGTAGAGCTCGCAGAGCAGGCGATGCCATTCTACGACGAAATGTATGGTCATCGACTGCAGATTTCTGCCTAGACCGTCCCGAGTCAAACGTTATCTAGAGCTCAATCGGATAAAATTTCAAAATCGATATCTTGAAATAGATGTTAAAGGGATGGTAAAGCATTGATTGAGATGATGTTTCAGCATACAATTCTAGAGAAATTCAAAGTTTATTTGATGAAAAACAGTATTGGAATTGAAAAAAAAACAACAAACAACAATGTAAAACAAAACAATCGTTATAAAAAGTGGGTCCCACCTTTTATCAAGATAGCTTTCTTTGTTTTGGATATCTCAGCCATTGGAAAACTAATTTTCACCAAATAGACTCTGAATTCTTGTTAGAATTATTTGCTCTTACATATTTCATATCGTATTATTATAAGAAGTTTCTCATTATCTTAAACCCCCCCCCCCCAAAAAAAAAAAAGTTGAAAACCTGAAGTCCCATTTGACCAGAGGAACTATACCATTCCTTTAATCTATGAGTGTTCATGGGATACACAACCTAAAAAGGAATTGTTCCACCATAATCTTTGCTTCCTTCTGATCTGGTAAAATGAAGATACAATTTTCAGTGGAAGGTTATGCTCCTCAAGAAAGTTAAATCCTATATTTGTCGTTTGCCATGATTAACACCTTCAAAAGTTTGATATGAGGGTTCTTAGGGTACCAAGTCAATTTTATAGAATTACATTGTAAGTAATGCAACGACCTTGTAATAGTTGTCACCGGAACAAGAGAGAGTTTGCTGGAGTTTGCAACTTTCCTAGACTGCACTAGCCTTTCGTGAGATCTCATTTAGGTGTATAATATCTAGATGACTCATTAGTATAATATCTATGATGCTGATTCCCATCGCCCGTATAATGCGGAGAAGACATATCCTAATTACAGTGTTAACACGTACAAGGTATGTTTACATTGTGCCTTGATAATGACTACACATTCCTTTGAACAATCCGTATCGCACTTTTCGAGAGTAATGGAGCAGTGTGACCTTTACTGACTTATCACAACTGTAAAATGAGACGAGTTACTATCATTGGAACAAAATCAACACTTGCTGAGCAATTACCGTTTGATATCTTTGAGCTGGATATAAATAGACGCATGGCTTGCCATTTTAAGTTTAAAGGTGTTGAATTATGTCATCAAAGTATGAAGTGCTCTTTTTGAAAGATAACTTGATATGTGGTGAGGTGTTGTGATGAACCATGACAGAAATTTATCTGCCAATCTCCTCAATTTTTCGTTACATTTTGATATAGAGATGTACTGTATTCTTCACTAGTAAGCTGCAACATTTCGAGTATTTCTTCATTCACAAAGTTACGACTGTAGATGGTACACGTATTTGGTATCGCACTTAGTAATACTTTAGAATGAAGTTATCTTGGATTAATTTGGAGTCTTAATGTACCAAAGAGTTCGTTAATGTTGTCACCATCATGAAATCCGGTCACTATAGGACTCTAAATTCAATGATTTTATTTCAATATCGTTCTATTTCTGTTTTTTTTTAAACAAAAGTAAAGACATTGGGCACATTGTATCAGGAATTTGTAATCTGAATTTGTATTAAAATGATATATATTTTCTTTCTTTTCCTGCTTATAACGGGCATGGGTTGACAAAAGAAAAAAAAATCAATCATAGTCTGCTCGTCATTAAGTTTAAATGTATGGGGGTGGCCACAAATTATCTGAATCGAAATCAGTTGAAGAAATGCATGCATGTATGTTGTTTCCCAGTTGACATTGTGATATTGTAGCATAATTGTACACATTTCTAGTGCATTTGCATACATTTTTTGGCAAAAAATTAACAACTCTGCATGTCGGCCCTATTTTTCGGTGTAACATTTGGTTAACATAAACTTAATAAAGACATGGTTGTATGAGTAGATCACAGCACAAGTATACAAATGCAGGTAAGTTACATGCATAGATAAGCTAATTTATGCGTGGTTGTCTTGATATTCAGTAATGTATTAGTACCTCTATGACCATGCATGCTTAAAAGATATGCATGAGTGCATGACAGTGGGGAAACACACACATGAGTATTCAGCCATTATAGATGTGGGTTAATTTTGAGCTCAGTTGATGGTATGATCTGGGATAGATAGGGTTTATGCAATGGGAAGAGAGACTTGGTATAATTCAGATGTGAGAGCATGATGTTATCATGAAGATGTTCATGTCACACACTACATATGTATGTGTTCAGTCGTGCTGAACTGCAGAGAAGACATGAAGGTATACAAAGAATGTTCATTTAATTTATCAGTTTTAAGTATAAATGAATCTGATTATTGATAAAAAAAAACCCATAAAAACAAATAGAAAAATCACAAGCAAGGGATTAACGAAAACATTACTCTTTGTTCACTGTTTTAATGGAGTCAAACACACAGTGAATAGGGAGCTATGTATTGAGCAACATACAAGAAACAAACAATCAGCAGTAATGAATTATTGCACCTAGTAATTATTCCACTAGTTTAATGTTACATATATCATAATAACATGTAACACTTTGATTTACCCACCCCTTCTCATTTGGTAGGTATAACTAGTGTTTCATATTATGAGGAGTGTATACTAAGTACACGTGTAATTGGCTCTTCTGTACTCAGCAAGGTGTGCATTCTCATTAACTGCCTTTTCATACTTGTAGTATGCTTTTCTTTTGCACATTTCTCAGTACTATCATTCATTATATTATATATATGAACATTTCTTTCAATATGAGAGCAACAAGAAAAGAGGTACAATGTAGGGGTCCTACATAATATCTGTGAAAGTGCACGCTGTCTTGTTCAGAGAGACAGTGTGTATTTTGTCTCCATTATGTCTTGTCATCAATTGCCCAGCATCATCTTATATGGGGCAAATAGGGAGGGGGGGGGGGATGGATGAGGAGCAAGCTTTATTTGCAATACTGTACACATTATGTATTTAACAATTATTCATCAAGACTGAGACAAATTGTGCAAGTAGTTCATGTTTATTCATGACTGTGGGGTACAAAGTACTGAATGTAGTTATGTTTGCAGATGCACCCTAATGTCAGTGTCAGAGTTGATATTTTTGTGTGTCTTCAAATTCATGGATACATGTAGCAGCTGTCTTGGGAAATTCATGAAGATATATACCTTGCAGAATATTGAGCATATACAGTAGGTTAATCTTAGTGTGGTATGGTGTTCTCGACGAACGAGAACACCGATGATCTTGTACGGAAAGTGGTAGCTGACAAATTGAGCATTCAACTGACGCCATCCAACATTGACCGAAGTCACCGCATCTCTCCACGATCCGGATCAGCTGACCGGAAGAAACCGAGACCCATCATCATCAAATTCACCAGCTACAATGTGCGCCAGGAAATCTACGACAGTCGATCAAAACTGAAAGGTACAAACATCTACGTTCACGAGGACCTGACCAAATCACGACAAGAACTTCTCAACAAAACACGACGATCGGCCCAAGTTCTCAAAGTCTGGACAAACGACGGTCGCATCACGGCTTTCCTGAAATCAAAGAAGAAGGTACACATTAACAGTGAAAGAGACATTGAAAAATTTGACTAAGAACTAAATAGCAGTAGTTTGATATGTTAGACTGTTTCAATAATTATGAACTATAAATACCCATGCATATATTGTGCAAAATCTGTTAAGAGGAATCAAAAATCTATACTATGTACTAACTGTGATAAATGGGCGCATGTTAAATGTGGTGAAGTTTCTGATGATATTTTTTATTCAAACGTTAACTGGATTTGCTGGAAATGTATAATATCTGAACTACCATTTCACTCCGAAGAATCAGTAAATAATGATGAGATTGATGACAATGTGTGCATAAGTTCACAAACTGAAATAGCCGAGGATAGATCAGCAACTGTTCACTTCCCTAAACAAAAGGGGTTAAAAATAGCCCATCTTAATGTACGTAGTATTCGTAACAAGTTTGACGAATTACGCATTTTCCTGAAAAACAATCCATATGATATATTCACGATGTCGGAGACATGGTTGAATACAGATTATCCCTCTGCTTCCCTTGTTGTTGACGGATACCATCTGGAAAGATATGACCGTGTAGAAAGAACAGGAGGCGGAGTTGGTGTTTTCATAAGTACCGCCATCACATATAAAAGAAGGACAGATTTGGAAAAAGATTCATTAGAACTAATGTGGTTGGAAATCAAAATACCAAACAGTAAGTCATATTTTGTGGGAATAGTATATCGCCCACCGAGCACGGATGTAACATTTTTTGAAAATCTTGAGGAAAATCTTGAAAATGTATGTAATTTCAGTGATAAGATCGTAGTGATTGGAGATATGAATTGTAATATGTTAACTGAAAATAATTTTTCACGTAAAATTGTGCAAATATGCAATACTCTCCATATGTCACAGATTGTATCCAAGCCAACGAGGATAACTCGATATAGTGAAACATTGATAGATTTGATTTTGGTATCTGAAACATTAGGTGATCTTTTTTCAGATGTATACTCCATGGCCATATCTGACCATTCTTTGATTTATGTGATATTGAAAGAGTGTACGCCTAAGTCAGTTCCGAAAATTTCATATATGAGGTCATTCCGTCTATACAAAGAGGAAGATTTCTTTACTGATATAGAAAATGAACAATGGCACCTTTTGGAGTTTGAAACGGATATTGAAAGTTTATGGGGAAAGTTTAAAGAAATGTTTTTGTCTATTTGTGACAAACATGCACCTTATATAAGTGTGAGACAAAAATTAAACCCGGCTCCTTGGATAAATGATGAGTATTTATTGATTGCGCGTCAACGTGATTATGTTAAATCAAAATTTAATAAGATTAGATCAGAAACATTATGGAATGAATATAAAAAGTTACGTAATAAAGTTAATAATTTGAATAAGAAATTAAAGAGAGAATATTATAGTAATGTTTTTCAAAAATTTGGAAGGAATGATTTTAACGCCAAATGGAAAAAGGTGAAAGAGTTATTACCCCGTAAGAAAGAAAGTAACATACTGAAATTAGAAATTGATGGTGAAATGATAGAAGATAGATATGAAGTAAGCAATGTTTTTAACTCATATTTTAATTGTATTTGTGATAAACTGCGGGAAAAAGATAAGGTTGTGATGAATGATAGAATTGTGGTTCCGCTGGACGTAACGAAACAGGTGTTTGAATTTAAAGAAATTGCTGAACATTTTGTACAAAGGGAACTTGAATCACTTGAGCAAAATAAAAGCTATGGTATTGATGGAATGCACCCCAGACTGCTCAAAGCAGCCGCTAAAGTGATTGCTAAACCTTTAGCTTTTATGTTTAACTACTCTTTGCAAATCGGAAAATTACCAGCTGATTTTAAAATAGCTAAGATTATCCCTGTACATAAAAACGGTACAAAAACAGATCCTGTCAATTATCGGCCCATTTCGGTCTTGTCTACTGTAAGCAAGGTATTTGAAAAAGGAATCCACAGCCAGCTTTATAATCATTTGAAAGAACACAATTTACTAGCACAAAGTCAGTCAGGTTTTCGACCACTGCACTCTACGCACACAAGTCTTCTTGATGTTACCGAGTATTTACTGGCGAATATGAGTTCAGGTTACATGACAGGTGCCATATTTCTAGACCTTCGCAAGGCATTCGATGTTATTTCACATGATAAACTTTTGGAGAAACTTAAACGATTTGGCATAACCGGAAAAGAGTATTTGTGGTTTCACTCATATATAACAGAAAGAAAACAGTGTGTTTCAATAGACGGCAAAATTAGTGATCTCCTGACAATGAAGTCAGGTGTACCACAGGGATCTACCTTAGGACCTTTGTTGTTCACAATGTTCATCAATGATCTTTGTCATGTCCAATTTTCTTCATCCACCAAACTATCACTGTATGCTGATGACACGGTTATGTTCAACAGGGGAAAGTCATTACAAGAAATAGAATCTTCGTTACAAAGCCAATTTAATCACATTGTTAACTGGCTGTATGCTAATGATATGTTTATTAATGTTGGTAAAACAAAGGTTATGCTGTTTGGGGCGAGAAATAAAGTAAGAAATAAACAACTTAATATCATTTGTGAAAATGAGAGTTTGGAAAGAGTGGTAACGATGAAGTATTTAGGTGTAATTTTAGACCCTTATTTAAGTTGGTCTAGTCACGTGGATAACATTGTAAAAAAAGTATCTAAAACATATGCATGTCTTCTGAAAATCAAGCCCTATGTTAACCAGAAAATATTAATTGATTTGTATTTTTCTTTAGTTGTTCCTTATCTGGATTATTGCTGTACGGTCTGGGGCAACAAGACTAAAACATGTACGCAACGATTGCAGAGATGCCAGAATAAGTTTGCTCGGCTGGCCTTAAATGCCGACAAATTTTCCTCTTCTTCTCCTCTGTTGAAAACGCTTCGGTGGCAATCAATCGAACAAAGACTTAAATACCAACAATGTATAATGGTTTACAAGATCTTAAATGACAGAGTGCCGGCTTATCTAAAACCACTCATTGCCATTAGACCAGTGTACTACCTCACAAGATACGCAGTCAACAGCCCCCTCTTTGTGCCTACACCACGGACAGAATACATGCGAACATCTTTTTCTTACCAGGGAAGTGCAATATTCAACACCTTACCAGTATTCTTACAAACTTGCCCCTCTTTTGAAAGATTTAGAAAATTATGCCGTCAATTGAGTTACACGTTTTAAATAAATATTGATTATGGTATAATGATTATTTATTGAATGTTTTAACAATTTTGCATTTTTTTTACTGTTTGTATTGTTTTTTTTTATGATTTCTTCTTTGGTTCCATTAACCCCTATTATGGTATTTTAAACTCAGTTGTATATTTTTGGTGTGTCATTACAGTAATTTCTATTACACAGGTTTTTTTTTTTTTTTTTTTTTTTTAATAATACATTTTGTTTATGCCGAATTCAGAATATATTTTAAGTCAGTCTCCATGGTCTAAAGTATCTTTTAAAGTTTGTATTGTTTTGTGTATATGTGTTATACTTGTATATGTTTTTTTTTTAATGAAGTCTATTGTAATCCAATGTTTTTATCATGTATATGTACACAGGGCTCCCCTGGAAAGCAGTTGTGAAACTGAGGGGACTACCCTGTTTAAATATGACGGAATAAATAAATAAATATTCATATATATATACACTTTATGTAATACCCCTGTAGGGGTACGGGGTGCTAGGATGATAAAAGGATGAGAAGAAACAGGTTGGTGGTTGTGGTATCAGCGTGTATGTATAGAATCACACATTTATTACTCTCATTTAAGTCTCAACAGACAAAACTCAGGCATCATCAAATACTTTAGAGTAATAATGTATAACAAAAGCACAATAACTATTGAAGTTAACACAAAGTTAATTCACACATCAGTCCTCAGTTTAACGCATAAACTAAACTGGACTACATAACTATTCAATTCTGTCATAATCAATACTTACATTAATATGTCAGTTTACCAACACTTCTAATCAGCAATGCAATTAACTGTCTGATTATCATTGAAATATCATTCTAACAATCTCAATGATTTAACTTATCCTTTCTTTTCTATCAACAATGAGTATCTCATGTTCAACACATATTTTAATGATATCTTACTATCTACACATAATTTCCTGTCTGTGCTAAATTCCATTCCCATACTAATTCTATATCTGTTCCAGTTTTTCTTCTAAAATAACATATAAATTAGCATAAGTTGAAGTGTGTTATTGTAACGCATTGTCTTTTCCTTGCATAAATGAAATAATTCTAAACATATAATTTACCACTCACTCGCTTGTGTAAAACCAGCAAGCATAGATTGAGGGAGGATGTCTATAAACTCTTTTCCTAACAAAGAGAACCATGGCTCTTGCCTTCATGTATACATCAAACTTCCCTTATCCTCCTACTTACAAACTTACTCCACTCTGTGAGCTGGGAGGACAACATCTTGCTGGAGACTGTGCTAACATACAGCACTTCCTGTCCCCTTGATAGTCTATAACACAGACCTTACAGCTATTGACGTACTCTAGTTTCTCTTTATATACAGTTGTAAATGCATCTACTGAAATAGCCTACACTACTCTACTCTCTATGAATCAAAATCAATGATATATACTAGTATCTGATATTCTCAATGATACCTACAAATCAAGATTCAAGTAACATATATTCTTATTCACATTAATAAAACATTTATGTACATGTAAGGGGTCTGAATAATTCAGTCTAGCTTCACAGATTGGGGTTCCAACACACTGGCCGTAAAACTCTTAATCTCTGCCTAGTCAGTCCCTACATCTATTTAGTCTCTCAACAGAACAAAAGCCAAAAGACCTCTTCCACGGGCACAGTGACAAACATACTGGTACTCTAAACGCTGCATCTAGGCATGAAACAAAGGACCAATTTACAAACCTGTGCCCCATGGTATACACTATGTACAATGCATATGTACAGATTGTATGTACCTGCATTGCAAGATACGCTCACATATCCCACACCTTATTGAAGGTCTATATATATTATATATGAAGAGTTTGTTTGCAAAAACCGATAAGTCCATTTTTGAAGATTTTGAAGTACGATCTCTGTCATAAAGTACAAAATAATACCTTTTAAATGATATATTGGTCACTACATATAAAGGTATATTTTTGAAGTTATGGTCAAAAGAAGCAGAAATTTTCTTATTATTCTCTTTATTTTTCTTGACCTCTAATCGCAAATATCTCCACTTGACAAATATGGACTTATCGGTTTTTGCAAACAAACTCTTCATATATATATATATATATATACTACAAACTAGACATCAACACAACCCATATACAAGTTATATACAGATTATACATCCATTCATACTTTAGCATGTGCAATATACCAACACCAGTGCATTTCCATCTATCACTAATAAATCAAAGTTAACTTATATAACAACACTCTCAAACTCAACACATACCGTGTCTGCTTGCATAGTCATCAAGCCATAATAGTACTTTATGACCAAACTATTCTCTAAAATACATCTTATACATATCTTGTGAGAGTGAGTGTATTATCAAGAATACACGTGTCAATGGTAAATGATTACATTCCCTTTTTGCAACACCATCAGAAATATATAAAATCAAATATGAGAAGAGAGTTACCTAGGATGATAAAAGGATGAGAAGAAACAGGTCGATGGTTGTGGTATCAGCGTGTATGTATAGAATGACACACAAGCTGCTACGACTTCCTGCCTCTGTTTCCCCTCACCCAAACTCTTTGGACTCCTCTATTCTCCAAAGGGGGGGGGGGGGTATTATGTAATGGGGAGGTGTATCATCATTGAGGAGACCTCTTATTGTGTAAAGCAAATAAAGTAAATCATTTAAAAAAATGGGGGGGGGGGGGCATTGTAATCTCACTCCCAGGATCACACTTTACGTCATTAAAAAAATGTCATTCTTGATAGTGCCTACAGCTGCTTTAATAAATACTTGAAGTGCACCTTTAAAGTACCATCCTGACATGCGCCAAAATTTCTTCTGAATTTCCTGAAAACTGCAGGTGAATTTAAATCTGCATTTTTAAACTTGAGTTTATGGTCAAAATGCACTGTTTCCATGACAACAGAATTTCAACTATACTCTTGTTAAACATGTCCATCACAAATTTGCACTGACCTTGCTATGTGTGTTTGTGTGTGTGTCTGTCTGTGTATATACATACGTGTATTACCTCGTGAGTACCTGGTGAATTTGACTACAGGTACTTCACAATTGTGGAAGTAGTTCACTCAAAAAGATTTGAAGAAAATATGCAGTAACCATGGTAACACGTCACATACAAACACAAAGAGTGTCTTGCATGGCTACACCTTTGGATCATTACACGCCCTACATACTGGATTTGAAATAAATAAACTAATACATAGTTCGTTCAGCAATGTTTTGGGTAGTTACCGTGGCAACGCTTTCCCCGACAGACACACAAACACATGTCTTGCATATCTACACCTCAATGTCATTATGTACACCAAATTTGAGTTCAGTTGCTTCAAAATAGTGAAAGAAGTTCAAATCATAAAATTTTCAAGAAAATATGCCGTTACCATGGCAACGCCTTGTCGGGTACAAACACAATTAAGTTTGTCTTGCATAATTGCACCTATAGATCATTATACATACCAAATTTGAAACGAATTGCTTAAATACTATGAAAGTAGTTCACTCCACACGGTTTTTGGAAAATTGTGGTTACCATGGCAACGCTTTCTCTGACAAACACAAAAAACATGTCTTACACGTCTACACCTCAATGTCATCATGTACACCAAATTTGAGTTCCATTGCCTTAAAACTCGAAATAGTTTCACCCCACATGATTTTCAAAGAAAAAATTGCCGTTACCATGGCAACGCCCTGTCAGGTACAAACACAAAGTGTGTCGTGCATAACTACACTTATAGATCATTATACATACCAAATTTGAAACAAATTGCTTAAATACTGTGAAAGTAGTTCACTCCACAACGTTTTGGGAAATTTGTGGTTACCATGGCAACGATTTCTCCGACAAACACAAAAAACGTGTCTTGCACATCTACACCTCAATGTCATTATGTACACCAAATTTGAGTTCAAGTGCCTCAAAATTGTGGAAGGAGTTCACTCCACAAGATTTTCAAGAAAATATGCCGTTACCATGGCAACACCTTGTAGGGTACAAACACAAAGTCTTTCTTACATAACTACACCTAAAGATCATTATACACATTTTGAAATGAATTACTCAAATACTGTGGCAGTAGTTTACTCCACAAGGTTTTTGGAAAATTGTGGTTACCATGACAACGCTTTCTCCGATAAAGACAAAAAAAAAAAAAAACATGTCTTGCACATCTTCACTTCGATGTCATCATGTAACCCAAGTTTCATCAAAGTTGCTTCAAAACTGTAGATGGAGTTCGCGACGCAAGATTTGCAACGGACTGCCCGACCGACCACATGCTGATTCATATACTACAGCTGTAGTATACTGAGTAACCCCTTATACACTTTGTGTGTGTTTAAAAAAAAAAAGTATCTTATACAATCATACATTACATTAAAATGTCATTTATACGGAATATTTTCTTCTTTTTTCCTACAAGAAATGAACAAATTTGGAGATTTGTCCCCCAGCAGCCGCAATTATGACATTTTTAATCTATTGCAAATCGATTGCAAAATTTGCAACTACCCCTGAATCTATTGCAAAGTTGCAATTGATTAGCAATTGATTGCAGAGATGCAATCGATTTGCAATCAATTGCATCTTTCTTGCAACAGAATTGATTGCAACTTGCAATTGATTGCAAATTTGCAATGGATTTCAGGATTTGCAATAGATTTTGAGGAGTTGCAATCAATTGCAACTTTCTTGCAACACAGAGTCCATTTTCCACTGCGATACGCAGTGTATATACTGCATGAATACCTCAAACAACTTATCCCATTGCCAACGGGAATACACAATTCATGGAAAATTCAGAATCCTGAAGGCCCTGGATTATAAAATTGACTGACCTCTCTGATATCACAGGGACCGAGTTTGTGGGTCCTTCCAAACGCAACGTGGTCGGGATCATGGTCGTCATCCCTTTCGCTCTCGGTTACATGCTACTGGCCCTGCTCGCCTACCTCCTCCGTTACTGGAAGACCCTGGAGCTAGTGGCTACCGCCCCAACGGTCGCCTTCTTAGTTCTGATGTTGTAAGTCATTCCTCTCAAGACTGTGAGTTAAGCTAGAACACTGCGTTGGAATATTTTCTCTTCGTTTGTGTGCCTGCGTGTGTGTGTGAGGGGGGGGGGGGGGGGAGGGTGGTGAGCTACAAAGATGTACCTCTTTGGACTCATCCCAGGCCTAGCTGTTCCGTCAATACTTGCAATACAGCATCCCTATAAATGATATTTTTTCACTATTTACAGACTTAGGCATGTTTGGTAGACAATCCTTCCTCACACTTAGATTAAATTCGTAAAAAGTGATGCATTTGGATACCACTAAGCCCTCCTCAACCCCTATAATCAACAAAGTAAGCAAGCAAACAAACAGAAACAAAAACAAAACATACCCTAATGGTCCCTCATGATCCACTGCCCAAGTTCACAAACGCAAAGATACATTTTTAAATGATTACATCTCAATGCAATCTGGGGTTACTAAAGATGATGTTCGTATTGTTAAATACCCCTCCAATTTGATGTAACCCATTTTAATGATCACAATGTTTTTATCATCATTTTTCAAACAAATGCAATATTTTCCAAGAATGCAAATGTTTAAATGAATCGGTCCAGAGAGGCGGGAGGGAGAGAGAGAGAAAGAGAGAGAGAGAGAGAGAAAGAGAGAGAGAAAGAGAGGAAAGAAACAAACTGCTATGTTCATATTGCTACTTGTCAGATATTCTTACCTATTTCTCATAGATTATTACTATTCGAATTATGGTCTTGAGGGTCTTTCCCTCTCTTTCTTATCTCTCTCTCTCTCTCTCTCTCTCTCCCTCATTCACGTACATAATAATTACACTTAATGTTCTCTCTCTCTCTCTCTCCTCTCCCCACCTCTATCTCATCCTAAAATACAAACTTCAGGATACATCCTGTTCTCTTTCTCCCCCCCCCCCCTCTCTCTCTCTCTCTCTCCCTCTCTGTTTAATTTCTTCCTAGTTTACCCTAACTTTCTCGTCTTGGGAGACTTTAATGTTAATTTATTTTGTTATAATGAAAAGCCCCAGTGTCAGAAATTCTTAGATACAATGATGTACAATTCATTTATACCTTGTATCACGAAACCAACAAGGGTTTCTGATACAACTTCGTCACTAATTGACAACATATTTACAAATTTATCTCACGTTGCTGATCAAGGAATCATTGTTTCTGATATATCGGATCACTTCCCTATATTTGTGACGTTACACGATATTTTTGAAAAGGTAAAACAAATTATAATAAAAAGGGATTTCGAGTAATGTCACAACAACGTATAGAAAGTTTTAAAATGAGTCTTGATCATACCGACTGGTCTGCTGTTTATAATATGAACGACGCTGATATAGCGTTTGATATATTCAATGAAATTGTTTTGCGTTTATATGATGCTCATTTCCCAGTTTCATCGATCAAATTGAATTATAAAAAAATCCCAAGAAGTCCTTGGATCACCAAATCAATTTTGAGATCTATAAATCGTAAAAACAATTTATTTTATAGATATAAGTCTAGTGGTACAGAAGAAGCAAAACGTAAATACTCAGCTTACCGAAATGCTTTGACTTCTGTGCTACGTAAAGCAAAACAAGATTATTTTTCTGCACAATTTCAAATCCATAAAAATGATATCAAGTCTACTTGGAAAGTTATAATTGATGTATTAAAAATGAATGATGGAAAGAAACTGGGAATTGATAAAATAATACAAAATGGAACGATAATTGATGACTCCCGTGGTATTGCTGAAGCATTCAACACGTATTTTGTAAATATTGGGTCAAATTTGGCCAGAAATATTCCTTTAACGGAAAAAAACCCCATTTCATTCATTTCTTGTGAATCCCAATCCTAGTTCTATATTGTTCACGCCCGTAGATGCATTGGATGTCATTGATATTGTAAATAATTTTAAAGCTAAACAAAGCTCAGGCTATGATGGTATTTCAATGTTTCTTCGTAAACAAATCATTTATGAAGTAGCCGCACCTTTGACCCATGTATTCAATTTGTCTTTAATGACTGGTGTTTTTCCTAGTAAAATGAAAGTTGCCAAGATTATTCCTGTGTTTAAGAAAGGCAGACAGGACGACCTGGGCAATTATAGACCTGTATCTCTTTTATCATCATTCTCCAAAGTACTTGAAAAAGTTGTATACTCCCGAACTATCAAGTTTTTAAATGACCATGATATCTTAGTAGACACTCAATTTGGTTTTCGCAAAAAACATTCGACCTCTCACGCTGTTTTGTTGTTAATAGATAAAGTTGTTCAAGCTATCGAAGCTAAATCTCACACTGTTGGAGTTTTTCTGGACCACTCCAAGGCGTTCGACACAATTGATCATGAAATATTACTGTACAAACTGTCTCATTACGGGATTCGTGGCAGTGCCTTGGAGTGGTTCAGAGATTACCTCACAAATCGATCACAATTTGTACACATTAATGATTCTGTTTCAAGCACAGCAAATATAACGTGTGGAGTTCCACAAGGCTCCCTTTTGGGACCACTTCTTTTTATTGTGTACATAAATGATTTGCCCAGGTCGTCAGCACTCCTTTCTTTCCTCTTGTTTGCGGACGATTCAAGTCTTTTTTTGACGCACAAAAATCCTACTGAGTTACTTGATATGCTTAACTCTGAGTTGAATCACGTCAATGATTGGATTCAAAGTAACAAATTATCCCTAAATCTAAACAAAACTAATTTTATGGTGTTTAGTAATACAATCACTTGTTTACCTGGCTCAATTTCAATCACAGGAGTAAACTTACAACAGACAAATTCAGTTAAATTTCTTGGTCTTTTAATTGATTGTAAATTATCTTGGCAGGAACAAACAAATCATTTATGTAAGTTATTATCAAGAAATTTGGGTGTTATACAGAAGCTTAAGCATGTTTTCCCCACATATATATTACGTACCTTATATTCGACTTTGTTATTGCCGTATCTTCATTATAGCATACTGGCCTGGGGGAATTGTTCCAAAATACGCCTGGAGTCTATCTTTAGAATACAAAAGCGAGCTGTAAGGATTATCAATTGTACCAATTATTTAGCACCGACAAGCCCTCTGTTCAAAAGTAATAACCTCTTAAAGATTTTTGATATATATTCTTACTCCCTTGGGATATTTATGTACCAGTTAACTAAAGACGAATTACCTTATGCTTTCACTCCCATGTTTGTAAAAAATAAAGTTATACATTCCTACCCTACAAGACAGGAAAATTCATTTCACTTTTCTCCCGTGAGAACTGCATTTGCTCTTAAAACAATAGTACATACAGGTCCAACATTCTGGAATAGCCTTGACTCCGACATTACTGAATCGTTGTCATTGAATTGTTTTAAACGTAAACTAAAAAAATCCCTTGTGCAGGCTTATATCTAATAATACAACATGCAATTTTATTTGAACTCCCTCTTCTTTATCAGATTCGTTGTTTATCATATGTATTCCATGTTTGCCTTTTTTTTTTTTTTACTGTGTCATTTATGTCAAGGCTATTCCTGAATTAATGAATCATTATGTATCATGTGCGTTTTTGCGCATTCTTACAGTTACGTAACTGTGTTGCTCGGGTGACAAGGAGTCTTGTAAACGCGTTACAGGTGGCTACTTTGTATTTCGCTATGCTTTCGTATATTTTATTCCTTTCTTTTGCTCTTTTTGCTCTCTTTTCTTTTACGTCCCTTTCCTTCCTTTCATAGTTTTCGTTTCTAGGTTGTTTAAGAAGACCAACACTTTCATATATACAGGGACCTATACATTACAAGCTTTGCTTTTTAGTAGGTCCCCACATTTCATGTTTGTTAAATTGTCTTCTCTTGTATTTTTTTTTGTAATTTACGACGCTATGTTCAATCTTATGTTCAATCGATCGTATCATGTTTGATGTTTTGAAATGTGGAACAATAAAATCAAATCAAATCAAATCAAACGTCGCTGATTAAGTCTTTTTAATTGATTCCTCACTTTGTTGTTGTTTTTTTTTTCTGTAATACTCATTTTAACAGCTTCCTGCCCGAATCTATGAGATGGCAGATTTCACAGGGGAAGTACGAGGAGGCCGAGAAAGCATTGCGTAGGGTTGCCGAGTTGAACGACAAATCCCCGTCGGGCCCCATCCTCAGTGGCGAGTTCATCAAGGAAATGGTAGGAATGCCAGAATTGATGAATGGGAAGACGAACGATATGACACCATGTGAATAAAGATTTGGGAGTATGGTTCCATGGCATTTGCTCCTGCGACAATTATTGCTCCCATGAATAGCCTGCACGCCACAAATTCTACCCACAATCACAACCCTAACCCTAACCCTAAGTGATGGGAGAAATAAGACTGGGGTAATTGCAAGAGCAAAATGTCCTGCCACCGGAAATATTAACTTGATATTTTCGATAATAGATGGATACATCACAAAAAACGACTACTTAGCTTCATAATGTTGTCGATATGGTCATCCACTACATGTAATAATCTCTTCTCCTACTATTGGTACTGATTGGAAATTCAATAGCACACGTATAGGCAGATGTTTAGACGCACTGATAACAGGCATCACGAATCAACATAAAGTTGAAGCAAGATATTATTATCATAGCGTTTATGACGACAACGGTAACAATGCAACAACAATCACACTCTGTTCATGAGAGTCAATGCTCTCAACACAAGATGTTGATATCACAAGGCCACAAGAAGCACAAAAAGGCGAAAACGGATGAATGATAATAAAAAAAAAGAGAGATGAAGACATACACAGACTTGAATGGGCCATTGGTACTAAAAGGCCATCATATCATCATAAGTATTAACTGGGCATTTAGTGCTGATCCGATAATCTTATTTCTCTCTTTCCTATTCCTAAAACGATGGATTTTATAAAGAGGAGAGCGCCACCAAAGGTCGGCGTAAAACAGGTCTTGATATCTTCCGTACCCCACGAATGCGTCTCCGCTCTGTCAACATCATCTTCAACTGGTATGTGCTTTCCCATTTTATAATTTACACCGTTGATCAACTGCAGTGTTGTGTGTGTGTGTGTTTGTTTTTCGAACTCCTCTTTAAATCTTTGTGTGACTTAGTGTCAATTTGCATCGGTATTGCGCTGCCCACTCTGTCCAAAGTTCCTGTCACAGAAAAGGGTCAAATAAGAATTTACCCTGGATAGAGATGTGGATTCAAAATGCAGACACGTTTTTTAGACTTATCTGTTAACCTTATGGAAAATAGGAAAATCTTTGTAGAAGTTATGATTTTTTGAAGCTTTAGTTTTATGCCGACATCAATGGATAAGAATGCGATGAAAATAGATTATGTGATATACTGGAAGGAAAACAATATTAAGAAAATGGTTATGAAAAGGTGGATATCTTCATTTCTAATTCAAACATGACGAAATTAACATCGTAATGACTATGTATTCCCTAGGGCAAATTGTTTAACGGCAGGGCTCATGTAAAACTGAAAACATCCAACCATAAAGATATGATGATATAACAACGAGGATGATGGGACATTGTGTGGTATACGAATCATTTATACAAGGTTGAATAAGAAGGTTGAAATTACGATTATCCACTTTATCATTTCGTGATCTCTTTAAGTCATTGGTATTACATTAACAATTTTCTTTCTGTCAAGTCTGGACTCTGTAAACGGGCGATTTGTCTTGATTATCAAAAGCAACTGCTTTTTAATCCGATGATGATGTTAATGGTACTATACAGTTTAACCCTCTTACAGTGTCTAACAAGAAATACAGATCTTTATGTTTTTGAGGCTAACTAATTATTTAGCAATATCTATTAGCGGTGAACGTAACGTCTGAGTGTGTAATTAAAAAAAAAAAAAAAAAACAACCTGAAACACGGGATATCGTGGCTCTGTCACAACGATCGGGAAGCGGTTGCTGTTGTTATTGTTCTCTTTGTGCTTTTGGTTCTCCTTGGAAGGATGGTCAACGTCATGGTTTACGACGGGCTCTCTCTGAACACGTCCAATCTGGGCGTCGATGACTACGTGGCCTTTGCCGTGTCGGGCGCGGTCGAGATCTCGGCCTACCTTCTCTCCGTGTTCATCATTGAGCTCGTCGGTCGACGGCTGAGTATGTTTGGCTGCCTGTTGCTTGGTGGCGTCGCCTGTCTGTGTACAACCTTCATTCGTAAGTCGATGGGAGCAATTCAAACATTTTCGACCAGTACAAAGCAAACTGAATTGTCCTTGTATCATGAATCTTCACAATAGCATGTTTCCCAAAGGGAGAATCCATTTTCAACTCTGTCTTAATCAATCATCATCATCTCTTTTTTTCGTCATTCATGAAATTAAATATTGTTTCCGTAATGTTGTTTCATTTTTACAGATTTCTCTTCTTGTGTTTCGTTGTTTTCTACAGAAAATAACAAATTATATCTATTTAACAATCACTATATTAGAAACAAAATATACAACTGCGGGCTTTATTAGCAAGGGCGGTGAGTTGGCTCAGTCGGTAGCGCGTCTGTCTCACGATCCTAAGAACCGAGGTTCAAACCCGAGTCTAGACTGAGCAATATTGTGTAATCATACCGTCCCCTCTGGCAAGAGGCAGAACACTCTGTCCCTCGGATAGGACATAAAATGGAGGTCCCGTGTATGAGAGAGTCACGACTCATAATAGTAATAATAATAATAATGATAATAAGGTCTTATTTACCCAGGGTAGCCTCTTCAGTGTTGCCACTGTTCTACCAGAGGGCCCTGCTATTATTATTACCCTAGCATTGCCAGGTACCCATTTATACATCTGGGTCGAAAGGGACATAGTGGGTAAAAACATCTTGTCCAAGGACGTAAGCACTGGGCGGGATTCGAACTCGGGTCCTCCGATCGGGAGTCGGGAGTCTTATCCACTATACCACAGCTCCCCTACTTTACGTGTTTACTCATACACGTAAACGATCCCGCTTCATTCATTCATCGCAAAGAACAGGGTGTTTAACCCACCTCACATCCTCACATCCAACTGAACCCCATGAAAGACCAGCTTAGCGTAGCTGAATATGGGCTATCCAGCCATCTTCTCATCTGCAGATGGAAATGAACAAACGGACAAACAACCAAACCATATTAACAATTAGAACATGGTTTGTTATCAACAGCCCCTGGAGCTGCCCTGACCACTGTTGCTATGATAGGAAAGTTCGGCATCTCAGCCTCGTTCGCCATACTCTACCTCTACACTGTGGAGTTGTACCCTACAGAGATCAGGTAAGAAAACTGAAGACAGATGCGTCAAAATGTAATGATATTGGGTACCTTATTATATCAAGAGCGACATGTGAAATCCAGCCGTTTCAGAGTAATCATACAAGTACAGCCGTAAAAAATGACGAAGATTAATTTTGCAAAAAGCATAACAATTTGTTTCTTCCTTGTTTGATTTCATATAGAGGTATAAATCATTCAATTCCGTTCATAAACGTTCATAAATACCTTCTTATAATATTGTCTGTAAATTGATCATTGCATAAATTGAGAATGGATTTGTTGTTGTTGTTTTTTTTTTGTAGCAGGGCTTTCTCTTTTTTCAACCACACAATTATCATTAAAGAGAACATGCAGTTTTGATAGGTGAACGGGGGAGGGGGGGGGGTCTTTTTTTTCTTTATTCTTTATTTCTCTCCTTGTGTAGGTACTGTAGCTATGTGACGTGACAACGTATCAGTATGTACATTGTTGTGCACTCTGTTTAAATAGTTTGGCGTGAAAAAAACAACAACAAATTGTTTGGTAAGTGTGTATTGACTGTTCATTTCCCATATTGCATCCATTCGTTCTTTCCGCAAAGGAATCATCATTTATATCCATTTTAAAGTGTTTTTCTTTCTTATACCCCGTCTTAACAGGCCACAAAACGCAGGGTAGCCTCGGGGTAGCCTCGGGTGAAGAATCTTCCCCTGAGAAGATTGTACCTGTTAAGACGCAACACAGTGGACAGGTTCGGGGTAGCCGCGGGGTAGCCTCGGGCGAAGTCTTAAAAAACGCAGGGTAGCCTCGGGGTAGCCTCGGGTGAAGAATCTTCCCCTCTGTCTGTTAAGACGCAACACAGTGGATAGCCTCGGGGTAGCCGCGGGGTAGCCTCGAGGTAGCTTCGGGCGAAACCTCACCCTTCTATCGACCAGGGTAGACGCGGGGTAGCCTCGGGCGAACCGCCGGGGGCTACCCCGCGATGGTGTCTGTTCAGACGCTCGCGGGGTAACCCCCCCCCCCCCCCCCCCGAGGCGTCACGTGACCAGCGCGAATCCACGAACTCTCCCTATGTATTACTAGTAGAACGACCAGATGTATCGGGCTTATGTGTACTCACGTACTAGTAATAATAGGTGTTACAAAAAAAATCCCGCTTTTGATGTTTGTTATTATGGTAAAAAAACAAACTATACATCAGATACATGTAACACTGGTATTGATATGATCAATAGCTGAAGAGAGTACAATTTTGCTAGAGGTAGTTCGAAAATTAAAACATTCAAAGATTCATTTTGTAGAGTGTGAAATGCTTTTTGTAACACGTCTTATGTATCATATAAACAGTCGTAACACTCCTCGAGTTCTGTGGGTTGAACATTGCGGTAATAGACCAACCATGTAATAGACGTGCTCTGATAAAAACCTGTGGTTGTTTTCATGACTTCTTCTTTCTTTACTTCTTTTTGAAAGATCATTGTGAAAAGACAAAAGAAAGGCGCTTTCACAGTTAACACATTCTAAGAAAACACAGTTTGTCTAATATATTTTGAAACGCCTCGGTATAGATACTTGTTCCAACATGCCTGTGTCAGCAGTACAAATTTGTACATTAGTACTAAACCTCATGCTAGTGCAATGACAATGATGTGCATGTGAAATGCTTCATTTTCAGCGTACCTTTAATGTGATTGGCCAAGAGAGAGCGTATCCTCCCGGAGAAGGTTTTCAAGCAATGCCTGTTAAAACGGGACACTTTTGCGGTTAACCCGTGTTTTATGGAATTTGTGGAATGCAATCTTCGCCGGCGAACACCCGGGCGCGCCCGGAAAAGGTCTGTTAAGACGGGGCTATTGAGAACGTGTATTCCCCGGAGAAGGTTTTCGAGCAATGCGTGTTAAAACGGGGTACTCTGTGTTTCATGGAAACTGTGGAATGTATATCTTCCCCGGGCGCACCCGGGGAGAAAGTCTATTAAGACAGAGCTTAAGTGTGCAAGATGCGGCCAGTAACATTGTCAGAACTAAATTATTGACATTATGGTCATATGTTTTAATATCATTATAGCTGGTCGCATCCTTTTCCGTCGTGGAAAATCAAAATAAGTGTTATATGAAAATTTTGGTGTTATCTAAGCAGTAATGACGCAAACATTATTTTCACGCCATGCCTACTACATCCACGCCGTCGATCAGGACTGCGGCGATGGGGACATGTTCGATGTTTGCTCGCGTCGCCGGCATCATCGCCCCCATCATTCTCACGCTGGACAAGTACTGGACTCCACTCCCGCTGGTCAGTTACGGCAGCGCCTCGGTCCTAGCGGGACTCCTCTCCCTCTTCTTCCCGGAGACCCGCGGCCAGAAGCTACCCGAGACAATGGAGGACGGGGAAAACTTCGGACTGCAAGTTATACTTAAAGTAGACCTTGGGATGGTTTTCACATTTTTGATTTGAACAATTACAGATTTGTTATACTGAATGCAAGATTTTCAGAATTTATAGTAATTGGGATGAGGAATAAGAATGTCTTCAAAAATCATGCCAAACTGCAATGAGCAAGGATGATGACATTGCAGCCTCACCATAAGAGTATACATGATAGGGGGCTCATTGAGTGTAGGCTCAAGGAAGAAGAACATAAGTAGGCATATTATAAATCATTTTTATTAGAAAAAAATATATATATTATATATTATATCACTATAAATTCTGAACATTTGTATAAAGTACAACTAATTTACAGTTGTTAAAAATAATAAATAAAAGTCTGAAAATCACCCGGAGGTCTCCTTTAAGAAGATGATGTAGAACGAAATGTACGATCTACTTCAGGGCCCTTTTGAAGCAATGTCTTACACTACTGTATTCGCAAATACAAACAACAAACAAAAAACAACACACAAACAAGATACATCTACTGGAAATCTAGTGTCATTGTGGCAACCATTCATATTTCTTTTTTATTATTCAAAGCAAAGCAACAGTACTGCACAATGTGGCTGATCATGCATGTGACAAGGTTCAATAGGTTTGTTTTATATCTCTCATACAGCGATCTGGAGGACAAATCGGAAAAGAACGGCGGGTCATTGGCCAGCGGCGAGACGAATGGGGCGCCCCCAGAGTTCAGCGTGATCTATTCCCCAGAGAAAGAGAAAGAACCGGTCGGACAGGGGAACGTTAATCCTAGCTTCAGTCATCAAGATGGAGAATGAATCAAAATTGATTCAAACGTTTTTGACACATCAGAATCAAAGTAAAATATTGTCCGAATGATGATAGACAAATGATGCACAGGACAGAGCGGATCGGTGAGAATACCCTAACCCTAACCTTTGAACTTTTTAAAATGGCTCCGTAAATTAATGAAAATCAGCCCCTTTCCCCACCATGCGTCCGGTACACCTACAACACTATACAAGGAGTGAGGCATGCATTCGGATTTTACCGGACGCATGGCTCAGTGTGGATCAGTGAAAACCAATGCATGACAATATCATTATTGATCAATCAGTTTGCAGATTGGCTAATGTTCATTATTTGCATAATATCTATTATATCCCTCACAAATTGCTTCTCGTCCTCTGATTGGTCGAGAGCACTGTAAACAACAAAACATAATTCTACCATACAAATCCGCGAAAGACTATACTCCCTAGGGAAAATGGTAAAAACTATACCACGCTGGTGATTTTCGCGCCTTTTTTGCTTCGCGTCGCGACGCGAAATATTTCACGTGTAAATGAATGGGTATCGCAGCACCTTTGCTTCGCGAGAGATTTCATGTACTTATGGGTCATCGCGGCGCCTTAGATCACTGCACTTCGCGAGAACCACAAGGCACGCATACACTCAATGCGACACGGGTTACGTTAGAGAAACTCAGAGAGACTCTTATAAAGCCCTCATTCTACCTAAAAAGAAAAAAAAATGTATTACGTTACAACAGAGTAGGCGATATCGTAGATCTATAATTAGACAACAATAAGCAAGCTAGGGTTCTTCGACGTACCGTAGGCGTAGGCCTTTGGGGAGTTCATGCTTCGCCGTTTGAAAGTTGGTCTCGCAGTTCACTAACTCGAGCGACCCACCCAAAAGATGTTGACAAACGAAACTGCAGTAGATAGTAGGCCTGCTTTAACGTTAGCGCTAGTTAAGCCTAACGTTAGTTCTACCTGTCGAACAGTATAGGCCCTATTTCCCGTAATCTCATTCCTAATAATTATTTTTAGAGTGTCTAAACGAGTCTAACTTGTTCACTGTTTACGTTAGAACACCGTACGAATCACACGAATTTACAGTGGCACTCGATGCTTTAATTGCTAGAATTTTTCCAGTGCCTAATCTAACCTTATACGCTGTTACTGAATGCTACCCAAATTTACAATGTATACAAAGGTACTTGCATTTTAACAGGAAATGATAGTCCATATTCATGTACAGACAGCTAGGTAGAAAGACGATCGACAGAAAACACAATCAACTGCAGCAGCTCACAGTACGCAGTCACATCGTTGATCAGCTCGAGCACGCACATCACCGCACTGGCAACCAACCGAACGTGTGCGTACTTGTTGACAGATCTGATCGGATAGGCGTATTGCATGTATGAAGCGCGTAGTGAGTTTGCAGTTTGCGCATGTTTACCAGTACGTTGTACAGCAATGCACCGAGTACACTTCAGCGGCTGAGCGCGCAGTTGTCTCTTCATAGTACGCGTCCGCGCTGCCCTCCTGCTGAGCTGCTTTCCCGAGCGTGAATGACTAGTCGATCTTCTTGAAAAGTAAAGCAAGATGCCCTTAAAAAAGAGGTAAATTACAGAATACCAGTAGTCGAATACTCTTAAATTCATTGGGAGGGATATAAAACAAATATACCAGGCCAATTTTTCGAGGCACCGGTTGAAACTATGTGCCTTCGGTGACTTCAGTAGCACTATTTTCTTCGGGGCTGCGCCCCTCAGAAAATACAGCTGTAGTTCTACTGAAGTCACCTCATGCGCATAGTTTCAACCAGAGCCTCTCAGGCCTGATATATTTGTATACTATACACCTGCTGTGTCACTTCCCTTGTTTTTCTTTAAGATTCATTTCAGGCGATTCATAAAACAACTCTACAAGCATGCAAAGATGTGCACATGTGATAAAACACCCAAGGATCTCAGAAAAGCAAAGAAAAGAATGTAGAGGGTGCATGCCTGTAGTCAGAAATGGAAACGAATCACGTGATTAACAAACCCTATAGAGTTCAAGTTCCGTCATCTCTCTCGCTATCTCTCCCCTCTCTCTGTCCCTTAAGCCACTCATCGTCAATCAGTATCATTAGATACACAAGACTGGCTAAGAACGATTTGGCGGATTCTCTATATAGAAACACGAACAAACGAGCACGAAAAGTAAAATCAACAAACAATAATATTGTTTGCTGATTTTTTATGCTGTGTCAGTCAATCAAATGAAAGTATGCAAATCCTTGCTTTTTTATACTTGTTAGATATCAGATCAACTTCCTTTTTTAATTTGAGTGAGGGAGGAAAAAGAAGTAAGAACTTAAAGGAGTAGGACACTAATGACTACAAGGTTGATACATTAATTTTTATGATACCTTCCAAATTCCCGTTTGCATACAGTGACATTTGGAATAATATGATTTTAACAATGTTACGTGCAAGGTAAATAGTCAATAAAAAAAAAAACAAAATAACAAAGATTTGCTAAACAGATTTCGTTCTTAAAGGGGATGGCTAGTAACTGATCAGTGGGAATCAGTGGGAACGCTGGGGGATGATTGTTTCAATTTTTGTGTGATTCATTTAAGAGTACATTATATATCAGTTGTTGTGTGATGATTATTTACTTCAAAACGGTCTCAAGTTTTGCCACTTAATTGGCATTGGTGTCGTTTGCGTTCAATTCAACATTAAAGTGAAGTAATTGTGTGTGTCTGTATAATGATGTTGTGTGTTAAAATGATTCATTGTAATTGTTGTATATCAGAAAAAAAAAATTGCAATATTGGAAATAAAATTTGATCTGGATTGAACTGAGCGTTTAGTTTGGATGTGTCCCGGTCAATCAATAGTAGTAAAAAATAAGGCTTGTAACTATACAGTGGGCTCCCGTTAATGAAAATTAAAATCAGAGGTGAAAGCGTCTCTAACTATACATGTAGGCCTATTGTCTTGTATGGCTCTGCACGTAAAATGTCAAGTGTATATGTTTCCATGTGTGTCTTAGGTAACCGAAGCAATATTTTTGTTCTTTTGTCATATAAAAAAATAAAGTATGGTTTGTGTGCAAGTGTGTATGAAGGTAGAGATGCATGAGAGGAGTACGTCCACTCTGTGCGTATGATACACATGAGCAATATCTGCATTATTTATAGGGTATGACATTTCCGCTGAACATACTGTATGTAAAACAAGTGAAAATCATTGAAGTTCCAGTTAACGGGAATGATGATAAGTTAAAAAAAAATGACAATGCTTAAGTTAAAGAAATTTTTACAATAAATCGATTGTTTTGTCATCGATGATAACACAAGCATTGAATACTGAATTTTTTGTTTCTGTTTTGTCTTTATTCACCCCTTTATCAATTTCATTAATGGCCCTATAGGCTAGAAGAGGAAAGTATGCAATGACGACATGAAATATAAATTGTGATCTTTTTTCCATGGTTCTACGATTTTTACCGTCTTGTCAAATTACTGTAGTGACAGAAAAAAAGAAATACGTGTCATGACTTTCTGATTTTTATTCGCAAGCTTCCCCTTCTGGTCGCGTGATTTTTTTTTTCTTTTCATGACAATATAGAGGATCTGAAATTTTCAAAGGAAAATGTTTGTCAGTACAATGGCGTATTGAAGAGGATGAAAAAAAAAAATAACACACACACAAAACAAACCAGAATACACCAGCTGAGATTTCTATTCCGAAATTTATTTTGAGAGAGGTTTGAACTAAATTGAATTTAATCCGTTCCATACTGAATTCTGAAATCCCCATAGACTTAATTCACAGGCCACCAGGTTAACGTATGGAACGGGTGAAAAAGTCTTCATTAAGAATCTCAATGGCGATCAAAGGTTAAACTGCACAGATGAAATTATTACACAGTAACATATAATGGCATAAGAGGAATAAGTTTTAATGTGCAAAAATTGAAATATGACAATTGATGTATTCAGAAATTACATGCAAATAATAGAAAATAAGCAATATGATTTTTTAGTATAACCTAAATATGGGATACTTCAAATCCAACCACATGCAATAAAAGAAAAAAAAATAACAGAGAAGGCCTGCACAAAATGGAACAGAAAACAAAATATCGTGAATCCCCCAAGCTCCATCACAATCAGACGTACGTGAGTATTATCCCTTTTCACCCCCATCGCCTCAGTAGCAACAAAACAAAAAGAACATCAATGTCCACTGTTACCAAAGCAAACACTCGGTCATAAACTTACCACAAATATACTATTGCTCCCTGCGCAGCATAAATTTGCTTCTCAACACGTAATCAACATCAACATTCAAAGGAAACCCAGTAGATATTGAACAAAACCATTGAAAACGGAAAGGAGTTGGCGAAACGCACTACGGGACCGGCAGCCTGCATTCCACTTATAACATTATTTGGTTCTTCGGCTAATATTACAACATATGAAACCGATCAAGGTAAAAGATGCTTCTATCCACCCTTACTACATGATTTATTGTGAGTAAGTTGACAGACTGGATGGGTGCCCCTTTATCGAGTGTGAATAAATAATAAACATGATAAAAGGACTCTTTAAAGTCCCAGAGCAGCAACTCTAAAGTTATTAACAAATACGCCTATAGGGTACTAGGCCTACGAGATTATCAAAAATGCTGCTCCTCTAGAGTTTTTGCATGATTTTATCCACAGGATTTAGTACGTCATGAGTGGAAAACGAGCAATATCAGCTTGAGACGGAATGGTTTATGGAGGATCGCCAAAATCTGCTAAAACGCTACGCAATTTCTAGGCACATTATTTGGGGATCAGCCGAAGCGATTTTCAAAGTTCTTTTTTTTTTTTCATCACGTCTCACACTACGTATGCCATTGTATGCTGATCGATTGCGAAACGTAGCCACACTAACTATATATTTAAAAAGGGGATTTCCCACGCAACAAAGGACAATAGAGTGAGGCTGTGCCGTATACCGTACAGGGGACATTACGCCAAATAATGCATGCAATTTTACAGCGTGTTCAGACATAATCGCGAGGCCAGTGGCAGAGCCAAATCATCATCGAGGTACTGCGACTGTTCCTTTGAAACATAATATACTGTATGAGGTCATGTCCAAACGCACAAACATGTAATAGGCATACACATGCAATACTCATAAATCCACAAAATCAGAATGATGTTGTGGGGAGGCAGAGGAGACCAAAACTGTGCACAGTGATGTGCACACTTATAAGGCCCTGTCACACCTTTCCGGGCAAGCTACGCGGGCTTGTTGCGAGTAGGGATTTTCCAGCACGAAGGATAATTTTCTGCCGGCGGACAAGGATGTTGGCGAGTTTCGTACAGTTTGCGTCTTACCTGCTAGACGCGTGCTTCTCACCTGCTGCTTGCGTGTATTCCGTGTGGCCTCCATGAAAGCTTTGTAACCGATCCGTTTTCAGTTACGAGCGACATACGGCGATTGTGAAGTACCTGCGTTACAGCTGCGAAGTACCCTCGCTGGAGTTGCCTGCGAGGTGCTGCCGCTGAGGGTGTTCCTACGGGTGTTCTTGCGTGTACTTCTGCGGGTAAACCCCCACCACTTTAATACACGGAACAAGTTCTGAGCATACTCGAGGCCTTATCAACCCTGTCTGGGGAAGCCTTGCTGCCTTGCGGGGATTTTTTTTTTTTTTTTTTATTTTCTTTGGCTACCCGGAGCTCCCCGCAGATAGCCCGCACAGACAGTACCAAGAACGTCATGTGCGGGTCATCTGTGGGGACCTCCGGGTAGCAAAAATTGTTCTTCGCAAGTCGCACGCCAGCCTCGCCTTCCCCAAAATGAACACGTAGGCCCTGTACCATTTTGTTTTGTTTTTGTTTCTTGCTTGCTTTCTTTACTTCTATTTCTTTCCTCTTTTCGGTGTACAGGGTATTATAGTGGTTTGCCATCATTGGGTCATATTTGTAAAGGTAGATATTTGCAGAGTGTAGGCATGTCACCTGTCCATGAGCAGGGTCCAATATTGTTGTCTACAAATCATTGCTGTCACCTATAAACTTTGCTTGATATCTTGCTTTTAAAGTAAAAATAAAGGGCTTGTGTTAGGGAGGGGAGGGTTTGTATGATCTCTGAAACAGGAATCGTTTCCGTGTGGGCACGTTTTGACAGATGTTTCATAATATTAATAATAAACGCTACAAAGCTGCGATTTTTCATCTTTGTTTGTCATAAGATCTAGCTTTCGTCCCTTATCAGGCTATTGGCGAACAAGTTAGGCTCTGCCATTTCAGCAGAGATATGCGTTGAGACTACATGTCGATTCTACAACAGAAAAAGACCATTGTCCCAAGGAAATACCGCGGGCTCACACTTTTCGTTTTCAACAGTGGCACTGGCCTTGAATGAACGGACTTTGGGTATTAAATGAGGACAAGGTCGCGAAACTGCGAAACTTGTTCGGTGTGGAATACCTTGTGTACACAAAATAGTGAGGAAGTGTGCATGTGTGGCACATGCATTCTTATCTTTTTTTTTTTTTGTCTCTGTGTATTCAAACTCTGTGTATGCAGTTGCATGTGACGGTGTGTGTGTGTGCGTGTGCGTTTAAAGAGGTGGATTTTCTGTTTGCGTGCACTCATGCATGAGCGTTGTTGAGTTTATCTTCCCCTCCTTTTTCCTGAGCCAGGGACATAAAGTATAAAGAAAGGAAGAAAATTTCAACAAGCAAATAAGAACGCATTATTTTTTTTTTCTCCTGTTTTCTTTCTTTGTGTGTGTATAACCGCACTAACGTACAGTGCGTCTACTGATTGTGCGCAGTCGACAGGCTCGTCATACAGCGCGAGCTCAGAATTGAGGAACTAAAGGAGCAAAAATACATTTATTTTCAGACTACAATGACTATTACAGAAAAGTCGTCGCAAATGCGAAACTACATACATTGATTGCAGAAACGGGCTCACATGAGTCAGTACTCGCTTGTTGAAATCATGGGGGCTCGGTTCGTCTACCTACTTTTTCTACCCTTCATGGTTACCACAGTTTCATCCAGTATCATACGTAAGTTTCTTTTGTTATGGCGATCTGTGATTTTCATTTTACACAGAGAGGCGTGATCATTTGCTTTTGAGACTTGCTTTTAATACTCCACGGAGGCGAGGGGTCTTGATAGACATCGGTTAGATATGCAATTTATAATCTCTCTTCGGATGTACATCACAGTGTTCGTGGACAGGATGCCACTCAAAGTTCTGTATTTCACAGTTATTATTGTGAGGACCTTTCATAAATTCCATCCTCACCTCCCTGATTTTACTCACCCAATACCGCCTGGACGGTCCCCAGAGTCCCCTCCTGCTGCACAACCGTGCAATCGTGTTACTTCCGAGGATGCAACACTCTTAAGTTTTGCTTTCAGACGCGTCAACCCCCGCAACCCCATCACATATCCATTAATATAGAAATGCAATTATTTATATTTCCATTTATTGCCATGAGCCTGTAATTGTTCCAAAATGGGCATTATATATGTTGTTTCATGTATTCTAGATGTATTTAGTGTCTGTGCCATGATATTGCTATGTTATGATATATTTTATATGCATTCTAAAATTATTGCAAATATTGATAAAAATTATGCTTGTATCATCAGCATCATCATAATACAGTGTATCAATGATTAAATGTACAATGTTATATGATTTAGATGAATGTGGTGTATATATTTTATTGGTATATTGGTGTTGCTGTTGCTTTAATGCCAGTGTTCCACATCCTGCAAACCTGGGTTTTCAGTAGAACACTCTTTTCCATCGTAATAATTATTTCTTCTTGTTTGTTACCATGATAAAGTGTGCATTGTTTTTTAAGTTCTTTTTTTTTTTCTTTTCGGTTACAATATTATCATTCCTGCATATATTTTATATTGCGCTCAATAAACTGTCCTTATCAGTTGGATGAAAGTCAAATTGGCACACGTACCGCTTTGAATCAATTTTTCTTTTGCTTTGATGGAAATCAATAACTATTGAATTGAAAATGAATTGAAAAATAATTGTCACAGGGGACCTTCCTTTTTCACATGTGGGGAACGAAAGTCCTCTATGCGACTGGGTTTGTTTTCTGTATTGAATGACTATAACTCCAAATACTGCAGATTGTTTACAGACCGTTTTTAAAATCAATTTGTTGGACTAGTCCAACTAGTGTGCTTCGAAATGAATGGCCAATCACAAATCATATTCTTACAATATAACAACGAATTTATTACATTGTTTTTCAAAGTTGTTATTGTTTACAAGCTTAGTAATAACATTCAAACAAATCCGATAAGTTTCCAATTCTTAATTGGTTGCTTGCTCGGTTGCTCGAAGCTGGTGACGATGCCCTGCCTGGAGTAGTGGGTCGTCTCTCTTAATAGATGTTGGCTCATCAACAGTGGAACCTCAAACAGTCGTCCTTCTTGGAACCATAAACCGTGGTCCTCCTTGAAACCCCAAACACCCTGTCAATCAACAACATGATCTTTCCTTACAATGTGGTCTTTTGTTACTCTTGGTTCCCCTAGATGTTATTGAAGAAAATGCATTCACAATCCAGTCAAATCAACCACAAATGATTTTCAGAGTAACAATTATTTCCACAATGTAGCATTATCCTTCAACGTTGTGTAAGGGATGATTAATCAGCCCATTAAAATGTAAGCATTGTTCTGGGCATATCTTTCTTCCACAATGCAACTAGAATTTGATTTGATTTAACAACCTTACATAAACAATGCCATATCGGGAATTACACAGAAACTGCAAGGCGCCAACAACTTTCAATTAAATGCCATGTACTCACAACAGTTGGTAGTATTTTAACCCGAATCATCCTGATGAGTGATTCTCTTCTGGACGATCAGGCTGTCCTAGCCGAAATGCATCCATTTCCTAATCGTAATGATTCTCACACTCTGCTACACTGAACTTCTCAATTTGAAGTGACGTAGCCTATTATAATCCTGGGTGTTCAGCTGCAATCATAGTAAGCGGCATCTGAATTTTGCACCTAAACGTTTCAATAATACTTTTAGTAGACCATGATAGACCTCCATGTTAAATAAGTCAGATGATGTGACTTCTTGGATTTTTTTTTTCAGAAGTTCTGCCCTCCTTGCCCTTATTGGCTGGCGTTTGCTGCCTGTCAAAAGTTTCTTTACCATTTTGTTTTGCACTGGTCGAGTCCCCGCTCGACGTCATTACTTCCTGTTCACGGAATCCAGGATTTCTCTGAGATATGGCCCTCTTTTGACCCAGCCATGAACGTATGCTGTGACGTTCTTAATGACGTCCACTTTCCAGACAGTGTGAGGCATGCCACCAGGGGTACCCTTTTCTCATATTTTAACGTCACATATGTATAGGGTCTACTCATCCGGGTTGATGGATTCTGCTTTGATTCCAACCCACTGTTTGTATGTTGTTGTTGTTTTTTTTTATACCCCCGCCAAACGAAGTTTGAAGGGGGTATATAGGAATCAGCGGACGGTCGGGCGGTCGGTCGGGCGGTCGGTCGGTCGGGCGGTCGGTCCGTTGCAAATCTTGCGTCGCGAACTACTTCCTCAGTTTTCAACCGATTCCCATAAAACTTGGCACAGATGTGTGCCTTGGGTTGTAGATGTGCAAGACGTATTTTTTGACAGTACCCAAAAGTACGTTGCCGTGGTAACGGCATATTATGGGCAAAAATGGGTACAAATCTTGCGTCGCGAACTCCTCCCACAGTTTTTGATCAATTTTTATGAAATTTGGTACAGATGTTCATCTGAATATGTTAATGTGCAAGACACATATTTCCGCAGTGGCAAAAAGTGCGTTGCCATGGTAACGGCATGTTATTGGTAAAATATAGGGCAAAATGCTTCATGGCAAAACTGCTTCATCAGTGTTCTTCCAATTCTCATGGAATTCATATTTAATGTTTGTCTTAGGATATAGGTCAGCATGACACATTTCTTGACAGTGACAAAAAGTATGTTGCCATGGTAACAGCTCACATATTATGAGCCAAAATGATGGAAAGTTTTGTGTTGCAAACTACTTCCTCAGTTTTTGCCCAATTTCCATGAAACTTGGTACAGATGTGTGCCTTTGGTTGTAGATGTGCAAAACGCATTTTTTGACAGTACCCGAAAGTACGTTGCCATGGTAACGGCATATTAATGGCAGATCAAGGAAAGATCTTGCGGATTTACCTACTTCCTCAGTTTTTTGACCAAAGCTTATGAAATGTGGCACACACCTTGATCTTGGTGGGAAGATGTGGAAGACATATTTTTCGGACGTGTCGGAAGCTGCGTTGCCATTTTAACGGCATATAAATGGCAGAAGATCAAGGAAAGATCTTGCGGATTGAACTACTTCCTCTACTCATGAAATGTGGCACACACATTGGTCTTGGTGGGAAGATGTGCAAGACATATTTTTTGGACGTGTCCGAAGCTGCGTTGCCATGGTAACGGCATATTAATGGCGGAAGATCAAGGAAAGATCTTGTGGATTGAACTACTTCCTCAGTTTTTGACAAAAGCTTATGAAATGTGGCACACACAATAGTCTTGGTGGGAAGATGTGCAAGACATATTTTTCGGACGTGTCGGAAGCTGCGTTGCCATGGTAACGGCATTTAAATGGCAGAAGATCAAGGAAAGATCATTCCTTGGGTAAGACTGTCGTCACGGGGCGGGGGTATTAATCACCTTCAGTGATATTTCTAGTTTTTTTTTTTCATTGTGCATCACAAAGTGTCCTTAGTGGTCATGATGATGCGCGTTCGTGTTTTTAAATTCGCTCTATTTGTGACTGTGCATCACAAAACGAACAAAAAGTCACACCCCTTGATTTTACGTGAGGACTCAAAAAAGGTGAAATGGGTCAACCGAGTCAATCTTGAGTTTTTTTATATTTTCTGAAAGCGCTATCCTTCTTCTACACTATTATTTATTTGGGATCATAACATGAATACGAAAGTGTGTTTTCAGCAGTTTTTTTTTCTACTGCCCACTGCCCCTTTTGGGGGAGAGTAGAATGATCAGGTATGTCTTAGAGGCCCCTTTCCATTTCTTGAAATCCTTTGCACACGCTTCACTTTCAAGTCTAATAACTTTTGAAAGGATAAAACTACTGCTTTGAAAGTTGGCATTAATCATGGACAGAATATGTTCGTAGAATATGCTCAATTCCAGCTTAATCTGATAGTCCCTTCATTGTTGAAGCTCCGGTGGTTTACATCCTGTGTTTGTCTCTTTCATCTCACACCAGCACGCCTCGGTAAAGTTATACAAATTGGAAAAACAGAATTCTTTCTCAGAGCATGACTACCTTCCTGTCTCAGAATAACGTGGCACACAGGGGTTTTCCACCATGGCACATAAAGAGTTAAGCGCTTGAGTATAAAAGACCCTGTACATCAGAGCCTCTTTCCTCAGTTCACACTTTTCCAAAGTGTGTGCTGTCTTTCCAGTATTTAGATAGGTTAGGGTAGTCCATGTGAGTTGAGTTATTAATCATGTTAAAGCTTAGGGTCTGCTCTTTCAAAATCTGCCCTTAACTACAAATCCATGTCTAGCGACTTTTTGTTGGTTTTGTGATGCAGGGTCACATTTGGTTAGTTAATAACCAAAGCAACATCAATTCTTACAAGATAAACATTCATGAAAATGAGATGAATCATTACGTGGTGAATACAAAACATATCATATCAGATAGTATTTTTCATTTCAACCTCTGTCCATTAAGAGGGTGCAGTGATATGAAATGAAATAAACTGTAGTGAAGGAAATACTGATAAATTTGTAATTTAAAAAATTAGTACATATTTTATAATTCTAAGCAGTTGAACCTCTCTTATCCGGCCTCCCTTTATCCGGATCTCTCTATTATACGGACGTTATCTCGCCGTGATTTTTCTCTTCTTTTTTTTTTTATAATTACGGGAGGAGAGGGGGATTCCCAACTCAATCTAACACTGGCGACATACAGTCGACTTTGCCGAGCCGTGATGATCGAATTTTGAAGCGTAGTATCGTCGACTCGTACTGTTTATTTTCAAGATCTACTTGATACATTTCTTAATAATTATTCAGGTAAATCATCCCAAGAATTTATAAAAGAAAATGATTTCATTCTTGCAAACACGAACCTCTATTTTGGGGTCTGTTACTGAGTGTAACAATGAAAAGGTTGCAGTATACACATGTACTGATGTAGCCCATTGTAGTACCACATTGTGGTACTACATGGGTTACATCAGTACATGTGTATGTATATGTACATGTATTTATAAGCATTGAGTCTCCCGTATCCGGCCAAATCCCTTATCCGGATGAACCCCGGTCCCGACTTGTCCGGATACGAGAGGTTCAACTGTATATGGGACAATGGTGATGTAAAATCCACGTTATACAAATTTTCTTCTTCTTATAACTTCAAAGATGTGAGATGCGTATAGGGGTGGAATTGCATTTCAGTTTTATTAGTCACACACCCAGCTGGAAAGAGTACAGTGTCCCACAGTGTATTTGCAATGTGTTCACATAGTCAGTTACATATTATGTGAAATAATATTCGAATCTAACGTTGTAAAGATGATTTCACACTGTGTGGATTTTTTCACGCAGTATTCACAGATGAATATTTTGTTTCATACTCTGAATTGTGTTCACAATGTTTGATTTTAAATTTACGATATTTAACAGTATGAGGAGATTTCACACAGTGTTCACAATAATTATGTTCATACTGTCAGTGTTGTGTTACACGCTGTGGGACACTGGATTATTTTGATCGGGGTCGGGGAGTGGGGGTACCAAAACAACGACAACAAGAAGCAAACAAGCAAATATTGACGCCCATAAATCATTAAACAATTTCGAATATTATTGCTCTTTGCAGTAATTGGCAATGCAGGGAAATATCATTATTGTTCTGCGTGTGCTATCATTTTTATTTCCCCATGACAAAGAATGGAATTGCACATTCGATGACAGACACGATTGCGATATGATTCAGAGCGATGATGACAACAGAAACTGGGCGATCAGGAATGGTAATAGCAGACTCTATTATTTTCTTTACATACACAGACATATCAACATATATTATAATATATCGACTCCCGGGATATTGACTCACTGGGTATACGATGACTTACATTGTATGTTCTTCTCACCAACCACTTGGAATATTTCCTAGCTGAAATTGGCTACTGATTTCATGTTATCATTATCATTATAATTTCTATTATCATTATAATTTACGAAAAATAATATTACATACGGCAGAATCATTTCTTTGTGTACTTAAAGCGGTTCATCCGTAGGCTGCGTTGTATAACTTCTCTCTGTTTCTCATGCAATTTGTCTAATCGTTTCGTTTGACTGCTACTATCAATTACTGCTCATGAGGAACGCGAGGCTTTTCAGCTGTAGTAACTATTCTCTACATTGTTGACATTTTTTCATTGATACGATGAAATCACATTTTGCCTTTCCTTAGACTATTTTGTTTTATCGTAAAAAAAAAAGAAAAATGAGCTGCATTGATTTCGCTTGAATATATACAAAAGTCACATTGAACTCTATTTTGTTTTTACATAATCTTATACACTTGTCATATCGTATTTCATGATTTTGTTGGAAATGAAATAAAATGAACTTACACATAAATGTTATATTATATTACATACAAATATACATGGTTGTATATCCGTCTATTTATCTTTTTTAATAGAAAATACCTTCTACTCTGCCCAAATTGGCGGTAAAAACCGCCATCCTGGAACTTCTTCTGTTGTTACTGTTCCCTATCGCAGCCCGATACGGAGGGGACTGCTACATTTTAGATACTTTTCAAAAAGTTCGACTGCGAATCCAGCCACCCTGCAGGTGGTAACTTGCAAAGAAGGAGATACTGTGTTTCGCCGGGGACATGAAGGCAACATATGGCATTCGGCTTTACTTCCGTTCGACTGTGGCACCTCTGATATCCGTGTATGTCCTAATTTTCACTGTCAAGAACTGTTTTTCCTCTGTTGCTAGCACCTTACTTTTGGAAGGAGATAATATATCATGATGCTTATTTACCCGAAACATGTCTTCAACTTCGAAGAATCTTAAGACTTTCCTTTTTTATGCTAATCTGTGACTGAGTTTTGTTGTAAAGTGCTATGAAACCAGTCATTGACTGACAGTGTATAAGAGCGCTATATAAATAATCCAATTGTATTGTATTGTATTGTCTTGTGTTGTATTGTACTGTATAAACATCATAATAATAGCGATGTCAGGTCATAAGGAGAACGGTAGAAAACACCTGGCTTTTCTCCCCTGCAAGAACTCGGTTCGTATTGTTCTTCATAAATTGCGTACATCAATGTACAACAATTGAATTCATTAATGCCATTATCTCCTGGATAAGAAATCGTCACTTAAGTTTGGACTGATTTGAAATTGCCTCGTGGATGCTGCAAATTAAGAATAATAGAATGAAAGAGAAAACACCTTGAAAATGTGTTGAATCGGTACAATTGTATTTGTGAGCGTGCATCACAAAACAAACAAAAAGTCGCACCCCTTGATTTTACGTGAGGACTCAAGAAAGGTGAAATGGTTTAACAAAGTCAATTTTGAGCTCTTCAAATTCTCTGAAAGAGCTATCCTTCTTCTACATTGTTCTTCAATGTGGGATCTTAACATGACCGGGAAAGTGTGTTTTTAGCAGTTTTTCTACAACCCTTTTGGGAGGAAGAGTAGAGACTACTTTTCATGTCTTGAAATCCTTTGTACACCCTTCACTTTCAAGTCTAATAACTTTTGAAAGGATGACGCTACGGCTTTGAAAGTTGGCATTAATCATGGACAGAATGTGTTAATAAAACATACTCAATTTCAGCTTAATCTGATAATCCCTTCATTGTTGTTGCCCCAGTGGTTTACATCCTGTGCTTTGTCCCTTTCATGGCATGGTTAGCACGGCTAGGGTAAAGATTAAGCACTTGAAAAGACCCCGTACTTCAGCGTCTCTTTTCTCAGTTCACACTTTTCAGAATGTGTGATTTTTTTCCAGTATTTAGGTTGGTTAGGGGAGTCCATTTGAATTGATTGATACATCATTTTAAAGCTTAGAGTCAAGGTCGGCTCTTTTACTACCTGCCCTCAACTAAAAATCCATATCTGGCGACTTTTTGTTCGTTTTGTGATGCAGGGTCACATTTATCTATCCCTATTTGTCATGATAAACTTTTGTTTCGATCTAAAATGTGTTTGTTAGATCTCTTTCATCGCGACAAGAGGAAATTCAAAAGCCAAAATTCGTTTGGACGACATCAGAGTTTTCCCCTTTCCAGGTAATGTATGTATATATGCATAAATGCATATATGTTCTTTTTTATTATATGCCTATCTTAAAATTTTACAAGCTATGCTTTTCTTGTGAATTCCTCTTTTCCATGTAGAGTTATGAATTAAGATTGTATTGCTTACTTGTTTATTTATCCAAACCAGAGTTGATATCATTATAAAAATTGTATTCATGTTTTGTTGTAACTTATGTGATTCAAAGTTCCTTTAAATACTGTGTACTCATGTAATCGTTATGTATATTACTTTGCATTACTTTATATGGAAATAAAGTCATTTTGAATTGAATTGAATTGATTTGTCAGGTAACGTACCAATTCAGAAGACCAAATAATGAATTTTTATACATGATGCATGATAAGACATTTATGAGATAACGTGAGAATCAATCAATTCATCCGATTTGTATGAAGGACGTGGATAAAGGTTTTGTTTACCTTTGCGAACAGTCATTTCAAAAATGTTCAAGATATCAATTTTGCTGCATATGTGTAGGTCACTTGTATCACAAAACATTCTACCACATACAAGTTTTGCAATAAAGCTTAAAATACATGAAGATATCACTATTTCTTTCAGTAAACCATAACTATAGACGGTTTACTCCGGAAACAATCTCATATTTCAACTGTTCATATTTTGTATATTTACCAATACTTAACACCGATTATAGCGGTTCAAATTTTTACATTGGTTGTTTCTATCCCTAACTCATATATTAGAACTACTTTGAAGCAATAATGCTGGGTTTTAGTTTCATCTCCAAATGGTCAATTATGCCTTTAAGTCTTAATTCAAATGTTAACTCAGTAATAAATTTTATACCATCGAAAGAGTCCCCTCTGCACATGCAGGCTTTCTGACTGTATTAATTTTAGTCTGTTCATATGTCCCCCCCCCAAAAAAAATAAAATATATATATATATATATATATATATATATAATATATAATAAATAAATGAAATAAAAAAAATGTTTAGATTACAATCGGACATCATGCATTGACAGCTTTCACAATAGCTAACAATCTAAATGTTATCCAGGGATATGAATCTATAATTTTTTATCTACATCTTACAGAAAATCTAATTCAGTTAGGTTTAGTGGTCATGGAGAAATGTGGATCTTTGTAATGAATGCCATTATAGAGGCCCATTTCTCCTAAGTTTAGCACTTGCATGCTCTTGGTATCCATTAGATTTTTTTTTTTTGGTTGCTCATAACTGACGGGCAACCAACTACAGGAATTCACATTTTGTACATAACATTACATCAATATGTGAGTATACAAATTTATGAATTTATGTTAGTGATGCTGTCAAAATCATTTACATGAAAAAAAAAAGCGAGAAAAACGAAACAGAAAACAGAAAGACAAAGGTAAGAAGACCTCAATCCCGTCTTCCATGACTTGATAATTCCATATCTTTCTTTCATCATTCGCTGTACACACCTTATTTCATGGTGTAAAAACCCCGGGTGCCATGTTATCATTTTGAGACAGCGACGTAGTCATACTTTCGGAAAAAAAAGTCTGTTGATCAAATCTATGTAATTCTTGCCCCCCCCCCCCCCCCAATAAAGTGTTATGGGGCAAAACTAGTTTTTGCCCCCCCCCCCCTCCAAGTGCCCCCTGTCACAAATGATTAATCAAGTATTTAAAGACCAAACTCAACAATAACAATTCTTGTCTAAAATCTGTCAAATTCATAACTGAAAAAGCGAATTTTTTGCCCCTAACGGGACGAAAATTATGATACAATAAAAACTAATATACGTTATCAAATCAATCGATCAATAATAACTTACGAGTACATTGAGTGTATACCTGGTAGCCTCGCATCCTCGAGTGTGCCCACTAAAACATACCTTTAATAAACCTTACTTTTTTTTTCTTCTCTGCTTTCTAGCAGTATAGGATTTTTTTTTTTGTTTTGTTTTTTTGCACGAACATGATCATAGTCCTTCGCAGTGATTTCTTTGTTATTACAAAAATTCCCTACCCTGGGAGGGGGGGGGGGGGGGGATATCCCTCCTTCCACATCCTCCCCCGCTCGGTCGCTTCGCTCCCTGACCGAGGAACTCACATCGTCAATTGTGCCCCCGTCGAAATTTTGCCTCCCCCAAAAAAACAACAACAACAAAACAAACAAACAAACAAAAAACAGAAGTGTTCCGGGGCGCTGTGAATATATTATTGCGGTGTGTGAAAAAAAACAAAAAAACATGTGGAGCGTGAAATGTGACACATAAACAAATTATGTGATTGAAAAACATTCTTATTCTTTTTCTTATCCGGCCAGATTGGATTTGCACATTCAACAATGACTGTCTGATAACGGCAAACAAAACGGAAGATGGATACTGGAAAATCATTATGGACAACAGTCAACATTTAGGTAGTCCTACAGGAGAAGATTATTAAATAATTATGTATCAATTATGTAATTATGTATAATATATATATATATATATATATATATATATATATATATACGTATATATGAAGAGTTTGTTCGCAAAAACCGATAAGTCCATTTTTGAAGATTTTGAAGTACGGTCTCTGTTATATTGTACAAAATATTACCTTTTAAATGATATATATATATATATATATATATATATATATATATACATGTTGATAAGGTAGTCCACGTGTTGGCAAGATAAAAAGATAAGTAACAAAGCTGCAACAAAGTTCATGCTGTATTCACCAACGGTTTAAACCGTTGGTGAATACAGCATGAACTTTGTTGCAGCTTTGTTACTTATATATATATATATATACATATACATATATATATATATATATATATATATATATATATATATATATATATAATCAAAAACAAATGATAAATAGTGAAAACTTAGAGCAAGAAAACGGGTATTAATCGGGATGAAAACCCATTTTCTTTGCTCAGAATTTTCACTATTTATCATTTCTTTTCTGGTCACTTTTCCCTTTCTTTGTTTCAATATATATTACAAAAAAAAAAAAGCTGCATCGCTTCGGCGATCCCTCGCATTTGTTCCAACCATTGATTTACATTCTTTGGATTCATGTCAGGTTAATGTGTGTGTGTGTGTGTGGCACATATACACATTATAGCTTCTGACCACACGAGCAAAGAGAATTAAGGGACGAACACCGAACTAGGGCTTTCAATAGCTCAGTCGGTAGAGCACCGGTCTAGTAATCCGGAGGTCTCAGGTTCGAATCCCGATGAAAACCCACTTTCTCTGCTCAAAGTTGTCAATAATTATATATAATTATATATATATATATATATATATATATATATATATATATATATATAGACTATATGTATATGTGTATATATATATATATATATATATATATATATATATATATATGAAGGGTTTGTTTGCAAAAACCGATAAGTCCATTTTTGAAGATTTTGAAGTACGATCTCTGTCATAAAGTACAAAATAATACCTTTTAAATGATATATTGGTCACTACATATAAAGGTATATTTTTGGAGTTATGGTCAGAAGAAGCAAAAATTTCCTTATTATTCTCTATATTTTTCTTGACCTTTTATCGCAAATATCTCCATTTGGCAAATATATCGGTTTTTGCAAACAAACTCTTCATATATATATATATATATATATATATATATATATATCCGTTGGGTATATATCCGTCGGGAATATATGGTTTGTTGAGGATCGAAAAGTGCTCAATGCTGTAAAGCAGAGCATATTAGGCGTACCTGTGTTTTGGTGCCTTGTCTGCTACCGGCGGTTTCACGCTGTCGCGATCTTCAGGCAGACTGGCAAAGTGGTGTGTTTCTGTGCTCATGTGGCGCGGTGGATCGGTTTGACGCATGGGTGGTTTTTCTTTTCCGGTGTCTGCATTTGGATATGGCGGGGGGTACCTTCAAGGACAGATATAGGAATCATGTGAAATCCATCAAGAACGAGAAATACAAAAACGAAACCCAACTCTCAAAATACATCTGGAGCCTGAAAGACAAACGCGCAAACTTCACACTGACATGGGACATCCAAAAAAAGTCAAACTTAACTCTAAGAAGGAGTGGCATGTGCAACCTCTGCCTCGATGAGAAGGCCATCATCATCAGAAACAAAAAAGCACTCAACAAAAGGTCCGAACTTATATCCAAATGCAGACACCGGAAAAGAAAAACCATCCATGCGTCAAACCGATCCACCGCGCCACATGAGCACAGAAACACACCACTTTGCCAGTCTGCCTGAAGATCGCGACAGCGTGAAACCGCCGGTAGCAGACAAGGCACCAAAACACAGGTACGCCTATATATATATATATATATATATATATATATATATATATATATATATATATATATATATTGGACTGAGGCGGGACGTTGCTCTCTATCTTAGTCTCCCTTTCATTTGTCAAGCTTTCGGCCCGTCATTGGGCTTTCGTCAGGACCTACCAACAGAATGATTATTATATGAATAACCTGATGTGTCATACAATATATAATGCAATTTCACATATTACCAATCTTCTAAATCATTTCCTTTATATACACAAATCAATCATTCAATTCAATACAAATATCCAATCTAACCTCAAATCATCATCAGAATAACATCATATATGTCCAAAAAATATACAATACATTCTTATATCATAATGCTGCCATATAATAATCATATTGTCTTATAATTCTTAGTGTGATGATCACAAACAGAATCATTATACATATATCATATTCATATGTCTATTTGCATTGCGTATATGTATACATCCGCATACGCACACACACACACCCACATACATACGCACATATATACATATTCACATACACACACACAAGCAAACACACACACACTCACACACGCACACACACACACCTCCGGTTGATATAATACTATCTAAATCAACATATCCTATTTTATTTCGTATATTACCGAATTATAATAGCGTCAACCCTGCCAAAAATATATCAACTCTCAGATGAAATGTGTAAACAACAACAATTTCTGTAAATTACCTGCGTGGGACTCGTGTGGTTATCGTGCATCCCAGCACCGTGTGCTCATATTCTGTTTCAAAATACAATAATTACATAGTCATTAAATAGTCATTCATAATACCTCTTATTTTGCAGATATAATCAAACATAATCATATCAAAACATCACAAGATCATATTCACAAATCCATCATCCGTGTGATATTCTTATACCACCTGTCCAGATTTTATCTACGCATTCTTTGAAATGGCATCCGATACTGCGTATCTCTACGAAGATGGGCTTCCGGTCTATGAGACGGATGGTGATTCGTCCGAAGGCAGTGAAATCAATGAACCCTTCTGGCCCTGGACCATGCCGACGCTCCCTGTGAGGCCAGATCTGCTTTCAGTCAGTTTCACTTTGCCTTTTAGACCAACTTTAAAGAAAGGATACCTTGCGTTCGATTACCTTATACTGCCCAGCCGTGACAGCTATGGCAGCGCTTTGTTCGTGTCCATTTGCAATGGGCTTGCACATGAAACTCCATTTGCATTCAAAGGCTATTCAGAAGATTCAGCTCTGCTAGATTATGACTGCGAAAGTCTCGAGGAAGTAAAGGTAAGTCATACAATCAAGGACGAGAAAAAGCATACATGAAAGTCCGATATAGAACAAATTTTGATACAATTGGTATTTCCAAAAACGGTCTTTACTTGTGAAACAAATACCTATCATTTGTTAAGTTCTTCAAAGATACCCCTTCGGCATTGAAATACAATGATCATAATTATTTTCTCGCAAAGTAAACACTTTATCTCAATTCCTGTCAAGCAATAAAGCGCGTCAAGAAAATATGTAAAGGCGCACCAAAATGTTTCCGATTTTTTTGTCAATAATTTAGTTTTTGGAAGCTTCCATCCTGACCTGTTTTCAGCCTGTGTGAATTGCTTATCTTTTCGGAAGACTTGCGAGAAACAAGTATGAGGGAGTCTGCCGGAAAAAAAAATAACAACTCAAACCCATATTAATGTTTATAATCCATTCTTAGAAATACAAATCTAACTCCGAGTTGATCTTTTATATTGCACGATTGCAAGTTCATAGATATAAAAGCTGATTTGAATAAAACTCTAATGTAACTGTGATGGTGTTGTGTGTGTGTGTGTGTATGTGTGTGTGTGTGTGTGTTTTCATTAAAAATGCAGTTTTTTTCCCTCCACCTACATTGTTATGACTACGTTAGCAGGGCTGGTCACATGACACAAATATTTGCCAAGAACATTTTACGGCGATAGCGCAGGATTTTAAAAGCGGTTTTATGAGATATACAAATTCTGTGACGCGCATTATTGTTCTTGTCTCTTTAATTGGATATAATTTATTTACAATAATATATCACTTACAAAATTGACATAATTTGGTTGGTCCCACTTGGAAATGATAAAAACATTTCATTTTTTTTATTGCTTATTATTGTGTTTATCAAATGCCTAATCATAATCGCGCCCTAAATGTGCAGTTCTTCTGGAAATAAAGTTGGACAGGATATTAGCCATTTGGAACGCTTGGAGCATACGAGAATCAGGATATTCATGGTCATATTGGCTTGTTCAAACGTTTATTATAGATTATTATCAGCTGATTATAAATTAACAAATCAAATGTATACGATGATTTTTACAATCATATTCACATTCCCCGCTCGCTCACTCCCTTTCTCCCTTTCTCTCTCCCTCTTTCTCTTCATCACAAAAATCGCATTGCACCCAGGTCATATTGATGCAGGAATAAAATACCACTTGCTTTACCTATACAATTTAAATGACTGTTATCACAAACCAACAAAAAATGTCTAATTCGCCGACTGTGTCTAATGATTTGCTTTGTGTTAAAAGGACAAGGGTGGTATTACTATTGGTAGAGACGAGGATTGACAGTTTTACTTTTTGCGTGATACTAAAAAACCATACATAGCATATACAATTCTACCAAGCAATCTAAAGTTTATTTGATTAAAAATCGTTCTTGAAATGGCAGGGATATTAAAAAAAAAAACAAGATGAAACAATGCGATCCTAATGAAAGGTTGGTGCAACTTTTTATTAGGATTCCTTTGCTTTGAATATCTCGGCCATTTCAAATTTTAGATTTATCAAAATCATCAAATCTCTGAACCATCTTAGAATTGCATGCTGCATTATCTCACAAGTTAAAAGGTGGAAACCTGAAGCCCAAACTCGTGCAAAGCTATACCATGCTTTCAAGTTTAATTCGATCATCCCTTCATTGTGGTGGTTATAAAGTTGTACAGTTTTTAGCACTTGAATAGGCCCTAAACGTCGAAGCCTTGTTTGTGAGTTAACACTTTCTTCAGTGTGTGCACTTTCTTTTCAATTTGTGCATAGTCGTAGGTCAGGAGTGTCCATTCATATTAAGTAATACTGAGTTTGTGATGTAGGGTCACTTAATATGATGTTTGTCCTTTACCATGTTTTTATTTGGCTTACTGATTTCAAGTGTTGCCTATTTAAACGGTTATCTCTTGCAACACGACAACAATTATTTTGTGTATACATTACAATATGCATTTGAATGTCTTACTACCTTGGCTTTTTTGTTGTTGTTCAAAATTAATTTAATGAAATGATTTGAAATAAAATATTCACTTCACTCAACCACACAATTCATACCGAGAATATTGATATACTATTAAGTCACCTGTACTACGGTGGGTTTTATGATAAAAGGTAACAGAACACACATTTCCTTTGCTATTCGTTGCTTTCCAGTAACTGCAAGTACCCCATTATTGAATTGCATCTATCATTTGTTTTTATAATAACTTTTAAAAGATCGTTTTCACTGCTGTGAGCGTACGCGGAGACGACTTTGTAGCCATCGACAACATCGCAATTTTTCAAGAGAAACTTCAAGCAAGTGAGTCATGGTGAAAAAGGGGGAGTTTGTCCGGTTTTGGCCCATCCTTTTCACTAATTTGTTTGTTCTTTTCTTTCTTTTTTTTTTTTTCGCTTCCGGATGTTGTCTTCAACTGTGACGCAGTATTTGAGATGTACCTTTTGATTATCGTAAACAGATGTTTTGATACAATTTTGTCTATTTATTGTTTAATATACACATGAAGAGGAAGAGAGAGAGAGAGAGAGCAAGACAGAGTTAGAGAGAGAGTAATATCTAAATTTACTTATAATTATTTACTTTTTTCAATTCAAATGAATTTATTGGGAATTTTCTGCATTGAATAAATATAACAAATGAAATACAATCATTTCTCTTTGTTTTCAAGACAATAGAACATACAGTGTGTACATCCGACTATAACTGAGATAAACGTTTACAGACTAAATAAAAGAGTAAGACAACACATCAATTGGGAACCACTCGGGATAAAGTGAATCATTATGATCTGACTGAATTATGGCAAATGTATTGGGAGTGTGAATGCAGAAGACTGTCGTCAAATAAGCATATATCTTGAAGATACGAAAGCCTTACTTCACTCCTGTTTTAACTTCAGCGAAATGGATATTCTGAAGCTTCTCAAGCTTTTAGCTGTCTGGTGTCTCATATAAAAGTTTAATGTATACACAACATACGTCATAAACTCTCCACTCCATTACTCACCTGGACTGAATGATCTAACAAATGACATAACAAACTGTAAATAGCAATTGTCTTTGGGGTTGGCTGTTCTGTTTTTCATCTGCAGCCACTTCAGCCACCAACAACGCAATTCGAACGACGTCCCCACAGACATCTCGCCAACCTGTAGGAGGTATGTTTCGTTATTGCTGCCATAATATTATTCACACATGAAATAAAACTTCGCTCCATTCATGGTTAAAGGGCCTTAAAACTTCTAGAGCTTTATACAATAACACAGTGTGCCCATCTATACCATGTCAGGTCGGGGCACACAGAATTGCGTACATAAAAATTATCAAAAATATGGATTAAGACTTAAAGGAACCGTATAGTTTTGGTTGAGACCTAGTTTCAGGTTTATAAAATTTCTGGTGAGATAATGAGGAACTTCCTAAGAAGTATGAAAGAGCATGTAATTCCATGAGGAATTCATTTGATGAAAATTGGTTTTGAAATGGCTGAGATATCCTAAACAGAGCGATTCTAATAAAGTGTGGGACCCACCTCTTATTACGTCGATTTGTTTTACTTTTGTTTTAGATGCTTCAGTCATTCCAAATCCGATTTCCATCAAATAAACTTTGAATTCCTCTTACAATGGTATGTTCTATACTATGTCAGAAGTGTTTTCTTGGTATCTTGCACAAATTTAAAAGCCCAATTCTCATCTCCACCAATACTGTACTATCCCTTTAAAGCAAGAGAAAGTCAAACCTCTCCTACCAAGCAAAGACGAAAAACACTACTATCAGGATGGTCTGACAGAAAAGAAAAAGTATAAAGAAAGAAGATTTGGTAGATTTTTGTTGAATGTATATAAAGTAAATGTCCCTTCATATCAAACCAATGAAAAAGTAATTGTTGCCTTTGACATAGGCTCACTGACAACATTGAGGGCGCTGCAAGCCACTTCGTTCGCCGGGGATCTTGGTGATAGATCATCTTCCCCGCATTCCTCAAAAACAACGACTTCCCTGACAGAGTTTTCATCAACTACTGGAGCGTTTGGTGAGCCTGGAGGTATGATGCATGGGTGACATGGACTGTTTGTCGTTACTGAGTATTACTCTAATTGATTCGTCAGCTTTTTAAAAGAAGTGTACCTCGAAAGAACTAAACTGAAATCTTATGAACATAAAGCTTTAATAAAAGAAAGAAAAAAATTCCGCTTTTCAGTAAAACGGAGCAGTTCATTTGTATTGGTAATTTATTATATCGACCATTCAGTCTTAAAGGTGAAGTCTGCCCTCAAATTCAGTTTCTGTGTATACAAAAGACAGAAAGAAAGAAACAAACAAATAGAAACAGGGCAATGAAAGTTTGAAAAAAAAATCTAATCAAACACAAAGAAAGTCTGACCTAGTTAAGCTGGGATCATTCAAAACAAATTGGCAATATCGTGATGTCACATGGGAACTTACTCCATAATGCAACTGATTGACAAATTGCCCTACATCGACGTAAATAAGCACTGAATTGATCAGTGTTTTTTTTTTTTTTTTTTTTAGTAGTAGCCATGATAAAAAATCATGGGCGTACATACTCGAGCAGGATTCGAACCTACGACCTCCTGATCACCGGACAGGCGTCATCACCACTAGGCCACCGAGCTTTCGCCCGACAGCAAGTGTTGGTTCTAATCCTTATAGCATGCAGCGGGTACGGCTTTGTTATTCAAATTCATGAATTTCTTCCGTCGAGATGTTTTCATTGCAACTGATTGACAAATTGCCCTACATCGACGTAAATAAGCACTAAATTGATCAGTGTTTTTTTTTTTTTTATTATTATTCAGTGCTTATTTACGTCGATGTAGGGCAATTTGTCAATCAGTTGCAATGAAAACATCTCGACGGAAGAAATTCATGAATTTGAATAACAAAGCAGTACCCGCTGCATGCTATAAGGATTAGAACCAACACTTGCTGTCGGGCGAAAGCTCGGTGGTCTAGTGGAGATGACGCCTGTCCGGTGATCAGGAGGTCGTAGGTTCGAATCCTGCTCGAGTATGTACGCCCATGATTTTTCATCATGGCTACTACTAAAAAAAAAAAACCACTGATCAATTCAGAGCTTATTTACTTCGATGTAGGGCAATTTGTCAATCAGTTGCAATGAAAACATCTCGACGGAAGAAATTCATGAATTTGAATTACTCCATAATGTTTTGTATTATAAAGATAAGAAAAGCTCGTAATCGCATCATGTAAACTTCTAATCCTGCACGCACCTTAAATTTAAGTATCGTAGATAGTTGTCTGTATAAGCTCTGCATGCAATAAATTATGATATATGAAAATATATGAAATTATGAAAAAATACAGACAAGTTGGAAAAGTTGAAAATCACACCCTCCATGACGTACGTCATTACTTTACTTATTTTGCATCATTATTAATTTTTAATTTCTTTTTTTTTTTTTGGCGGGGGGGGGGGTAGAGCTTTCCTGCGATTCGGGAAGACTCTATGGTACGCTATGATGATGGCTACGCTAACAACTCTGAGGAAAGATGTGTTTGTGACATGAAGTATTTCCTAGTAGAGACAACAATCATCACATTCGGCGTATACGTCAGTTATTTCATTCATTTGAAAACTGAAACCTCAGATTTCAGTGGCTGATTACCCTCTATGTCAGTGTCCCCAACTCTCACTCTCCATCTGTAGGTGCAGCAACCCTGTCGTCAGGTGCGATAGTCGCAGTGTGTATCTTCCTGGTACTTATGCTATCTGCTGCTGTTATAGCAGCTGTATTGTACGCCTGTCGCCGAAAGAGGTACGAGATTATGGAGAATCCCATTTGACTCTATAAATAAAATACAATGACGTAACACACCACCACAGCTAGCTTCTGCATTCCTTAAGCTCGATTTCAATCATACTGTTTCTTAAGGGTTTTTTTTTTTCAATTCTTGTATTTTTGTACAGCAAACTGTATATCCGACTTTACATTCTGTAATACCTAAATTTGGCAAGTATGGTATAAACAACAGATATGCATTTACAAATTTGATATATATATGGTGATTTGTTCATATATCATTTGACTTCTAAATCGTCGAAGAAACTGCTAACCGTCATTTTTGTTTCGTTCTTTCTCCATCTCTCTCTCTCTCTCTCTCACTCTCTCTGGATACTATATGTGACCGTGCATCACAAAACGAACAAAAAGTCGCACGCACTGATTTTGTGTGAGGACTGAAAATAGGTGAAATGGGTCCACTCAGCCAATATTGAGATTTTGATATTTTCTGAAAGAGCAAGTCTTCTTTTACATTATACTAAAGTTTGGGATCATGAAATGACAAGGAAATTGCGTTTTTAGCAGTTTACTTTTTTTTTCATAAACATTTTTTTTTAGTAGAATAGTGTGATGAGTTGTGTCTTAAAGAATCCCTTCCAACTTTGGAAAGGATAATGCTACTGCTTTGAAAGTTGGCAGTAATCATCTATAGAATGTGTTAATAAAGCATATTCAATTTCAACAAAATCTGATATTCCTTTTATTATTGTTGCTACAGTGGTTTACATCCTGTTTTTTGTTCCATTCATCGCATAGCTAGCACAGCTTGCTGAAGATCAAGCGCTTGAATAGACTCTGTACTTAAAAGCCTCTTTTCTCAGTTCACACTTTCTAGCATATGTGCTTTCTTTCCAACATTAGGATAGGACTTAGAGAGTCTATTTGAATTGAGACATATATCATTTTGAAGCCTAAATGTGCTCTTTTCGAATCTGCTCTTAACTGCAAATCCGTGTCTGGTGACTTTTTGTTGGTTTTGTGATGCAGGGTCATATATATATATATATATAATATGCATATGTATATTTTTTCATTCCATAGAACGAAAGCTAAGAAGTCTGGAGCTTCTTGCGATGACAATGAGGGCAACGTCTACATGCATACCAACAGCACTTACTTGTCCAAGGAACTGATTCCCTCTCGGCCAGATATCCTATCAGGCGTCCTGCAAACTCCGAAAGTTCCCGCTGAAAACTCGTATGCTACTCTCAGTGACATAGACCGGCACAATGGAGTCTCCACTTTGGCCAGACCTGACAACACAATTCCTTCGGTGTGTGGAAATGGCGCACTGGAAAGTCATGCCTATGACAGCCTTGAGGGTCCATATCAGGAAAGGGCGCCTCAGGACAGACAGCAAGCCGACACCCAGATGTATCAAGAACTTTATGACGGTAGGCCCATGTCTGAGAGTAATGAGTACTTCGCCCTAGAGAATCATTCACAAGACCACACATTGATGTCTAAGCCGCCTCTGGAGTCCACGAGTGTAGATGCTGTAAAAGGCGAGAGACCAGATAGCCACAATTACTATACCCTAGAGGGCCCGCCTGGGCAACATGCTCCCGACAAAGAGCTCCAGAGTAGGGATGGATACCAGACACTGCAGATCAATGAACGGGACCATAGAAGCGGAGGTCACCAAGTTCCTGAAGAATATGTCGAGATATTGCCATTGGGTGAAGGGGAATATACTGCTGTCACCCCCGACAAAATACTCAGCAAGACCAACGGTGTGTTTGAATTCCAGACACAAGGGCAAATCAATGACGTGGAATTCAGTTCTGAGCACGGGACCAGCACGGCAAATCCTGTCACGGGTAACTATCAGTCGCTGCTGACGTCCGCTGCGGGCGATAAGGACTTTCCCCAAGGTGTTGACACGAATAGTGACAATGGCGGTTACACCAGTCTTCAAGATAACAGGAATGGCCAAGACAAGGAGACTGACTCTGTTAAACACGCCGAGAAGGCAGCATCATGTCACCACAAGACCAAGTCAAATGGCAACGAATCACACAATCACAACTACTACACACTCGAAGCTCCTCATGAGCTGCACTCCCCCGACAAAGAGATTCCTTGCCAAGGTAAATACCAGGCACTGGAGATCAACGAACGGGACCGCAGCAGCGGAGATTACCAAGTACCGGAAGAGTATGTCGAGATATTGCCATCGGGGGAAGGGGGATACACTTCGCTAACCCCCGACAAAACACTTAGCAAAACTGCTCCCTATGACCAGAAGAATGATTCTGTTGCAGCTGCCATTCGAGAGGCAACATCGCTCCATACTGCAACTAACGAACAACAGAAAGATCCAGAATGTTCAGGCGTTTATCAACCTCTCCAACACGTGCAAAGTGAAATCCAAGGGACAGAATCTAACAGCTGCCACGACACTGTGAGTCGGAAGAACAACTCGGAAGGGACTGGCTACCAGAGTCTCCGTCGACAGCCCGACTCTTCAAGGACATCCTCCGGTCCCAACGAGCCAGAATATCACGATTACCAGGTCCCGGAAGACGTGGCTGAGGGTTCCGCAAATCCTCTCCCCGATGGATTCGAAAGTGACGACGAATATAACGTTTTGGATTCCGGGAAGGAGTGCGGAACCTACCACATCTACCAAGCAGCAGACCCGAACAAATTCTAGACCAGAGCAGGATTGGCCGGTCACTTCGAGAGATGAAGACGTTTACTCTTCTAACATGTCTAAAGCTCAGTAGGTTTAAGCAAGGGTCACCTGCTGGGTAGTCTTTTCGTCAAGGCCCTTTCCGCTGTATGGTACCTGGTGAACGAATTGGGGCGAACGAAATGAGCTCAGCTGAGTTGGACAGCGCGAGGGTATGTAAGATTTGATTCGCATCCCTATATTAGCAATTTGAATTACCGACTTTGCTCCCCGAATTTGGAAGAAAAATCGACCAATCTACGTGTCTGTCTGCCCGAGCCTGATTTGCATCCGGCGAATGCATGTCACTGACCACAATGGGTGGTCAGTGATGCATGCGAACAGGCCGGATAACGCCAACATGCAGGATGTGGGGAGCGCGCCACTACTTTCTTCAACCGGAGCCCGTTAATATGAACTTGAATGTGACTATTCAGTAGGGTCCATGATGTGCCATGAATGATAATGTGTGAAGCAAATCTCAAAAGGCCCTCGCTGTCGCTCTCGGCTGGGCTTGCTTCGCTCGCCTGTTATAGCCATCATACAGGGCCTTGACAAAATCCTGCCTACTGTAGGCTTGATAGTCGGTGTTTGTTAGGTGATCCGAGTATCCTCTCGGATCACCTATTGTATCTGTACGGATTCTTTCTTCTTCTTCTTCTTTATTTCTTTCTCCTCAAATGTTGTGCAGAGGTTAACTCAAAAAGTCATTCACCTATCACTTCTAAACTGATACCATATATGTATCACGTCATAAGGACGACAGATCTAATGTATCACTGTGATCAGTCAACCATGACGTCACTATGACGTCATTATCTGAAAACACGTTCACATTCGTATCTCATTAATGGAATGGATTTTCTCAATGAAATTTACATATCATATAGTTCAAGTCAAGCTTTATTGATATATTTCATAAAATTTAGTCACGTTCATAGTAAACGAGCGCGTACGCGCGCGTTGAAATTTTAACATACTCCAATCGAGCTCAAAATTCTTTTGCACACGTTTCAGGTCATTTGGAGTATTTCAGAAAAAATTGACGGACGCGTACGCGCGCGCGCATATACGCACGCACAGCTCATATGCAATAGAAATTTCCCGTTTTTTCACACGTATCGGATGTCTGAAATGTCAAAGAATGTTTCTACCAAGTTTCAAGTCGATCCGACTCAATATGACGTCATACGGACCCGTCAAAGTTGAAATTCCGCGCGCGCGTCAATGGCGATATACAGTGCAACAATGCCAAAAAACCGCCAAATTTAAATCCGATTTTACTCGTCAGGATGGACGGTGACCCCCCATTTTCTTTACATATTTTGAAAGCTGATGAGTTGTACATATCATTTCATGGGTTGGCGATACTGAAAAAATGATTAAAAGATATCAAATTTCTTAAAAAAGTAAAAAAAGTAAATTTTCAAAATGACGTCATCAAAATTCAAGTTCACTCGAGCGTATCTCACTTATCCTTTGCCGATTTTCACCTAACTTTCAGTATGTTGTAGCTTATTTAATGTTCTTTCATATTTATTATTACAAACTTTTGATTGGATGACGTCATCACCTCGTAAAAATGGATTAAAAGTATCCTTGTAAAATTTGACCAGTTTACGTGTTATCTCTATGGGAGAGCAGTTTTTCTGGAAGTGAAAATTGACATGACTATCTTTTTCGAGCACTAGCTCACTTATGCTTCGATGAATTTTTCCCAGATTTTAATATGTTGTAGCTGAGACTTTGGGCTATCGTGAATGTGCCCTTCGTTTTTTCATACGATGTCGGGATTACGTCAAAAAACTTACTTGAAATTAAAGTTTATCTTCGATGTATTGAAATATTTCTTTCTTTTTGCAATGTTATGTGCAATAACTCAAGAGAAACATACCCTATCACCACCATATTTTGCACATATTTAGTTCATGTCACGAACATTATTTCATAAAATAACAACGACTTGATCAGACGCCATCTTGGGTATGTAAATTAGGGTCAAAGGTCATAGATGTTTCATCCTGTATCTTGGTGAATACATGTCCTTTCTTTCCCATATTTTGCACACGTAAAGACCATGTTACAGGGATCATTTCATAAAATAACCACTTTTTGCTCAGATGCCATCTTGTCTGTGCAAAGTGGGGTCAAAGGTCATATGTACTTCTTTTTCTATTTTCACTATGACGTGTTATCTCTATGGGAGTGAATTTTTTTAGATGTGAAAATTGACATGACTCTCTTTATCGAGCACTATCTTACTTATGCTTCGGTGAATTTCTCTCAGATTTTAGTATGTTGTAGCTGAGACTTTGCACTATCACGATTCGAATCATTGATTAAAAAAGAAATCGGATCACCTTAATTTGTCAGTGATGACAAATTACAATCTCTAGTTTGGTTTTTTTTTTCTCTGATGTAACGGAAATAAAGCAGAAATAATTATGGATTAAAAAATAATAGGGAAATCTGCTGAATGAGGAACATTATTAGGTGATACGCTTTTAGCGTATCACCTATTGTGATTGTCAAAATCTGTCTTTTTTCTTATTCTTCTTTCTTTCTGGCCTATTTTGTGTCGTCAATATCTCAAGAATGACATTACGGAGTAACATGACATTTTCAGTCAACATGTCTCATGACAATATCTAGCCACAATAAGGTTTTCATGACAGTAACGTATCTATGACGTCATCTAGGCGCCATTTTGTGATTTTCGGACCATGTTACATGATCGATCATAACTTCATAACTAAAGGTCCTTTCTGTATCAGTTTTTGTGGACATAAAGTTCAGGTCACGCTCTATCTTTCTTTCTCTGATGCTAATTACCTAGGACGTCATCTAGGACGCGTAAGCGCGCGTCAAACATTTAAAAGGCTCAAAACAACTTTCCAATGGGAAATCTCGAAGTTTCAGACAATTTTAAGCGTTTCAAACAATTTTGCGCGTGCGCGTCCGTCCGCGCATTTTCGCGCGCACAGCGCGTCAGTAACATGAAAATGCACATTTTTTGACTGATCTGGATTCCTGATACTTTGAGTAACAATATCCATTGATTTCTGATCGATTTTGACAAATAACAAAGCAATGCACTGGCGTCAAAGTTGAAATTTCGCGTGCGCATCTATGTGCAAATATAGTGAAAAAACATGTCTTTGTTTATTTCGCCATAGCTCTTTAAAACGTCAGGTGACCCTATGTTTTTATTGCATATTACAAAAGCATATGAATTGAAAATAACGTTTCAAGTATCATTATTTCCATAATTACAATATGACGTCATCATATCGTCATCTGAAATCAAAAAAGTGGAATTAATTTTTTTAAGGTACTGTTTCTGACATTCATTTGCTCGTATCTCTCTTGTTTAAGCTCAATATTATCCCAAATTCAGATATGTTGTACTTTGAACATTTGCCTTTTAAGTCCATGTCATGCTTTTGATATTTGATGACGTCATCATACCTTAAATTGTGATTAAAGGTAAAGACGCAAAATCGGACAAGTTTACGTGTATTGTCTATGGGAGGTGATTTTTTTTAAAAGCATCAATTGACTTAACAACGTTTAAGCACCTTTATCTCAGCTGATTTTGCTTCATTTCCTCTGAAACTTTAATATGTTGTAGCTGAGACAATAAGCTGCAGTAATCATGCATTTTATTCTTTGAAATCTCCTCATCAGATTGACAATTTTGCAGTTTAAAACTGAAAATGAAAATGGAATGTGGACAAAACGATTCCCCATGTATCTTTCACATACATAAGTTTACGTTCCCCATATTTTCTCGTCGAGACGTATGGCCGAGTGGTTAAAGGCGCCGTCTCAGAGACGTGAGATTGCGGGTTCGAACCCCACAAGATCACGAAACATTTTTTTTTTTAATTTTACTTTTTTTCTTCAATTTTGTATTTCATATTCGTCCATGTAGAAATCACGTTCGTATATAAACGCACCTATACACACACAGAGACACACACACACGCCATATCCCTCTTTTTTGTGTGTTGGAGACCACATTGCTTCGACTGCAGCAACATTTTGCAGGGTGACTTTGTCAAACCGATCATAGTATGTAATGACGACGACTGAGGTGTTGTACTTTGAACAATTGTCTTTCAAGACGATGTCATTGTTTTGTAATTTGATGACGTCATTACACTGAAAATTGTGATTAAAGGCAAGGTATCAAAACCAGCCGATTATAGATTTATGTCTGCGGGACGTATTTTTCCCAAGTTGCCAGAAATGGCATAGTGACCTCAGTCGTTACAGGGCCGCTTCTCCGTCTAGCAATGCAATAGATGTTCACCAGGCCACGTTAGTTGAGTGGGCATTGACTTTCCCCCTGTTATATCTATACATTGTTTTTTTTTGTCTTACCATTTCCGTGGATGACCCGTGGCCGAGTGGTTACAGAAACGGTTTCGCATGCACGCTCAATATAACTTCAAGGTGCCTATATCACATTCTTTTCTTTGTCGATCACAGATGACCGTCATCTGATGACCACAAGCGTATCACCTAACTCGTCCTCAATGTGACGAGTTTTCATGTCTCGTTATTATTGTCTTTCCCGGACAAAGACTATTGTCATGGGGTTTCACTTGAAAAAAAAAAAAAAAGGAAAAATGGCTGGTATTGAGTGGGTGAGAAGAAAAACCACAATTCAGGTGAATTGTCTGAATGTACTTCAGCATTGTGTATAACCAATTTTCCCGTATGTAACTAGACCATTACAGGCGTGTGGAAGTAAAAGCCTGCCCTCTTTGTGACAGGTCAGTTCTTTTCGTGATTTCGTACGAGGTACTGTTAATGCTGGTATCTTTATAGTGGTTCTTTACCTCTATTTCCAAATGAAGCAGAAGAAAGAAGCAAGAAGCAATTAATGAGGATGATGGACACCATAAAACGAAAGAATAGTTATATTACAAACCATGTGAAAATTACACAAAATACATGTATTCAAGAGTTTGCATTCGTCGGTGCTTTACACCCACACCTCTTAATTCTGTCTTCTTTCTATGTTATATGTATAATCATTGAATATTGATTGAAATATCGTGCTAGGTTCCTTCTGCTGCAATGGGCAGGTTACTCAGTGATACATGCCCAATTTTCGGATTTATTTAGATTAACATAATAATTGCATATACAATAGTCTGACGAGAGTAATATTTCTGTCGGTTGTAAGCTGTGGTTGTGTTCACTGATTACATCTACTTTATCAAAATTGAAGTTGTATTTGCTTTTTTACGTGGTTCACGTACTTCACATTTAAGGAGTAATGTCACCTTTACTTTTACGGCACACTGGCAATGAATATTGGTATTATTATGCATGAGTATACAGTAAGATTGTTGGCATTATTATATATATAATATATATATATATATATATATATATCTTCCCTTTTTTTTGGTGATTCATATCGTAACTAATGATTATCATAGTTTTTATTACATTTGTATATTGTGAAGCTGTACATAAAGCATGAGATGATAGCAATACAATAGAAACAATGAAATAACAGATTTTATTAACCCAGCGAAGTTTAACAATAAACAAACTTCTAAAGTATTCTGTAATGTTGCATCTGGCTGTCTGGTATGATTTGGTCAACAGATAATACAGTAAAGGTATCATATATAATTATATATATATATATATATATATACATATATATATATATATATATATATATATATATGCAAAACGTAGAATGGCATAAAGACGCTTCATTCTGGCATTGCCTGGCGGGGCGGAAGCGCAGCTTGGTTTAGAAACAAGACACCAAACAGGTTAGTCCTCACATTCTTCATCAGTGACCAGGGTGCGATGTGATGTTAGATTAAAATCTGTTTCTGAGACAGACACACACACAAGAAAATAGTAATATATATACACATATATATATATATATATATATATATATATATATATATACTTATATATCTATCTATATGTATATATATATATATATATATATACATATATATAATTATATATATATATATATATATTATTATATATATAGTATATATGTGACCGTGTACCACAAAACAAACAAAAAGTCGCACCCTTTGATTTTAAGTGAGGACTCAAAAAAGGTGAAATGGTTCAACCAAGTAAATCTAGAGGTTTTCATATTTTCTGAAAGAGCTATCCTTCTTTTTCATTATTCTTCGGTTTGGTGTCATAACATGATTGTGAAAGTGTGTTTTTAAGCAGTTTTTCCACAACCCCTTTTGGGGGAAGAGTAGAATGATCAGGCTTGCCTTAGAGACCGCTTTCCATGTCCTGAAATCCTTTATACACTCTTCACTTTAAAGTCTAATAACTTTTGAAACGATAACGCTACTGCTTTGAAAGTTAGCATTAATCATGGGCAGAATGTGCTAATAGAACATATTACATTTCAGCTTAATCTGATAATCCCTTCATTTGTTGTTGCTCCAGTGGTTTACATCCTGTGTTTTGTCCCTTTCATGGCACAGCTAGCACGGCTTGGTAAAGATTAAGCGCTTGCCAGAATAGACCGTGTACTTCAGAGTTTCTTTTCTGCCCTTAACTGAAAATCCATGTCTGGCGACTTGTTGTTAATTTGTGGTGCAGGATCACATATAGTATGTGCTGTGTGTGTGTGTGTGTGTATGTATGTTATTATATATAAGTGTATATACATATGAATATATATATATATATATATATATATATATATATATATACGCATGCATATGTATGTGTATATAAATAAAGACATATATATATATATATATATATATATATATATATACATATATACATATATATGTATATACCATGATATGAAATGCACTAGACACGATGGTGACACACAACGCGTGTTTCGCCTGTTCTGGTGGAGTAAATGCTGAAAGTGTTCGATAGTTCTGTACCTTTGTCATTAATCCTCCGTGAGACATAGACTGATAGACATGAAATGGACGCCAATACACGTCGGGGGAACATACAAAATAACAACAAAAATATTGTTTACTTTACCGTAGAAAAAAATTCAATTACCACAACAACAACAACAAAAAGGAACAGAAATTGCCATGTCAAATGTTAGCCAATTTCACGAAAATGTTTTGTGTGTGCGTGTGTGTGTCTTTTTTTTTCTCTCTAGGCGCTTCGATAGATAAGGTGTGTGATTGTATTATTTTGTATTTTGTTGTATGGGTGTGTGAAACTTTATGATTTATCTAACATAAATCTGGTGAGTCTGGTTGTTCAAGTCTGTGTTTATTTGCACATCTACTTCCATGTCATCTAATTCTATAAATTTGATGAAATTTCTTCACCTCAGTTGTTTTATTAGACTCTGCAAACATGGCAAGGCTGGGAATTTATGTTGTCTGATAAACACGTACAACACCGGCCAGGGAATGGTAACGCGACATTTAGCGAGACAATTGCTGCAGTCTTATATTCTCCAAAGATTTAGGGTTAGGGATATGGTTGAAATAGGTGTTCGGTTTAGTTTGATGTGGGGATTAAGGTTTAGGTTATGCTTGTGTGTAGAATTATGTTTGGCTTTACCGTGCAAATATTTCATGGAAACAATTGTCGCAGGAGCAAATGTCACGGAATCTAGTAAATGATACGCATTGAAGAGTATACGCTCGTGGATAACGGGTAAGTTCAGTGGAGATTCTATACGGCTGCGTGTGTTTATACTTACACAGAAATAGTAATACGGCTGTCAAAAATTTGTTACGGGTTTCTCGAATATATCTAAACAGACTGAACCAGCCTTTCCACTCCATGAATCTCGACGCTACAGAATCTCTAACACTTGTTATTCATGAATAATAATCCACGTGACAAGAACTTGACTGAACAGCGCAACAACACACATTTCATTTTACCTCACAGAGAAAACAGAAATAATGACCTCAGTATAACTTCCTTTGATATGTCATATCAAAATTACATTATTACATTATTACTTTAATGTATTAATGATAAGACACTAGTGTTATGGATACATGTGCATTGTATTGTCATTTCTGGGCACTTTATTGTTCCGCGGAGGAATATGTAAATAAAGAGTTCGACAAGATGACCGAGATCGACCAAACACCTTGTTTGAGAGTCTGGGTAGTTTTGGTGGTTATGATGGTTCGCTAGGCGAAGTTAACACCTCCGTAACAAATTGGGGGCACGTCACAGGAGTTTGGCAGGGTTTCTGCGGACTTAGGTGATTTGGTCGGGCTTGATATGACCCCAGGAGTGTTTTTTCGTTCTCGCTTGGCCGATGAATTTCGGTGAGCAGCGTGGTGTAGCACTCTATGCTATGTCGTGGACATGGGCGATCGCGATACAGTTTACGTCGCGTCGCGCAACTACGTACAGTGTTGTATGTAGTTTGCATCGTGATTGTTACAACAGTTTACTGTATGTGCAGGTGTTACGATTTGAGAAAGCATGATGCGTTTATGGCGTAGTGTGTGTGTGTGTGGACGCGGAGTGATATGTTATACATTTTGATGTAAATCGGTCGTCTTTCTGTGTCTGCGTGAGGGAAGCACACGTTCGTTTTTCTTTCGGGATCGAAAGGGTTAATTTGGCACGTGCGTAGTGTTGAGGATGGTTTAGTCCAGTTATACGCTGCGCGTGTGTAGTGTTTGCGTGGAAACGTTGGTCAAACGTTGGTCGTTGGTCCCGTACGTGGTGGTTCGTGTGTGGTTCAGCATACGGTCATTCTACGGCGGTTCGTATGTGGTTAAGCATACGGGTTATTCCACGGCGGTTTGTACAGCTGTATGTGGTTTAGCATACAGGTGATTTCACGGTGGTTCGTGTGTGGTTTAGCACACGGGTTATTCCACGGTGGTTTGTATGTGGTTTAGCATACAGGTGATTTCACGGTGGTTCGTGTGTGGTTTAGCACACGGGTTATTCCACGGTGGTTTGTATGTGGTTTAGCATACAGGTGATTTCACGGTTGTTCGTGTGTGTTATAGCACACGGGTTATTCCACGGTGGTTTGTGTGTGGTTTAGCACACAGGTAATGCCATTGTTGTTCGTGTGTGGTTGAGCACACGGGTTATTTCAAGTCGATTCGTATGTGGTGTAGCATACGGGTTATTCCCAGTCGGGTCGTGTGTGGTATAGCATACGGGTTATTGTTTATAGTGCGACTGGTTTTCTTCAGTTGAAAAGAGTTTTTCAGCTGGCTGACTGGTGAGAAGTCAGGTTTTCTTGTTGCACTATTAACTGTACATTACTGGTGCATAATGGAGAAAGATCAAGAGTTTTCCATTGAGAAGTTTGTGGATTCACCCACAGTTGAGGAGTTGCTAACCTTGAAAAAGGTTGATTTGTTGCGTGTTGCAGAAAACTACAAGGTTCCTGCTGTGAAGAGTACAATGAAAAAGTCAGAGATTACACAGCACACAATCAAATTTCTTGTAGATGAAGAAGTATTTCCCCTCCAGGCATTGCGTAACTTATCAGGTAGTCCCCCTGGTGATGTGCAAGGGAGTGTAGAAGTACGTCTGAAAGAGCTTGAACTTGAGAAAGCGAGAATTGAGTTAGAGAGAGAGAGGGTTTCTCTAGAAAGGGCTCGTCAAGTCGGTGAGAGAGAGTATGGTGTAAGCGTCAGTGGTGGGCATTTTGATATCGCCAAAAATGTCAGAATGGTCCCTGAGTTCGATGAAGGAGATGTGGATAGATATTTCCTGCACTTCGAACAGGTGGCGGATAGCATGGAGTGGCCGAAAGAAAAATGGCCTCATCTCTTGCAGACTAAGTTAAAGGGAAAGGCATGTGATGCTTATGCTTCACTTTCGCGCGAAGAAGCTCAGGATTATGCAACAGTAAAAAAGGCAATCATGAACGCGTACGCCTTGGTTCCTGAAGCGTACAGACAGAAATTCAGGAATAGTAGAAAACTAGAGTCACAGTCATTCAGAGAATTTGCAAAAGTGAAGGAAATTGCCTTCACTCGTTGGCTGCAATCAGTAGGCGTGGCTACTGTTGAAGATTTGCGGGAACTTGTGCTATTAGAGGAGTTTAAGAGTTCACTACCTCAAGAGGTGCGTACACATATTGAGGAACAAAAGGTGAAAACTTTGTTGGTAGCTAGTACAATGGCTGACGAGTATACTCTGTCCCGTAGTCATGGAAACAGGTATGTAGGAAGCAAATATGCAGCTCCTAATCGTCTAAGTGTTGGCAAGACAAATTCTAGCAGTAAGACAGAGGTGAAGGCTGGTCTAGTAGTAGAAAATGAGACTGACAAGAAAGGTAGGAACACTGAGAAGCCTATTGTGTGTTTCCATTGTAGGCAACCAGGGCATGTGAAGTCTACTTGTCCCGTTCTGAACAAGAAAAAACAGGAAAAAGACAAAGAAAAGAAGTCTCATCCAAATGGATTGGTGAGTCGTTCGGTTGAATCGACAGGTGATGGGTGTGAACAAGTTCAGAGTGTGATTAAGTCAGCTGATCAAGACAAGATTAAGTCTCAGTATGAACCATTCACTTCTGTAGGCTATGTGTCATTGGTAGGGTGTGATGAAGCTAGAAAGGTTACCATCCTGCGAGATACTGGTGCATCCCAGTCATTGATTCTTGACAGTGTTTTACCTTTTGGGCAAACGTCGTCCACAGGCACAAGTGTACTGTTACAAGGAGTAGAAGGAGGTTACGTTGAGGCCCCTCTTCACACAGTCGATTTGCAGTCAGGCCTAGTTTCAGGAAGGGTGAGCCTTGGTGTTAGGAAGTCACTTCCTATGGATGGTGTAGCATTGATATTAGGCAATGATCTTGCAGGAGACAAAGTGACTATTCCAGTGGTCAGTGCAGTCCCTTTGGATAAAGAAGGAAATGAGACAGCTGCATTGGTTCAGGAATTCCCTGAAGTTTTCCCAGCTTGTGTAGTCACACGTTCCATGTGTAGAAAATCAGAGGAGTCTGAAATGAAGGCTAGTCCAGGGGATATCGGTCTAGAAGGGAGTTTCTTCTGTCAGATGGATGATGTAGAAGTAAGTAGAAACGCAGCATCAAAATCACATCAGATAGTGGATGAGTCTCAGCCTGTAGATGAAACTGAGATTGGGTTGAACAAGAGCTCTTTGATTGACGCACAGAAGAATGATCCACAGTTGGTAGCATTGTGTGACAGTGCTCTTGCTGAAGAAGAAGCACTGAGTGAAAGGACTTGCTACTATGTGAAAGGAGATGTGTTGATGAGGAAGTGGATGCCAGTTGACTCTTCTAGTGATGAAGAATGGCGAGAAGTTCACCAAATTGTCATTCCAAGAGTATTTCGTAAACATATCTTGAGTGTGTCGCATGAGTCAGCTCTTGGTGGTCATCTTGGAGTCAATAAGACGGTTGACAAGATTTTGAAACATTTCTTTTGGCCTGGCTTGAGACGGGATGTTTCAGATTTCTGTAGAACTTGCCATGTTTGTCAAGTGGTGGGGAAACCTAATCAGAAGATTCCTCCAGCTCCCCTAAAGCCTATACCAGCATTTGATGAGCCGTTTAGCACAGTTATCATAGACTGTGTTGGTCCTTTGCCAAAGACAAAGGCTGGACATGAGTACTTGCTCACTATGATGTGCGCTTCTACGAGATTTCCAGAAGCTGTGCCACTTCGGCGTATTACTGCACAGAACGTTAGCAAGGCGTTAGTGAAGTTCTTCACAACGGTTGGCTTGCCAAAGGTGGTGCAATCAGACCAGGGTTCCAACTTCACTTCAAAGATATTTCAGCAAGTGATGCGTGAGTTGGGTATCAAATATGTTACCTCGAGTGCCTATCATCCACAGAGTCAAGGCGCTCTGGAGCGTTTTCATCAGACGCTGAAGAACATGATGAGAACATACTGCTTTGAGGTCGAGAAGGACTGGGATGAAGGCTTGCCGTTGTTGCTTTTCTCGGTGCGAGAGTCTGTGCAAGAGTCCTTAGGATTTAGTCCCTTTGAGTTAGTGTTTGGACACGAGGTTCGTGGTCCATTGAAGGTCTTGAGAGAGAAGCTGTTGGGTGAGGATGAGTCACCTGGTTTGTTGAATTATGTGACCACGTTCCGTGGTAGGCTGACTCGTGCACGTGAATTTGCAGCTGGACATTTGAGAAACAGTCAAAAGAACATGAAGCAGTTGTTTGATAAGAGGTCCAGGGAAAGAATGTTCAGTCCCGGTGAAAAGGTATTGATACTGTTGCCCATTCCTGGTAACCCTCTGTGTGCTCGCTTCTCTGGTCCCTATGTCGTGGAGGAGAGATTGAGTGATGTGAATTACATCATTCAGACGCCAGACAGGAAGAAAAAGAAACGGTTGTGTCACATCAACATGTTGAAGAAGTATGTTGAGAGAAGTGCAGGTGAAAGTGCGAAGCCAGTCATGTATGTGGTAGGAGCAGTCCAAGATGTCCCTGTTCCCAAGACGAGGAAGGAGCTGATGAGATTCATCGGAATGGCCGGATATTACCGTCGCTTCTGCCATAACTTCTCGGATGTTGTGGCACCCTTGACTGATCTCCTGCGGAAGAATGTGAAGTTCCAGTGGTCAGCAGCATGCCAGTCTGCCTTCGACCAAGTGAAAGCGATCCTGTCGAGTGGTCCTGTATTGGCAGCGCCGGACTTCAAGAAAGGCTTCAGCCTAGCTGTCGATGCCAGCGATGTCGGAGCAGGCGCCGTGCTGATGCAAGCTGATGACGATGGAGTGGACAGACCGGTCGGCTACTTCTCAAAGAAGTTCAACGCGCACCAGCGGAAGTATTCTACCGTTGAGAAGGAGACCCTAGCGTTAATTCTTTCGCTCAGCCATTTTGATGTCTACGTGGGCAGCACAACTCAACCCGTTGTTGTGTGGACTGATCACAACCCACTGACATTCGTCAACAGAATGAGAAACAAAAACCAGAGACTGATGCGATGGAGTTTAATCCTACAGGAGTATAACCTTGACATTAAGCACATTCGCGGAAAGGAAAACATTGTCGCAGACGCCCTTTCTCGTGCTTAATTGAGACATCTCAGTATTTTGTCTTGTTGCCAGATGCAACATTTGTGCAAATGTATTTTATGTTTGTAACACTTTCAACAGGTATAATTTTGTTTTGCAAGTACACAGGACAGTGTGTGTACATCATGTATATGTACAAGTGGTACATGTATGCATCTTGCATACACTATAATTGTGATGCCAACAGCATGAATGGCACTTTGAATGTGTAAATAACAACATGGAAGTATCTTCAGACATGTTTGTGTTAATAAGGAAACACAGCAAGCTATATTTGTGCTTTGAGTCACTCAACAAAAGAAGACACTATGAAGGCTGTTTTAAGTTATGCTAGCCATCAACAGTTGTCAAGAATGTGAGTTGTTGGTAAATTGATTTCAAACAGGTAGTGTCGCTGTTTGTATAGAGAATGTGGTGTATCGAGTAATGTAGGTACAGTTCAGGTACTTGAGGTTTCATACTTGTACATGTACAGGTATTGGTTAAATTTGTTGTGGCATATTATATCCTAAGTTTATTGGATGTTGCCTTTTGGATTTAATTAGCATGTATACTGTATTAGGTACAGAAATTATATAGTTATACATGTACAAAGCTTTTGCTCATTATTATAGCTCAATCATTGCCTTGGCAAAGGTGTTCAGTATTTCACATTTGATCCAACATACCAACAGGCATATATTTAAGCTGACTGTGTTATACCAGGATGTATACAGGCAGGTATACACTCACTTATTAAGTTTAGGTGTACACACAGGTTATCATCAAGTATATCTCATTCAAGTTCATTTGATGCCTTGTCAGGCAGGTCATACATTTGGTGTTTTGTATGTTGACAGGAAAGTTTTCAGAAACATAATTAGGGTATATGACATTTGTTGATATCTTGACATTTCAATAGATGCTGACACAACGTCTACAGGTATATGCAAGTCACATAGCATGGAATATGATGTTTTGGTTTTAGGTTGTAATATGATTACAACAGTTGGATTATATGCAGTTACTTCTTGAAGAGATGACGTGTCTATGATCTTCGTACACAGGTTAATCATTATGACAGTGTAAAATTGACTTATATGTATGTTCTAATGAGGAAACCATCTGATTTTGGTACAACGTGTATTGTTTGTATGCATGACATGATTGCATAAAGGTTAAGGTGTTGAGAAAATTAACATTGCAGTATTCAGTGTTGCACAATTACATGCAATTCTAGTATGCTGTAACTCACAAGCAGCAGTAACTCACGAGAGTGTTAGTTTGGTACACGTTGAATGGTACTAAAGTCGTACATGTTTTATCACAGGTTATGATGATAATATAACCATAGCATACTTCGTTTATGTGTTCTTATAATGATGCAACCATGGTAAACTCATGGAGTTATAAGAGTGAATTGGAAGAGGAATGTACAATGCTGTTCCAAAATATTGTGCCAACGTACATAGAGTCCATTTGTGTTAAAACGTTAAATGCACTCTTTTAGGGGGGGAAGTGTTATGGATACATGTGCATTGTATTGTCATTTCTGGGCACTTTATTGTTCCGCGGAGGAATATGTAAATAAAGAGTTCGACAAGATGACCGAGATCGACCAAACACCTTGTTTGAGAGTCTGGGTATTTTTGGTGGTTATGATGGTTCGCTAGGCCAAGTTAACATCCCGTAACACTAGCAACTACTGACTGTGTCAAATCACATCCTTGATTTTGATGCATGTGCATGTTATGCCTGCCATCGCTTCGTTGTTTATGAAGACGTTGTTGGATTCTGAAATTTTGACCAGAGGTAGATAAGTTAAAAAAAAAAAATATGAAGTCTTCCTAGGCCTACTGATCAGAGGAATAACCCACGTTTGTGTTCGTCATGACATTGACCTATTGGATTTTATTCATCTTTCTGATGTCTCCGTATCTATCTATCTATCTATCTATCTATCTGTCTGTCTATCTATCTATCTGTCTATCTCTCTATCTATCTTTCTTTCTTACTTACTTTCTTTCTTTCTTTCTATTTCTCTCTCCCCTCTCATTATACTATACTATGATGTTTTAGAATTGTCTTATGTTATATTATATTGTATCATATTTTAGTATATTAATTATGATATACACGTATCATATAAAAGATGTACGCATACACATTAAATCATGGACAGTAAACACGCTACAACTCATGTAAATAACCAATATATTAACAAAACTTGCAGTAATGAAGGAGCCGTCTTCACATTGTCTAAATATCAATTTCCCTTGTTGTAAAAAACAAACAAACAAAACAAAACAAAACAAAACGGTGTGTCCCAATCCTGGACAGTCGGGGGGGGGGGGGGGCATGGGCAAATCTACTTTTATCGAGTCAATAGTTGTAATTGCATATCCACGTGTCTGAACATACAGTGTAGGATTTCTATTCCAACCGCTGAAAGAAGAGGCAAAGTCCAACCGATATCTGTGAAGTAGCCTTCATGGGGATTACCATTGATATGATTATAATCGAAGAGACATCTACTTCAAAAGAAGTGCAGTGCCTAATCAAGTAGGATTCCATTTTCTCTTTTTCTTTTTCGTCTTCTTTTTCTTCCTTTCATACACGATACATTGCACAACGGGTTGGCCTATATCGCTTCAGTAAACTTTACAGTCAATATAGGAGGGCACATGTGAACGCTTTGCTTGCATTATGCACTGCTTTAGTACAATGTATTGTTAATTGGGATTCCATGTCGCACTGACGCCACACAAATTACACTATACGAAAGACTTGTAAGTACGTTGTATTGGTATTGGACTCGCAATGTATACAAAACGCGTTGGACGTACGGTCTAACGGTCACTTTACACAAGAACAACTGATCACTGCATTTGAGAAACACTGTTGGGTTGTCGTGAAAGACACTCTGATAGTCATTACAGCGTATTAACCATTTTAGACCATCACACAACATTGGAGTGATCGCAGTCTACTATATAATATCTGTAACACACCAGCCATGTCAACTATACCGGTATTATACCACGCGGAGAGCTCGTTCTTCTCACAAAAGGTACGTTTCCATTACCATCATCTGAGTGATAATACAATTTGAGAAGCAGCAAGCACATTACGATTGGATGAAACGATCGTATGAGTCCATAAAAATATTCTTGCTTTTGTTACCTTCACAAATCTTTATTTCGTGTGGACCATTTACGAGTGTATCAAACAGCTAGTCCTGCATGAGTAATGTCATGTCAGTTCATTTAACAGTATAGAAGTGTCAATTCAATACCATCCAGTTTCCCGAGATTAGTTACCCCTTGGTTATATCGTAGAATGCCACAACAAATTCCTTCTAGGGTATTATCTCGTAGTGCCAGGAAATTAAACTACGTCATGAGAAGGAAAAGGATTTTATTTCCCAAGGCCAATGGCATTACCATCGCTTCCCGTGCGTTCTTCATTAGATAATAAATTGTGTTTGCTTGTTTGTTTGTTTGTTTTTTTTTTGTAATTTAGGAAACGGAGGAAAACAAAGGCCTGTACCTCTGCAATTTCTGAAACTTTCATGTGCATACCTGAGTTTCGTTTGTTTTATTTTGTTTTTGTTTTTTTTACAGAACACTTGCGAAATAGTAGGCCTACTTTATACCACCCCAACTACTTTGGATACCCAGCTCTTCATGTATATAAATCTGCTTGCTTCCAAATTGCGCTAAATCCATCATTTTTAAATGGATTTAGCGCCTTTTGGAGGAAGCTCTTCAGATATATATATATATATATAATTTATATAAATATATATACATGTATTCTTTTATTCATCAAAAGAAGATTTTATCACTTGTTGTTTAACAATGACGCAAAGGAGAATATCTGCGAGTTCCAGATTATCGTTGTTATTTTTTTCTCTTTGTGAGCCATCCCGTGCTTGCATTAGGTCAAGAATATGCAGCCGTAATAATACCCGTTTGCTGTCTATACCAACAACGTACTTTGTTCGTGTTTGTGCTTACCTGTGTGTGCGTTTGTGTGTATGTGTGTGTGCCTGCCTACCTGCCTGTCTGTATGTCTGTCTGTTCTGGCCTATATGGGGTATGCAGGCTCGACTGGCCTTGGCGGAGAAGGGCATAGCGTACAAGAGTCGTCTGGTGAATTTGCTCATGAGCGAGGTCCACGAACTGTGGTACTTGCGAAACGTCAACCCCCATGGAACAGTGCCCGCCATGGAGCACAAGGGAACTTTCTTCACAGACTCTGCCGACATCATCGACTACGTCGACACATTACCGTCGTCGAGTACGTAAGGACTTCTATTTGTCTTCATGCAGAGTTGAGGAATTATGCAGTAAATTACCAATGTATAATGCTTAAATGAATACATAAGTTGTAATAAAACTACTCTCTCTCTCATACTCTCTCTCTCTTATATGTGACCGTGCATCACAAAACGAACAAAAAGTCGCACACGTTGAGTTTATGTGAGGACTGGAAATAAGTGAAATGGGTCAACCTAGCCAATCTTGAGGTTTTTTTTTTATATTTACTGAAAGAGCAAAGTTAATCTTCTTCTACATTATGTTAAAGTTTGGGATTACAAAACAAACTGGCCGAAACTGTGTTTATAGCAGTTTTTCTCAAGCACTTTATTGTAAAACAGTGTGATTAGATGTTTCTAAAGAGAGTCCACTTTTCATTTCATTTCTTAAAGATCCTGTACACACTCTTCACTTTCAACTTTAATAACTTTTGAAAGGATAATGCTACTGCTTTGAAAGTTGTCATTAATCATGGACAAAATGTGTTGATAGCGCATGCCTAATTTAAGCTTAATTTGATAATCCCTTCATTGTTATTGCTCCGGTGGTTACCACCCTGTTTCTTGTCCCATTCATGGCACAGCTAGCACGGATTGGTTAGGATTATTAGTGCTTGAATACACTCTTTACTTCAGAGCCTCTTTTCTCAGTTCACACTTTTCCAGAATGTGTGCTTTCTTTCCAACATTTGGATAGGTTAGGAGAGTCCATTTGAATTCAGTTATCCATCTTAAAGCTTAGAGTCTGCTCTTTAATAATATGCTCTGGACTAAAAATCCATGTCTGGGGAATTTTTGTTTGTTTTGTGGTGCAGGGTCACATATGTTATTATTATTATTATTATTATTATTATTATTATTATTATTATTGTTATTATTATTATTATCATATGAAGAGCTTGCTTCCAAAAGGCGCTAAATCCAATTTTTATCGAACTCCATCTTTCGCATGATTCGAACAGATCTTTGTCATGTGCATATAAGGCACTAAAAATTTAATCAAAATTGTTTGAGGAAATATGAAAAAATCAAGCATGAAATTCACGCTTTCAACCAAAAGGCGCTAAATCCATTTTTGCTTTCAACCAAAAGGCGCTATATCCAATTTCTCTATTCCGGTCTCTGATTGGTCAGAGCACGCCAGCTAGGGGTGCTCTGACCAATGAGAACATGCAACACGTACTATTACATGCAGCGATACTGCACTACATAGTTCAATGGCAATTCTTCACGGTCACCACTGTTGTCTGTAGTGCTGTACAGAACAATGGCTATCAGTCGAAAGTACATGACAGTTTCATAATGGATGAAAGACCCAAGACTGCCGGTGATCTAAAAAGTGGTACGAAAAGTGGAAAAATGAAGCAGTGCTGAAGAAATGCAAGGCTAAGCAGTGGAAATACAGCTGTGAAAGGTGAGTTTACTTATCTGTACGACGCCCAGATTAAGTCAGTCCCATATGTGCATCTTGGTGTTGGGACTGAGATGGGCATCATACTCTATTTTGAACATGTTGAGTTGATTTATGAACAACGTAGAATGTCAAATTTGGGTTTTATTACAAATTTTATAATTAATCATTCAATGGGATCAATAATCTGGGGAAAATTGTGAAATGGGCCCCACCATGCACCGGCACCACAAACAGGGCTCGTCGTGCATCAATGTAAATTATCAGCTGATTAGAACTATGTATTTTACGTGTTGGCTACCAGCTAAATGTTTACCTGTACTACTATAAGGCTGTACTGTAGAGCTCTAACGTTAGAGCTCTATTAAATGTTAGTACTATATAATATGTTTTAGTAAATTAAACCTTTTGATCTACGGGTTCTGCTCGACGATGCAATACCAAGCAAGGTAAATTTACTACTAGGCCTATACTAGTAGCTACTACCAGATATTATAGGGTGGACTATTAGCAACAGGGCTGCGTGTGTATAAACAGGGTAAATTTACCGGTACTTTTCGGCGATGCAATACCAAGCAAGGTAAATTACCAGTAGGCCTACTACTAACATATAGGGTGGACTTACAGCAACAGGGCTGTGTGTGTATAAACAGGGTACTTTTCGGCGATGCAATGCCAAGCAAGGTAAATTACTACTAACGTTACTAACATAGGGTGGACTTACAGCAACAGGGCTGCGTGTGTATAAAACAGGCGAGCTGCTGTGAACCAATACTGACATGCAGTGGTGGGGCCTATTTAACAAGTATATGCCGTTAGTTTAGCGTAGGGTTGTATACCTATGGTAAGAATAATCAAGGGTCATGAGGAAGTCTTTCCAAGGATAGAATGAAGGGCAAAATTGTGAAATCGGCCCCACAGCAGTGTGCTTGCACTCGTGCATTTAGCAATTAAGCAAGGTTAGGTTAGGGTTAGGGTTTAAGTTTAGGTTAGGGTTATACTTATAGTTGAATTGGCTGTTGAATTAGTCGAGGGACATTAGGGAGTCTTTCCAAGAATAAAACATGAAGACCAAAGAAAAAAAAAAAACGGGAGAAAGGGAGGACTATGCTGTGGAAATCGGCCCCGCCTCTGTATCAATTGCTCGTAAACACCGTTTGGTTGGGCCGCATCCCATTCACAAGTTTTCTGTATACTGTGGAAGAAAGCCCCAACACCGTGCTTATGTACCGATGAACGCCACACGGTGGGGCTGAATTCACGAGTATAAACAGGCGAGCCGCTGTAGTATTAGTACCGACACGCAGTAGTGGGGCCTACTTCACGAGTATGCCAAATGAAGTGTATTGCTACATTAGATGCAGTGGAAACTGGTCCTGTTGCTGTATCAATCATGCATATTAAAGTGTCGTTTGGTGGGGCCACATACATCGGTATTAGCCCTGTATTGTGCAAGAAAGCACCATGTTGAACACCACATGGTGGGGATGTAACAGGTAAGCTGCCGTATTATTTAGTACTGATGATAGAGAGACCGTGGTGGGGTCCATTTCACAAGTATGTCACTAATTATCTGTTGAAGGAACTGTAATCAATAAATGAAGTTACCTTGACTCATTTTCTCAGTTAAGTTTTCTGTATATCTACAGCGTATAACTATTCAAGTCAGTCTATACAGTACTGCTTATGCTGTGTTGCAATGATAATGACCTGGATACCTACTTTTCTAACTGTTCGAGTTGGTCTATGCAGCATGGGTGCATTGCCCTGGTATTGATAGAATTAGATAGAGCCTGTCTAATATTCACTGATGGATCTTATAATCCTGATATGATGGCATTAGTGGGTTTTTTATGGTTATATTAAACATTAAAAAACTATGTTAAAAAATCTGTAAATCAAACTAGTCCCTTTCTTTTTGGTCTTTTAGTAGAGTAAGTGTTGCTCCAAATCACTATGGCTGTCTAGAAGCTATTGAGAAATGTATCAAAATTGGAAGTTTGAGGTTGTGTTTGCTACACGTGGACAGATATTCTAAGCCATCGGTATTAATTACTTTTGATTGAATTCTCTTATTCTTCTCCCAATTCAGGTTAATGGCAAATCATCCTTGGAAGTCATACAACCTACAGCATATCTGCAAGCAGCAAGTGTCACTGAGCTGGCAAGACACCCAACGACCTGCCCAACTCCTCGTCACGCCCAATACATCTGTCCCCCCAGGAGCAAACCTCCCAAGGAGGGAGTGGGTGTCATTAAATCGGATTCAAACCTGAGTTGGGCATTTCAACGCAGCCATGCATCGGTGGGGGCTACGCCCGTCAGCAGCCTGCCAGTGTGGTGCACCAGAACAGACTGCTCAACACATCTTGAGTGAGTGCCCTGATCTCCGCCCTCCTGACAACATGGACCTGACACACCCTACTCCTGAGACTGTAACTTGGCTACAACAACTGAGGGACGTTATTTAGCTGCCGCTGCCTCATACGCAAGAAGAAGAAGCGCACATCGATGACATTTACCATGCCTTATACCAGGAGGGTGACAGGATGCATTCATAGCAGTACATGAAAGGCCAAGATTTCTTCAGTGAATCAGAGGATTGCGAGAAATCACAGAGCTTATCGTTCATTTCTGAGCTCATGCGTACTGAACCAGACAACGGAACCATCACAGTGGTCTTAATCTCACTGAATGCTGAATCAAGCTTTCTTGAGTACGCCGGTAGGTGCAACGTACTTCGAGTGGCTGTGTGTTTTTGACATCATTGAACGTAAGCTGAGAGGAGGAGAAAACATCCCTGGAAAACAACATCAAGGTGATATTGCATGCATTGAGGCGGTGGACAGGAATTGGGTGAGGGGCTGACCTAGTGGCCCGTGCTTTGATGACTTCCTTGATATTGAATACAGTGGACATCTCAGGCAATTAGGATAAAGCAACAGTGGCCACCAATGATGAAGGGAACTCTGACTCGAGCTTATGGCAAGACATTATGATTCCTAGGGCAGGCACTTTAACTAGTTGAGATATTCTACCATGGACTTGATGGTATGCATTTCATGCGGTAAACCTCCTGTTTTGGCTGTAAATGACTTTTTAGAAATGAACATGGTAAGAAGACAAAAAAAAAAAAAAGACAATGTGATTCACAGTACAGATGCCTAGATGTAGGCCTTATTGCTGTTGACTTACGTATAAACAAAGAGTTTTGTCCACAGATGTGCTTTCATGTGCATCTGTTGCCTTCTTAATAAGTACTACAGTTTTAGCAAATTGAAATTTTTTTTTTTAACAGATGTTTGGTTAGTCCAAATCAAAAAGCCTCCAGCAAAGCCTTGCGATGCTTTCTTAGTATTAATAGGTAAAGCATACAATGTGAGGGCTTATCATAGTGATTTGTTTTCATGTCTGTTGCAGTCAGATTTCTGCATGACAACCTGTATTTTATTTTCACCTGAAGTAAATACTATCAGTCAACATGATTTCACAATCTCTGCAAGTCCTCACTTTCCTTGAGTCGCTGTACCTTCTGTATAGACTTCATGATATTCAGTGCAAAGTGTCATTAGGAAATCAAAGTGTTTTATTTGTTGTTGTTGCTGCTGCAGTTGTATTTTGCATGTGTGGAATGTATAATGAATAGGTGTACAGTATGCTGCTATTATGAGTAAAATTAAAAGCAGCATGCTGGGAAAGATTTCACATTTTGATGTGTGTGTGTTTTGGTGCATTTGTGTGTGTATGTGTATGTGGGTGTGTGTTTGGGTGTGTGTGTGTGGGTGTGTGTGTGTGTGGGTATGTGTGGCTACTGTGATGTAAATTTATGCAGTTCTCTAGTATTTACCTGGATTGCACATTAATGACATTCCCTAATACCAATGTTATTGAACAACTCAAAAGTATTTCTTCCAAAAGGCGCTAAATCCATGATTTCTTCCAAAAGGCGCTAAATCCGAAAAAATCTGAAATATAAAAATTCATAGAAAATAAATGGTGTGTGCAGGATTTTTTTAATGTGCATTTTTATTACCTACTGTGATGGCTCTTCCACTAGGAGCATAGAGCTAATGAATAAACAAGCTGTAATATGTATAATTAAAAAACATCAATTTACTCGAAAGTAGCCGGAATGGATTTAGCGCCTTTTGGTTGCAAGCTCTTCATATAAGCATTATATATGATACGAATCATAAAAATGGCAGGAAATCGCACGTGCCTTTGAATGTCTTATCTTGGAGTTAAAATATGAGTCTGCGGCTGTGTATAATAATAAAGAATAGAAATTAACGGTTTCAAGGCCATTGATTCCTTCTTACATGCACTATAATCTTTCTGTTTTGATGAATAAGGCGAGTATTAGAAATCGGTACTTGTTGCGCTCCGATTTTAGTTTCATTACGGTTTTAGAAAATCCCCAATGTCACAGTAATCATGGATTGCGTCGCTATAAATATGAAACGAAAATGGCCTTCTGCCCTTCAAGACCTTCATTGGAAATTACAAGGTGACTGTACTTGAACGGTATATACATGTATTAAAGAGTCTGAAGGTAAGGTCCTCATGAAACAGCAGAGTGTTCCATGATATTTCACTCTTAACAAGACAACTAAATGTTGTTGTTTTTTGATAAAATTATACATATCTTAACACAAATATATTTTGACTGCTTTCATTGTTTTTAAGAACAATGTCAAATATAAAATAGTTCAATTTGCTAAACATGGACATATCTGCTTTTGCATTTAACCTTCTCTCAGCAGTGATAAACTTGTATCAGCACTCATCCCACACAGCCTATCTCATGACTGTTTACCATTGGGAGCAGTGATTAACAAAAAGTTCGAGATATCATAGTGATGCATATGTGTAGCTGATTTGTATTTCAAAACATCCTAACATATAAGAATTTCGCGATAAAGCCTAGAATATGAGGAGATTTTTTTTTCTCAACAAACCTTAACTGTAGACGGTTTTGTCAAAAAAAGAAATACAACTATTGTTCACTTTTTGTCTACGTGACAATGCTTACCATTGTTTATACTGATGTAACTTTTTTACATTGGGTTTTTTTCTTTCCCTAACTCCATTTTAGAACTATTTTGAAGCATTTTAAGCTGGATTTTATTTCATCTGGAAATGGTGAATAATGTCTTTAAATTATATACATTTTTTTTAAGGACCCAAGCTATGTCCTCCCGGGGATTCAGACGAAGCCATTCGCGCACGCCACTTCCGACAACTCTTAGATCCGATCGAAATTGACATCATCTCCTACGGCGCCATATTCAATCGCCACCTGACCAAGAACAGTCGTGTTCCAAACCTTATGTCAGCGGACCAGATGAAAGGTTAGTGAGGCAGCGAGCTGGACCACAGGTCTGTTATAAGTAACAAGTATTTCCCTTGCACACAACCAAGAGGTTTCGAAGTTCGATACCAAAGTCAAACCCAAAGTACAGTGTTTTTAAAACACTTGGTAGCGAGCAGATTCATTGGAGGCCCTATTCATTCCCTACCAACCGGGGTATGTACATTATTATTCGAAGAACACAAATAGCACGGGTAAGCGAATAATTATGTGCATAATTCTTCGCCTGTGTGTGTACTTACACAGAGGTCGTAAACGATTCAATACCGGAATCTCGAATTTATCAAAGCTGGGTCAGCCTTCCCAATCAGCTAACGAAGTCAGCCCAGTTATTCCGGAGATTCGATGATTCGAATATGAAAAATCAATAAAGTTCGTTGTTCCGAATGTTCGTTAATCCGAGAATTAAATAAGATTCGTTAATCTGACAATGTTAGAAAAGTTGGTGTAAGTTATGGAACCTGATGAATTATGAACCTTATTTCGTTCTGGGAATTACGAACTTTCGGAATAGCGAAACTCCCTTTCTCATTTTGTGATTAACCAACTTTCCGAATAACAAACATAATTGCATTTTTGGAGTCACCAACAGCTTGAAAGGACAGCATAATATGCAACTCTAAAATGTCTCTCCCACTTAGAATAATTCCGTAAAACAGAACAACACCAAGCAAAACAGACCTTGAGGGACGTAAGGACAATCATATTTGTCTGACGTATAAGGCCATTTGAGAACAGGGCCGGCGCAACCGTGGAGAATACCCTACTCCACAGGGGCACTGCGGTAAGTGAGTAGTACTCATGACATTAATTGAAGGTCCAGAGTTCAAATCCCGCCAAATGCCTGCATACGTCTGGACAAGCTGTTTTACCCACCACGTCCCTTTCGAGCCAGCTGTAAAAAAAAAAAAATGGTACCTAGGTCCCGTTTAATAAAGTTTGTTATCAGTGACAACTGTCACATTTCTATTACAATTAATTTGCTCTCAGCCGATCAGATGCAAGGATTTCAGTATATAGCTTACAACAACTATGATAACTTATCACTGAAAACAAGTTTTATGAAACGGGTCCCAGGTAAATGTTAGGATAAGAATAGTGGAAGGACCTTTAGAGTAGAGGCAATAACGAACACTAATGGACCTGACTACTAACGACTTTGTTATTATCTTTAAGTATAGCAATATCACTCCTTCGTTGAACTGCGCTGCTGGTGCTATGGGAAAGTTACGTGGATTCTTCGAATCGTCTGTAATTCCGATTGTGTATAATTATATCAAATTGATGTGTCTCGTTGTCATGTTCATGATTCTGCAGCAAAAATGGCCAAGGGGGCACAGGATCTTGAAGAGATCAAGCAGAAACATCCCGATCTGGCCGTACCCCTGACAAATCGTCGCAACCTGGTTACCTTCAGTGACACAGCGAGTAACGAAGTGGCCTTCTTGAAAATTCTGGACGTGTGCGACAAGGCCCTGGCAGAGGTCGAGACAGCACTCGAAGACAGGAAAGCTGAGTTTAGTAAGTTTTTTTTTTTTTTTTTTTTTTTTTTTCATGCGATGGTATTATGTTCCATGATGATACTCCATTACTGGATAAGGAAATGTAGACCTACCTCTGAGAAATGTACATGAGTCTATTATATATAAATCTATTTATCTATGTATGCATTTAATTATCTATTTATTTATCTATCTATCCATTTATTTATTCATTGATTTATTTACGTTCATAAAATTTACATGTTCTGAGATTTATGGATTTGGAACAAAGATTCTCACATGCCACTATAAAACGAGTAGGTAGCCTACCTGTTCTAATATTTCTTTCTCTGACTTCCCTGGGATGACTTCTCATCTCTACACATTCTCATCCTGTTACCTCATCACTCCAAAGAATTTGCATGCATAGAAATTAAACATTTCACAGCCAGTAATCGAGTAATATGTGCATCAGCCACCTGGAAAGCTGCACAGGCAGGAAAGCCTGCCAGCCTGTCTTTTACTCATAGGTCAAAGTGCGGTCAAGCATGCACACACACACACACACAAAAAAAAACCCTCAATTGTCACTGCCTAAGTTTTCCATTTTCCCACACGAATTCCAATATTTTGAGGACTTTGCTGCATGGAACTGCTAAAAAAAAAAATAATACACTCTGATTATGATGTTTTCTATCAAGAAGTCGAATCTGATGAAATCACCACCTTTAACCACCTTTTGAAAAGAAATGTTATTTCTATCTCCTGTTTAGGTTGCAAAGGAGTTTGTTTTGCTTTGTTTTGTTTTAGATATTGACCAGCAGTTACATAATTATGTACTATGTTTTTTTTTCGTTTGTTTATGCATTTTCAGACAATGAGGAGTACTGGCTCTGTGGACGGAATTTCACAGCTGCTGACATTCAGTTGGCGTGTATCCTGCATCGTTTGGTATTCGTTGGTCTGGCGGAGCGCGTTTTCATCTCGAAGCGCCCTCACACGTCTGCATACTACCAGCGTGTCCTCAGCAGGACAACGTTCAGGCGGGAATGTGTCTACGCGAACAGTCTGTTCTGGAGCATAGCCATGCCAATGGCTCGCGGAATGTTGAAAAAGGCACGCCCATTTATAATCACATTTTCTCTCTTCGCTGCGGTTGGAGTGTATGCCTATCACTTCCATCGTGCCACCCTTCGCGAATACGCTATTGCGTTTCTCGACAAGTTCACGTACATACCAACTTCGTAAGACAATCATGCCTATACCTTCCCATGTGCCAATCTCCTTTTTTTAAACATTCCGGATAAGATTTAATTGGAATATTATCAATATTCTTGTGATATATTTTGATTTGTTGTTGTTGATTGTTTTGATTACTTATATTTGTTTTTGTATTTCATCACATCAATGAAGACAAAAACAACAACACAACAACAACAACAACAACACAAAAACCACACACACACACACACACACACACACTATGGATTGCATGTTCAGTGGCTAACATTTTTTTTTTTCCACTGACGTACGAGTGTTAAAAAAGGCAGGTAGATTTGTGTTGAAACCCCTGCCAGCCCCAACACGGCTATGCACGGATGCATCTCTTGAAGTTTGTTTTTACTTCTCCGCAAATAAACAAAGCAGTCACCGTATTGCACACACACATAAATACGCACGCATACACATACGCACATACATACATAATCATAGGCATCTACAAAATGTGCTTCGTTGCTCTGGGCATGGCCACAGACAGTGACAAAGGGTGCGTTTATCAACTCCTTTTCTCGGCAGAAACAGGTTTTCCAAACAGCTTTCAAGGAATTTTTACGAATTGATAAACGCAAAGCTGTTTTGAAAACCCTTTCGAAAAGCCTTTCCGAAAGGGTGCGTTTATCAACTCTCCTTTTCTCGGCAGAAACAGGTTTTCCAAACAGCTTTCAAGGAATTTTTACGAGTTGATAAACGCAAAGCTGTTTTGAAAGCCCTTTCGGAAAGCCTTTTCGAAAGCCGCAAATTTGTGGCTTTCCAAACAGGTTTCCTAAACAGGTTTTCAGAAACCTGTTTGTAAAGGCCTTTTGAAGTTGATAAACGCAAAGCTGTTCTGAAACGGCTTTGTAGTATTGTACTGCAGTTACGAACAATGCACGCCTTATAAATTATGACCTCTTCTCCTCGGGTCAAATTGCGCAATGCAGCAGCTGTGCAGTGACAGGCTAGGCGAAGAGTTGATAAACGCAACTATTTAGGAAGCCGTTTCTAAAGGGCTTTGGGAACGGCTTTCGAAAGGGCTTTGGAAACGGCCTTTGAAAGCCGTTTAAACAGGGAAAAGTTGATAAACGCTGCCAAAGTCTCATGCCGCCACTCAGAAATATTTCAAGTATGTGCTAAACTGGAGCTGCCTCACAGATAGGAAGACAATTGATCCATGTGGCATTGCATCATGACTCGTCACTCTCAGAGGAAGATAATATATGTCTTTATAATGGTAATTGCTTTTCGCCGTCCCTTCTTAGAAAACAGGCGGCACATTAATAGTACAGGGCTTTGGAAAGGGCTTTGGAAAGCCGTTTAAACAGGGGAACATTGATAAACGCAGCCTTAGATTGACAATAGTTATCCGATGTATAAATCCAAACTACATGTTTCCTAGTCAGTCTTGATACTCTGTTTCTCATCTGTTATAACTGTTGATAGAAATTTTGCAGATACTCTTCAACTGTTATGAAGGAATGTGTTAATCTATTCTTTCAACACCAACAATCGCTGGCGCCAATTGCAGAAGTAACAGAAAAATGACCTTGTCCTGTTTTGTGTGGCAATTGTTTAAAAAAAAAAATGTTTTCCCATTATGTTGCAGTTTTTCTTAATGTAGCAACTCTCGCATGTGAATGAAAACTCTTGTCAAATCTAAATGGAAATTCGAACACGAGAATACGTCAATAAATCTCATCATAAATCATTATAATCTAGCTGTACTGAATGTCATTGTGTCCTTCTTGTTGCCATGTCATATAATATTTATACCTTTTATGCATAGATGATATATTTACTCACTTATGATTTAGCTCACTTTCATAGTAAATCAGTATACTATAAAAGGAAGAAACACACAAAGGGCCAAAAGGCACACTCACAGTCATGAATGCAAACAGCAAAATTAAATGCAAATCGTAGTATAGGTATAAACCTGTACATACAGAGAAGGGTCTTGGCATCCAACCGCAAGTCTCCTGGACGTGGGGCCAAGCACTCTATGAAAAGCTGCTTTATCATAATAAACAATTTATTTCCCTGTAACAGACTTTCCGAGAAAAGTTGGATGCAACAGCTCACTGTTTGTGATTATTCTTCTGCTGCGATGGTAATGCAACAGTTCTTGGGTTCAGGGACCTATTTGACCGCTTAAACAATGAATTGTACATGCACTTGTACAAAAATACACACTTCAACACGTAATATTCATAGAAGAGACAATCACACACACACACACACACACACACACACACACACACACACACACGCACACCTACACACACATATGCACAAGTCAGGGCTGCCAACATTGGAAACTACTTGAGAGTGAGACTCCCATAGGCCAATGCTATAATTTCGGAGTCAAAATGAGTGAGATCAATAGAAATGCATGCAAATGAAATAAAGTTTTAGAGTGAGAAAGGACCAAAATGAGTGAGTCTCACTCTCAATGAGTGAGAGTTGGCAGCCCTGACAAGTACAGTGGCGGATCCAGAGGGGGGCGCAAGAGGCGCACGCTCCCCTTTATTTATCGTTCAAAACAAAAGAAATAAAAAGAAAAAAATGAAATGAAACCCGGGAGTGGCACCAAAAATAGTTACGCCCCCCCCCCCCTTTACAGAATTCCTGGATCCGCCCCTGCAAGTATACAATCAACTCGCACGAGTTGATATTTTGGCTATTATTCGAGGAAAATTCTACCCCGAACGGATATGAATACTTGCATACTATAATGTCATTGTGTCTCTTTCGTTGTGCAAAATCGAAATTCACGTACAGGTGTAAATCAAGCTCGGCGTAGATCTTGAGCAATGATAACGATATTAATATATTTATTTCATTCTCTACATTTTCCATCAATTCAACACATACACACGAGGGTCATGATATAGGTACATTTTGTGCATTTACATGTGCTTCATCCTGGCTAGAAATGCCCTAAAAATAATTAATAACAAAAAAGGTAACTGGGAACCTCGTTTCGAGCGAACTTACACCTTTCCGACGAAGACAGTTTTCATGGACGTGGAGCAATGATAGCCGAAAAGAAAACAACCCCCAAAATCCCCAAACATTCACTTTCCGATTTCTGCGAACTATGCTACAGTTATCTAACAATATAATGTAATGACTTTAACGTCAGCATATCAGCATTCCATAACTGAAATGATTGTCTACATTCCATAATGACCACTGACAATCAAATTTGTTCAGGCGAAGCGATGGTCCAAAATTTCGAATCTCTCCTCAACCTAATCAGCGTAACATATACATTTGAATGAGATATGATATCACAGGATCATAATTATAGTCCTATGTGCATCTTTACTGACAATACCATTACTCCTTTGTTACCGTGCCACAACAGACCGAGTGATCTACAAAATAATGTCTCGAAAGAAACTCTTGAAGGAGTGCTGCCCCGTCACAATAAATCTGTTTCCATAATTATGATATAAACCCTTCGATCACAGGCCCGTAGCCAGGGGGGGTGCGTCGGGTGCGTACGCACCCCCCCCCCCCCAAATTCTGAAAGGTCCACTTTTTCATAATAACGGTTTTTAGCAATTCTCAAGATAACAATCCAAATAAATATAAAGACACATTATATGTGGAAGAGTACGTTTAACAATGTTAAAAATAATTGTACGAAACCCTTTTGTTGTATGAACCATCGGATCGTCCCCATGCACACAAACACAAATGTTATGTATCAATTTGTGCGAGCTATTATTATATTGGCACTGCATGCCATGGCCCTTGGCGCGTGTGACCGGTGTTGTTTTTTTTTTTCCACTGGCCGCCCGAGTACGTGCGATTCGTGTATGACATTGAGGTTGACACTTGCATTTTTTCACAGGAACAGAGGTAAGTGGATGAAAATCTAATAGCCTCAAGTTTACATATATAATAAAAATTAAAGAAATTTCCTCGAAATTACTATAATCGAAAACCTGAGACATTTCATATCTACGTCTCACAAATCTAGTACATGTATATATAAGTACATGTTGGCATGATAATGCCTGGGGATAGATTATTATGTCAACTATTTTCCATTATGAATGCATGCTCCAATCAAATTGTGAAAAGGTGGTCATGAATTAGCATTTCTTACGAACGATCAGGAGAGACAAAACAAAATGAAAGACCTGTCTTACTCCAGTTCTCTTGTAACACTCATTGGGCCATTATGCATGCCTAACGAATTATAATAGCTGCTTTTTCTAGCCCTTTTGCTAGTACCAACATTCGAGAAAAGATCATCTATCAAGTAACTATACGATCTCCGTGCATAATCTAATGCTTTTAAACACACTTGCCTACTCGCCTTCAGCTGGCATTTGCTTACGGTTCCAACAAATTATTAGTTATACATTTTCTCATGTTGTGACAGTTTGATTGGTTCTCATTTTGAAGTGAGCCAAAACCTAAGAACATTCTCACTTATAATTTCCAAAGAGTATTATGCAGGCACGCAAACTCAATTTAGTTGTATTTCATTTAAATGTAATGGGTAAGAGGGTATGAGAGAGAATGCTGAGTTATGAAGTAAAATGGTAAAGTAAAAAGTTTGTCAGATAGTATTACAAAAGCCTGAATATTGCAAGAGCTCCGGAGTAAAAACAGTCAGGGAAAAACCCTATGTATGATAACATTGTGAGAGCCGGTTAGAAACTAACTTACAGGTAGCGGATTTCTTTGCAGGCCAAATTCGGAAATGTACTGTTGATTATTACTTATACATTTTCTCATGTTGTGACAGTTCTATTGGTTCTCATTTTAAAGTGAGCCAAAACCTAAGAACATTCTCACTTATAATTTCCAAAGAGTATTATGCAGGCACGCAAACTCATTTTAGTTATATTTCATTTAAATGTAATGGGTAAGAGGGTATGAGAGAGAATGGAAAGTGCTGAGCTATGAAGTAAAATGGTAAAGTAAAAAGCTTGTCAGATAGTATTACAAAAGAAACTCATTCTTTTTTGTTTGTTTATTTTATCATTATTTACTTATCTCTCTTCTAACTTAAAGGTAGTGGATCTCTTTGCAGCCCAAATTCGAAAATGCCTAGAGACAGCTAGTAACCAAATATGCTACTATAATTTAGTAAATAAGAAATAACCATTCCAATATGTATCTTAGTGTGCACAGTAAGACAGATCAAAGCAAATAGAAAAACATCTGAGCACTAAGCCTGAGGTCTGAATTTGCACTCAACTTCTTCCAATGGCTAACGGATGTTTAATTTTTGAATTTCACTGACCTCCAAATTCCACAAAGAAAACCTTCTTAGCATGATGGTTAATATGACATTTGACTGATATTGGAGATGTTTGCGAATCGGATCTACTACCTTTAATATTATTAAATCTAAAATGATTATTTGAAAGTTCGGAAATGGAAATATCCTACCACAAGGAGGCAAAATGTAAATGGTTCACATTTACAATTCATTTTGTTTTAAAAATTTTCTTATTTATTTTCGTTTTTGACAAACTCGCATACCAGGCTTCAGGCCTGCTAACGCGGGTATACAATAGAAAAAATAAAAGTTAAAGCAACACCAGGAAAATCACTATTCTCAATTTTGCGGCGCGCTACGCGCGCAGAGTCTCGAACACAATTAAACTTTGCAACTTCCTGGCAAAATGAGTTTTTACTATTTCCTAGATGAAATACCGTAACGCGATTGCATGCAACAGACAAAAATACAAATTTCCTCGAGACTTTAAAACGTCATTAAAACAGTCAAAATTCACAATTTGCGGCGCGCTTCGCGCGCAAATTCTTATACAACTTTTGTAGTTCGGTCGTCCAAAGAATATATATATATATATATATATATATATATATATATATATATGTATATAATTGTGTGTGTGTGTGTGTGTCATCATTGGTATTGGTACCGAAGGTCCGTTTTTTTAGTGACCGCACCCCCCCTTGAAAAATCCTGGCTACGGGCCTGGATCATAACAATTCTTTGTTTCCTTTCATATTGAATTATTGCGTTGTTTCAGCGTTCAGTTCAGTTCGCTCTCATCGTTCCATAACATTCCATGTTCGTCAGAACATGCACTTGCAAAGTTGCAAGTGATATCCATTGTGCAATTGTCTAGAATAACGGGAATATCCCGTCATAAACAATTGCTTCAAGATAGACCTTTATCAAACTTCATCAATGTTTTCATCTACTTTCAGCACGGCGTACAATTCAACAAAACTATACCATAGGGTTATCGTGTTGATATTTTGATTTCCGAGTATCCGACCGCAGCATTTGGGCTATCAAAAAATATTCTGGTTAATAACCAGAATCCTTAAAGCCGAATTCCGGAAATATTGCACAGTGCATCTTGTGTAACACTGTGATTGAATAAAGCGTTCAGCAAGTATCAGTCAGCCCTCCGTGAATTTCCTGCTTTTAAGTTTGTTTCTTTTCCCTCAGCATATCTCCAGTCACATTGGTGTGTTTGCATGTGCTAAAGTGACCTGATATCGCAAACAACTATTGTGGCCTATGAAATTATTTTAAAAAAAAAATGTTCCATAAAGCATTATTCCATTGAAGAAATGACCAATGCAAAATCAGGTGATTCACGTATCTGTTTGAATAACACGACACGTACACGCCTACCCAGAGCGTTTTAAATTTGAGCTGTATGAATGAAGATATATTTACTCTTCGATAAGTTGTATTAACTATAAAGTACCAGATTCTTTACATGATATTGACATTGCACGAATACATGTAGCCGATGGGTGTTGGTCCCACCAAATCGGTGTTTAGAAATGGATCGGTATTTCGATTTTGAACTCTTACAGCGTACAAAAGATGTATGCGAACACCATTAATACTTCAGCCTTTTTCGGTAGTCTTTTTTCCAGATCATCTGCCTGTACTGTTTTACTTCCAAGAATATTAAAGCCCTATAATAAAGACATAAGTGACAGTATGAGCTGGCTGGTCCTGCATTTGGTAAAGACGGCGACTTCATCGCAGTGCAGACTCGGAGGGTGCACTTTGTGAAGGGGAACCACAGTTGACAAAGCGTCTGGAAACCAGACTAACCCTTCGGGATGAATGGAAGATACCATGCTAGCTACGTCATAATAATCTGTTTTTACTTTCATTATGCTGCTCTCTTTTCTGTTGATCAAACTTATACCACTACTATGTGAATCTTTATCAGCGATTTTATGATACAAGCTGCAAAGGTACAATGTGGACAGAGGAATCGGTTTCAACTGCTGCCCTACCAGCCCATAGTCTCTGAGAATGAGAGTATGACAATGGGCTTGGCCGTCACATTCGAAGTCTGTCGTCCATAGAGACTTAAAGCAAATTTCTCTAAACCAGATTTTAGGGTAAAACATATCACTAGGATAATCTAGAAAATGTTATTAGGGGCTGGGAAATGAAAAATGGTTAAGATCCAAGAAAACATGGAATGTTCTCCTATCCTTTCCTTCCCACTTCCTTAACCAATCATTGACGAACAATTATTGTCGACTCATAATACGCGAATGTAAAACAAAGAGTGCCCTGTGATTACTATTAATTCCAGATGATTTCACAAACGTTTTGATTTTGTTCCTATCATTTCTAACTTTCTTGCTAACTTTTCTTGGTGCAAAGCAGATTACAAAGAATTATCTATCTTACATGTACAGCGAGGGAGAGAAAGGACTTTTTTTAAGATAAGTTTTAGTGAGTCACTGATGGTCATGGCTTCCCAGTGTCAGATCGTGGATTCGGACGAAGAGAGAAGTCGTGTCCTCGGCAGGCTCCATGTCGACGACGCCCGCGTTGTCGATGGCGATGACCGAGAAGCGACGGTGGGGGCGCTGTCCTGTCGACTCACGGCCACGCTGGCGACACTTGAACTCCGCGAGGTGACGTAGGACTGCGAGTCCGTGCAGTAGTTAGGCGAACCGAACCATCTGGTTTCACGTTGTGTTGAGCGAATCATGTGTTTTGGAGGGCATGGTTGCGTGTGTATTGGACGGGGGGGGGGGGGGGAGTGGGGAGGACGAGGTGGGGTGGGGGAGGCAATTGTGACGTGAGGGGAGTCCAGCCATGTGGCGACGAATATCGATTTAAGAGCAATTCCAAGGCATGACAAAATCCATGCAGTGTATAAGAAGGTATGGCAGCAGGATAAGCGTGGGATTGGTCAGTTCATAGCGAGCAAGGTTCAATGAGAAGAGTTGATCGATCACAATGTTTTGTCGAAAAAAGTAAATTTGTCACCAAAGAAGAAATTGATAAGGGCGCGTGGTTAAGAAAAAAAAAGTAGAAATGGACCACAGATATTGGAGAGAAAAGCGTGTTTTCAGAGGGACGAGAAAAGAGAAGTGTAGGATATAGGTGAATAGACAGAGGAATATGGCAGATATGGAAATGACATTACACAATTCGAGCATTACAGTATAGAGTGTTTCCGTGCGAGAGAAACAGAAAGATACCGTTGACATACGATATTACCGTTGTGGAAAAAAAAGAAAAGAAGAAAAGATAGTTGAACATGATTCGTGTTATGAAGACATGGTTAGTGCAATGGAGAGGTGTGCAAACAGTATTCGTGCAACGTAACGGAATAAGGTGGTAAGAATAGAAATAATTATTAGTCAGCATGGGCGTGACAAATCAAAGTATTGTGGTAGTTTTGAGGATTACGAAAAGAATGACGTTAGTTTACACTAAACAAAACGGAAGATTTAACATAATGAAATACGGAACGAAAATCATAGGAAAATACTCAGAAAGATAATGATCTGTTGGCAATATGAAATAAGACGCGTGAAATTAAAAGGTTTTTTTTTTTAAGGTTTAGATATGGCCGTGAGAGACGGGGACTCGGAAGTGTTAATAATAGTTATGAGGACATAGAGACATTCGTTGTCATAATATCGGGAAGAGAGCAAACAGAAAAAGGAGAAAGAGCGTATCAATTTACCATCATTTACCATCATTTACATCATTCACCATAATTATGTTATCCTTTTCGTAATGTCATGTTCCATCTCTCTTTGTTCCCAACGAACTTAGTGCTTTTGCAAAATAGAATACATCAATATGTCTTTAACATGGTGCAAAATGCAAGTTCAACCAGTTGAAATGCCATGTAGCTGCAACACTCATCAAATAACCAACAGACGTATATTGCATTCTTGCAAAACTTGTGCAGTGATTTTCTTCTTTAGCTTACACCATCTAACCGTGACTATCAGGCATTGATGAGCTGTGAGATTGCTGATAAATATGTGGTATCTTATATCACTGTTAAAAATAAGATGCTTATGACAAATGACACACATATGCAGACTGAATCATAATTTTTGTTTTCTTTAAAGTATCTTAGACTTAACAATCGATGATCTTAACACAACATAATCAAACCCATATACAGTACAGTGTACCACATTATCATGCTATTAAATACGATGATGATTTATCATCACAGTGCAATGGTGATATGGGATGTGTTTATAGTGTCATGGAGTGCAGTGATAATACCACAGAAAGTCATGCAGTAACCATTGTTATATCGACTACAGATAAAAAAAAAAAAAAACTAAACTAAATGACAGTTACAGTAAGATATAACATCACATATTCATCATGTTCATGTGTATTTTACGACAGTTTAATTCATGATATCACATCATCTTTTACATGCGCAACTTGCAACACAGGATTTGCACAGAGCATTCGGCTTTTAATATTTCACATTTTCAAGTATGTTCTTTAAACCTGTGGTATACAATCGCGAAATCAAGCATGCATTTGGACGAAGAACACAGCTGGGATATCATGTTGACTGACTCGTATGACAATGAAACTTTGCCTTAATCTTTGTCAATAACACGCACACCCGCAGCTCTGAATTAATAATATGTGAACGAATTGTGCCTCGAGTTCGTTTTAGTATTCATGCGTAGGGTATACGTATTTTGTTCATTGTCTGCTGTATGTTACTTTATATTTTTGTTCTACATGATGTCAGGCACCTAAATAAAGAGTTTTACCAATTGCAAGGCAAAGAACAAACAGACTACCATCTCGACGAATAGATGGAGTATTCAAGGAAAACCCGATTGAGAAATTTTATAGCGAACTATAACATTACTATATTATTTGTAATATGATTATATTAACTTTATTATAAAAATATAGTAATGAATCATTTGTGCTTAAGTATGAAAGGACAAGATTTTAAACTCTTGGAACATAGCTTTAGATCAAAATGAAATGAATGAGTAATGACCCTTCATCACGATACCCTGATAGAGCCGCAGACAACGAATCTTAGAAAAAAAGAGTGAAGTACAGACTGTATATAAGGTGATTTAGATGAAACGGGGACATTTTTTATGTTCTTGTTAAATAGGCAAAGGCTTGAATAAAAGAATAAACAAACGAGAGAAACGTCATCTCAGGATCTCAACATGTTTAGAGACTCTTTCTTCATGTTCTTCCCCCCTTTTTTTGTCGCATAGAAAGCATGTCTTTTTTTATGGCGCTTCTAATCACTTTAACCATCCCATAATGCATGGTGGCTCGGCTTTTTGCAGTTTCTTGGGTAGATATGAATGAAGTATTATAAGACAAAAGTGAAATATCACTGAACAGCTAGGAGTCTGCAAGAATGATGGTCAAAGGAGATCAATGAAATTTAGAATAAAGTGATGCTGGGTTTTCAGTGATGACAAGCCGCATTATCATGATAATGATATGACACGGAGAAACAAAGAAAGAAAGAAAAAAAGAAAAAATGCAAGATGACAAAACAGAAACGAGAAACAAGAATGAAGTATTTATGATGAGGTGAGGGCAGTGCTTACTAGAACTCTGCTAGCCAGTCTAACTCAATCGACCCTGACCTGCCGTGCTCCCCGGGACCTTCCCCCTCGTCGCGGTCCTCCGCCTCGCTGCGTATCTCCATCTTCTGCACGATGAGGCGCAGGAGATCGTACTGGCGGTCGAGCTGCTCCTTGACCTCCTTCAGTCTGCGGGAGATTAAGGTCAACCTGAAAATGAACTCATGACGTCACTGGCGAACCGGACAGAGAGACAGATAGATGGTGGGGGGGGGGGGTATACATACAGCTGCAAGGGCTAAAAAGAGAAAAGAGACTAGATCGCTGCTCGTGTTAAGACTGACCACGAGACTATTCTCTGTATAGTATATATGATTCACAATAGACCACTGGTGGATATTAAGTGCCACTAGCAGTGACCAGGCCAATCAGTGATTATTAAAAGTGAAGAACTGTAAGAAAGTTTGGTGGGCAGATGAGGCGGCTCCTACACGCTAAGACAAATAGGTTCAACTCTCCACCTTAATGGGTGCAATTTTGTGCCTTTCTGGTCCGAAAGGTGCAAAATTGCACCCGTCAGAAAGGTACAAAGTTATACTCGGAAAGATACTACAATTGTGTCACATGTACAGGTGCAAAGAATCAATGATTATTTTACCTAGTGTAAACACGTCTCTTAAGGAAAAACACAAATCTCCCCACATCTTGTTTTTCAGTCAACCACACCAGAGTCCACATTGGCATGCTTTTAAAATCATAAAGCGGAAAGAAGAGCAATGTCTGATTCTGTTTCTTCTTTCTATCATTAGGAAACATTCTGTGCAAACTCAGTCAAAAGCAGTCAATTATCAGGTACTATGGACCGGGAATATGCAAAACAGCGAATAGCAATGGCTCTTATATCTAATAGATAATTATCACAACGGTCAACTCAAACGTAATGACAAGGAGGGAGAAAGAAAGAAACCAAATGGACAGTGTATAAGGGAGATAGCTAGATAGAAAAGCAGTTAGAAAGATAAGAGAGAGAGAGAAAAAAAAAAAGAAGAAGGAAGAAGGTGTATGAGAGAGAGGAGGGGAGGAAAGATGGAAAACACATTGTGTTTTTGATAGCACTGGACTTGCGAGGAAACAAATAGAGGCGCTCTGTAGTATCTTTGACCAGGTTGAGATCAGGGCCCTGTTTCATAAAGCTGTTCGTAAAGTTACGAACAACTTACGAGCAACTGGTGATAACTTCTGACGTGCTATACTTATTAGAATTTCCATAATTCAGCACAAGAACTGATCACCAGTCGCTCATAAGTTGTGCGTGACTTTACGAACAGCTTTATGAAACAGGGTCCAGGATGCGGGATTCTCTAAAGAGGGTAAAGCCATATCCACCACATGCTGCTATCATTATTACCTCCGCCAAGAGAGTTATATTTTGCCGGCGTTGGTTTTTTTGTTTGTATGTCTGTTTGCAAAGCAACTCAAGGAGTTGTATACTAAAGTTATTTTTTTTTTTCAGGTAAAGTTGGCAATGGCACAAAAAAAAAGACGCTTCAATTTTGATATTGATCCGAATTAACGTCTTGATACAGGATTTTTTTTTTTTTTTTTTGTCTGAAAGATTTTTTTATCGGAGGCAATCTTTGCTTGGCGGAGGTCCGCTCTCTCCAAGTGCGTTTCTAGCTGATTTATCAATTGTATCTAATGACTTGTCAGAAATGTTCTAGGTCGTGGAATACCTCACCCATCAGTAAGAGAGGATGCAGAATTTGTAATGAGTCTGGATTAAAGACGTCAGTGCAAGCCGTGAGTAAAGAAATGGAGGAAGAAATCAAGAAAGCCGATGAATCGACAGGCACTCAGTTATCTACTCGACGTTTTTGATTCTGAATGGAGGATGTCATTTTGGGTGTTTGTTTGTTTGTTTGTTTGTTTTTTCAGAAACAGTAACATTATCAGAATATCTTAATGATCGGCTTATCTTGAATTGATCACTTTTTCTGACCCGTTGACGTTCACGATGAATGGTGAACGTGGACAGTTCATTGTTTTTTAATTCATTTTTTTTCAACATATTTTTATTTCTTCAAATTATTTCAAATCCTACGTTTGTCTTGACCCACCCTGAAACATAGTCAGCTTGTGTAATATGTTATTTTTCTCTAAACATTTCCAAAACGTTTTTCTCTCTCTATCCCTTAAACAGGAGTAGAGGTCTAACCTGTTTTGTCATCTGACGTTATTGTCAGCGATGGCCAAAGTGGCTTACAAAGTTATAAAGAAAACCACCTTAATTCTTTTCAACCGTATCCGGTATTGTGAGTTTTATTTTGAGAGGGGAACATGCAGTACTGTACAGGAATGTGATACCGTTGCAGGATAATCGTTTTCGCGGACAAAGTTGAGAGCCCTCAACAAAAAACTCTAGAAAATTTACTTGAAGCTCACCTTCTCTTTTGACTTATCATCTCATTTTGTAAGATGACGAGTTGTGGGTCGTTCGCTGCGTCCCCGCCAATTTTAGAACCGTACGGGTTGCTCTCCATGCCCGCAGTCTCGCGTATTTTGTTCCATATCTGAATCAGCGAAATCGAGAAGAAAAGAAAGAACGTACCAAAAGTATGGTGAGTTACGTTAGTGTGAAATGTTAAAGTGTCAATGGTCTCGTGTGTTCTTTCAGTACAGTGTTTACATGGATTGCCATCGTAAGTCAATAATCAACGGTAGTTCATTTGAGGAATCGTATCTTTGACGGTATATATGGAATATATGCAAACTTTTCCTTGACGAAATCTTGTCTTGTCCCAGCTGAACCAGCATATCATATTACGACAAGAAATTTGAAAATGACTAAGGTTTTATGACTTCTTAGATGTTGCTTGAAAACAAAACAAAACAGGCCGAGAGATAAGAAAGCTTCATGATTACAGTCATTTCTCATCTGTATTTCAAGCCTGTCTTTCGATTAAAAGCACCATTACTGCCACTCGAAGAATTGAGACATTTTCTCTCTACACATCAATGACTTGACACTGGTGATTCATATAGTAGGATAAAATGAAGGAAAAAGAAAAGGAAAATAATAAGAACAAATGTAGCATGCATTATATTCAAAATTATAATAATATTGTTAGTATAATGATAATCGCTCGACGTAATCTCGCTATTTCTCACCCTGTATATGAAGTACTGCGCCATCTTTATATAGAAGAAGTATTTTCCCTTGTCTTGGGCCTGTGGAATTGCGGTAGTCCAGCAACAAAATAAAATATCACACACACAAAAAAAGGAAGGGGTTAACGAAATAGAACGAAAATTGGGTGGTAGAAGAACGTACATGAACGAGCAAAAGCATGGAAATTAAACCGAATACATTGATTGGAAGCTTGCAGTTGTCTGAGATTGTACGCTGCTTGCACGTTTACTTACCTTTGTCCGTCTAGCTGTCACACTATCATAACCGTCTTACCCACGTCACCATAACAACGCTATGAACATTGGTGTTAACGCTCTTATTCATGGAACAAAACAAAACATGATTTTCCCCTGATTTTTTATACAAAATCAAGTGGCACTGTTCTTCAAAATCTCTGTTTCATCCATTTCTTCACAGAGTATGAAATATTTGGCCGTCGGTGTGTGTACAGACGTTTACATGGTGCATTCGTTACTCATTAAAGTGTTCTTAGTGTTTTTTATTGTCCATTTATTTATTTATTTCCTTGTCTCCGTTTTCCTTCCTGCTATAGATACACCAAATATACTTGGCCCTGTGAGTGTAAACGAGTACATTTTGCTTCGAGAGGTTAGTTTTTATTGTGTGGTGTTTATCTATTGTTTGCTTGCTTTTTCGTTTGTCTCTGTGTTGTTCCTTTCTACACAACGCACAATTTCCTATATGGGTGTACATGTGTATATATGCCTTCTGGTTATTCACCGAACTATACTCAGTGTATGTTTCTTTATTTCTTTTTTTCCCCCTTCTAAGTGCGTGATGTGCACTGAGTTTCAAGTACACTTTGTATTTGACTGTGTGTCTGTGGAAGTACACAAAGGTGTACTGCTCAATCATTACAAAATGTTTCAAAGTGTGTGATTCTTTCTTTCTTCCTTCTTGCTACCTACACTGAGTATGAAGAATTTTGCGGTGTGGGTGTAGACGGTGTACTTGTCCCTCTCCCCTGCCTTGAGGATCCGCGAAGGCAGCTTCTGCTCCAGGTCTGTGTGTAGCTCCACCTGCATGGCCAGCCTCTTGAGATGGGCGTTGTGCTGCATGGAGGCGATATCACCAACCGCGAGACCAATCTGCAGAAGGAGGGGTGGGCAGAGTCATTTAGAAGCGTTTCTAATTTCTTGTGTTTGTGTTTGTGTGTGTGTGTGTGGGGGGGGGGTGTTTTATCTCTGTATATATTATCTATTATCTATTCATGCCTCTTACTTGATTACTAGTATTTCGTACCAATACAATCGAAAATTTACCGAAACTGTTCAAATTTAGAGTATAATATAGTTTCGTTTTATAACCCTTTGTTGGTTGTTTTTGTTAGGGGACTTTGTTAACGAGTCATAGAAAAAGACTCCTTGCAGTAATGTTATTTCATAGGAGCGTTCCTACGTCGTCACTTTGGGATTATAATCGACAAATTTCTGGCTATCGACAAAAAAGCAGCATATCAATAACAATGCTTTGGTGAAATATCGACATCAATGATTATAACAGCTTTTTATGAGAGTTTAAAACTGCCGTAACGTCTCTATACGCTTGAAGAAACATGAATAGTAAAGAATACAGAAACTGATAAGAATGTTTCCAACGCAATTGTTGCCATGTTAAAATTTGACCTAGATAGAGCTAACCCGGAGTACTTTTTTAGTCGTTAATATAGTCTACACGAAATGTGCGTCTGATGCGCTTTACGCTATTCAGAACGACTGTGATGGAATATTGTTGGCAGGTTGGCGTCATATTGTACAGTTGCCGGTGGTCATGGGAACATGTTTATTCATTAATGCGTCTTTGGAGTCGGATGATGATGTCGTACCAAGAGATTCATGAGCAGAATCGGCATGAGGAGAACGAGCCCGATGAGGAAGAAGTAGGTGAGCTCGGGATAAGGCATGGTGTGGTCGAACTCGTCGTTGGCTGGGTCGACGAACGAGTTGATGAAGTCGAGCTCGCCCAGAAGCAGCGCAGTGGAAACGCGGAGGAGCGACATGGCCGGGGAGGTGTGAGCGTGATTTAACTTTCGAAAAAAAAAAAAGAAGAATCATATGGATGATTTGCATGACTGTATTTCTGCATATTTTCTCAAATGACATAATGCCACAAATAAGGAGTTTTATCGCAAAAAGAGCTAAATCTATTCTTGTTGAACTGAGATGTTTGTGATTAAAGCTGTTAAAAACAAAGATAATAACAATAAAATCCAGGACTTTTTTAATCATGACTTCCAGAATAATCTTCGTTATGCCACAAAAGAGGTATTATTGGAAAATTTTGATTTTGCTTTATCTGATAATGGACTTACTTTGAAATGTTTAAAAATGGCGCTTAGCTCATTTTGCAATAATACTCTTTCAAATATACCAATGAAATTGAGTATGACCATTGGCCTGACCTTGTGCTTAGACTTAACTATCAAGGAATAACCGCCTTAAATGATCGGTGACATTAGCGCATTAATTCTTAGATGTGCATTTGTACCTTCAGTCTGTACTAAAACATCTTTCTTTCATCTTAAAATCAAAAGATAAGGTGAATATATATGTCAATACAGAGTTATGGTTGATGCTTAAGTTTGCATCCATGACCACGTATAGGATACTTATACACATTCAATCGCTTTATTTTCTCCCCGAGTCACATACGCCTTAAAACGCAGAGCCGGTTAGAAGGTACTTACCTCTCGCGGTAATAAGATGTGAAATGTGAGACCGAACGCCACGATGAGGATAGAGAACACGAGAAGGACTTGGACTAGCGTGCGCAGAATCTCCAGGAACATCACCACGTAGATACCAAATATATCAAATCTGACAGAGCATCAAACAATTAACACAAGAGTATGTATACATACTGACAGAGAGGGGCACCATGGTCTACAATTGAGTGTAATCCATGCACGTGCATGTACAACTTTATTTTTCAATGAAATAGTTCTTGGCTGTGGCTTTTATGTAAAAAAAAAAAAAAAAAAAGAAACGACAGCAACATTGGTTTTGCTCAAATTTTAGCTGCAAGTTCGAAAGAGAAATATGCATTTTCTAAAAGATACGAAATATCAATATTGAAATCAGCAGTGCTTTAGGGAAAAAAAATGAACATTCTATACATTCTATCACCAACTCCAAACAACGTCAAACGCCAAACAGTCAGTGGCAGTTCGAGTGATACATTGTAAGAAATCACATCGTCTTGAATATCCCAATTACGACTAGCATTGAGATGATTATTTATGACTACATAATCATTATGCTGGCATGTCGTTTGGAAAGGACATTTTCTCTCCAATGGCTTGCTGTTTGAAAGCCATAAGTACCTTTGTAGGTAGAGAAGAAAGTTGAACCACGCGAGGAAAACAGCCACTGCCCCACACTGCCACTGAAAGTCCTCGTTCTGCCCCGCCAGGTAAGGCGCAACGAAGGCCAACGAGGTGGCGTAAAGGGTCCACTCCAAGAAATTCGTGAATTCGTAGAAGTATTTTCCTTTCTGGGATTTGACAACAAAGAAAAAACAAGAACAAAAGAAAAAGAGAACAGGTGGGTAGTTTTTCCTTGTAAGCGATTTCTGATTTGTTTCATGAAGATGACGTCAGCATTCCAGGCATGCCATGATGATGTTAACGAAGCATTCAGCAAAACAATATTTGGGTTCCTCTTGTTATCACTGATCGCTGTCCATGCTCGCTGCTTTCTCATAAACTAAATGCCCATAAACGTTCTGTATGTCATTCTATAACTGCCATCTGCGAATGGTAACTGTTTGCATTGTTAGTAAAGCAATTAGTGTCAAACATGCAATTTACTTTTTGATTTAACATTAAGCGCATTATTCTTTGCTAAGTATCATCAAATATTATGAAATATATATCATTCAGTATTACTAGAACTTAGTATGCACACATATTGCAATGAAGACTGGCTCATTAACATTTCCATCATTATTACCAAAGACAAAATGCAGGCATTTTTTTTTTCGGCTTCCTAATTGCAGCTACTTGAGAGCTTTTGTTTCAAAGGCATCCATTCACATCAAAACAGTCAAGCAAGCTACTCTACCACACCCAAGACAATACGCTTTCTAGTCTAGTCGAATAATCAGGAAACTATAGCCTCTGTTTGTGGCGGCATAGCTGGGAAACTTACACCTGTTATACTTGCCTGTTGCAAGAGTTGGACGATTTCTTTCAGAATGTTCATGGAGGCAAAGCCACATATTACCCACACGGACACTTTTGTTGACATCGTGAACTACGAGCAAATACAAAGAAAGGAGAGCAGTTTCTGAATCGGTGATCATCTTCTTACTGTATTTACCAGACATCATTGGCGATAATCCTATCCAACTCATTTAGATAAACAAGAAGATACAGCTTATAGTAGATAGGTAAATATTCAAAGATTTATTCTCTGAAAACAGAGTTTCTTAGTGCTCACACAGTAACGATAATCCAATGATTTTCAGTCTTACCCTTCAAAGACTTTTTTTAAATTCCTTACGAAAGGATTTCCCAAATTTGCATTAAGGTCTCGGCACGGTAACGGCACCGGTTTGTTTGTTTGTTTATTTTATTTTTGTTTTTGCTATCATGGCTATGGTGCACCAAAAGGAACTATGTCTGATTCTGTTACAACATCACTTCCCCGCTAATAATTTTCGTACAAAACTTATCTTTAACTGGAGATTTTATTGCTCTTCATTTTGACAAAGGAATAAAATTTTGGGTGATTTTGTACCGAGGACTTTATTTTTGATATCATACGGATAGGTAAAAAATAGAAAGCTTCCTAGTTCTGTGACAATAAGATATTTCACAATGTTGTTCAAAACATTTTTTTTTTCTCCTCATATTAATCTGATCGATCCGTAGCCAAATGTTCATCCCATCTTCTACGAAAAAGAGGGAGATGATGTTGCCTAAAATCCCCATCCCGTAAGGGATCTAAACAATGCTCAAACCTCGGTCACGGGGAGATGGAGATCGACCACGGAGTCGGTGGCGTTCTCGGGCAGCATGCTGTCCGGCACGTCGGTCACACACACGAAGTAGGTGAGAAAGAAGACGAAGACGAGGTATATCGTGATGTTGGTCACGTGACATGCTCGTCCGTAGGCATTCCTGTCATAAAGAGCAAGATTTTGATTAATCGTCTGTTCAATGTCTTTTGAAACGTTCATAATACACTGTATGTACATAATTACGTGTAAGTCATAGCTACTGGACGCCCCAGTCAAGCTTTGAATAGCGTATGACGATCCCCGGAAAATGTGTATGACATATTCCATGTATAAACTATTTTATATAATATATAAATAGTTTATACAATATTACTGTTGCATAATGTATGTACATACATTTTGTGAAACAATCAATCAAATCAAACCCCCCCCCCCAAAAAAAGAATACGTCTTTCTAACAAACTGATGATGCATGCGTGTATCACAGGCACACAAAAGAAAATAGCCCAATAAGCTATCTACACGAGATATACATTACCTCACAAAACAACTGGAGATAAAATCATGTGAAAGGTATAGACATAATGTGACATAATCATAAACAGAACTTCATTCAATATCACAATTATTCTCCATCATTAATCACTTTATACACGTTTGGGCGTGCACAAAACGTAAAAAGAAATATTTGCAGTTTTTTTTTTTTTACAATACAATAAATGTTCACATATAATCATATGTCCATCTCGTTCTCTTACATCCTCTTGTGATGTGTAATAACGAAAGTTTCAAATGACAAACTAAAATGTAAAGATGAAAATGTGATTTCTTAAACGTTTGCTTTAAGGGAATGTATTCATGATACTCGCAGCGCATTATCGTGAAAAGACATATTGTAAGTTTGTAACATCTCCGTCTTTACCATTTCATTGCAAGGTAGTTAACACACACTGGGTGGGAGAGCAGGTTGATCCTGTTGAACTTCACCATAGTCTGAGGGAGAGGCCAAGCAAGTGGTTTTAGACGAGAAAACAGAAATATGAAGTAAAAGTGTACATATTTGCGAGGGAAGATTAGTCGTAAATTGTGATCATGATGGATTCAAATTGATCGAGTAAAGTACATAATGTCATTGGTTATGAACAACCGACTCGAGCTCAGCAGAAAATTAGAAAAGCGGATATCTTATTTGCATCGAATACAATGGCAGCCAGTGCATGCACTCAGTAGTCAAACTGCACGTTTAAAACAAACTAAACATTCAATCGTCCATTCCCTCACTTACTGAGTATAATTATGTTTGTGATGTTCCTGTTCTTACTTTATGTGTTATCACCAAATTATTGTCCATTTTAAAGGAACAAGCTCAAGTGACTAAGACTGAAGCTGTGATACTTACATTGAGTACTAAAAGGGGTACGAATCCTTCTTCGCTATTCAAAAACTTCGATTGCTTCTCCTTTGTACATCTCAGATACGTGAAGTCGTAGTTTCTCTGGAGATGGGGTGGAGAAAACGACAAAAGCAGATAATGATAAAGTGTGATTACAGCGTCTGCAACTCTCGGGTATTTTAGAGGTTTTGAGGCGTAAGTTTCTGTGTGTTTGTCAGTGGGGTATGTGCCTTAGAAAGTGGTGATGTGAGCATGTAAACTGTGTAGCACTGAAACATCTTTCTGAAACACTATTATTATTATGGTCAAATACTGCGCGGAAATTCAGAGAGTTTGCTGAGCAGAGTACAAGAGGAAGAAGAGGAATAAATGAAACAGAGAGGTTGAAAGACACAGAAAAAAAAAAGTTACTAGATAATAATGGACTTTTGAAATTCGTGATCCAGGACATTATAGGCAAGATGGAGCAATATATGAATAAAGAAACCGGCCTTTTAACTGTTGAAATTTTATTTTCTTCTTGATGAATAACAATAAAAACAGTACATATCAATAGCAAGAACCAATAATGTCATGCAATAAAGAATAGATCTGGTTCTCTCAAAGGAGTTGAGTCACCTTATCTGAATTAGGGCATACATAGGTGGCCTCAAACAAACTTTGCTATTTTCTTTTAGCAAAGACTTTAAGTGGATTCATGACAAGGGTGCTCACCCTACTTCTTGGGTCTTCTTCATCCGCCTTCTTCTCTGTCTGACATCTTTCTAAGACGGTCTAAAAAAAGATAAGTGGTAGAAAGATAAGACCAAAAAACCCCTCTTCATTCATCTGGTCTCGAGGGATTTAAGTCTACTTGCGATACAGAATTCTTGCTGCAAGGTAGTCAGCTGGTGCTGGGATTCTTCACAATTCATATTAGTGACAACATGGCATGTTGCTGACGAATTTGTGCTATCATGAGCAATAATGATAAAGTACGCCAATCATTATGACAGTGCAAGATAACACGTATTATTTTAATCTCAAAGATGGAAGTCAAGATAATGCAATCAACATTGAGTCTCTTAAGACAGCGTAGGCCTACGTCACCTAATGACAACACTGGAGTTTCCATGCTGCAATGGAACAAAACCTACTTGTAATGATTAATTCTCAAATCGTCAAGACTGAATCGGATTGAAAGAGATCATAACAGTTAAACCTGCATGGCTCACACAATACGAGGACATATTATTCAAATAGCTATCACAGATATGTAAAGTAACAAGATATGATTTTTTGAAAGGGGTCAACTGAGTGATTACTTTAACAACGTATTTCCAAAGATTTTATCTAATCATAATTCTTAAGTTGTTAGCTGCCACCCGTCATGATCAGTATGATTGTTAACATCCTAGCCATGATTTGGAATACACTGGAGATGTGGACTGCTGGATGACATTATAGGGCTCTTATCTTACGTAGGCGACTTCCGGAAGCTGCTCGATGAGTCCTAACATGTGGGGCGCCGTCCTGTCCCCGCAGTCATCCATGGCTTCGTGCCACCTTGGATAGAGAGAAAAAAAAAGCAACGACATTCAGAAATAATGATAATCAGTAAAAAAAACACACACACACAAAAAAAAACCGAGTTATATCTAAATTTAAAATGATATAGATTTAACAATAAAACGATACTTTTTTGAGTAAATTGTTTGATTGTTGATTGTCATTGGCAATGGTGTACAAAATGTGGAACTTCTGTATGATTAACTGATTTCCCCCAGGTTGCCATTGTATTTTGGTTGTATTGTGGGTATTTTTTTTTCTCTGCCGAGCATGATTATTAATGCGCACATCTATTATTCAAACAAAATAAACCTTTCCCATCATGACGCTTTATTTACTGCACCTTTCACTGACGTCACAATGTAAATACAATAGCGCGCACTCAATCACTTACAAATGCGCGCTCAATCAGGTAGCCTAATTTACAAACCCGAGATAGAAATTTTTCACACTCCAACATGGTAACTTTGTAGGAAAATTCAAATTGGCTGCCGTGCAGCTAATCAGACATATCTAATAAGTCTGTTATTGAAGTGGTCATATCACCATGCTTTTATGTATCACATTTTTAATGGCCTATTTTATTCAGAACTGAAGATAGGGATCTTTGACGGCGGCCATATTGGAATTCAAAATGGCTGCCGACCCCGTTGTCAGACCTCTTGGATCCGGCAATTTTTGAAATCAGCGCCTCAAAATACTCAGGATGTAAAAATACCTGTTTGCAGCTAATTTCCGCGTCACTCATCACTTAGAATTTGAGAAAGGGATTTTGACCTTTTCGTCGAGACGGCCATCTTGGAATTCAAAATGGCGGCCATTCTATGTTTGTCAGGCTCTTCAAATTAATCTGTCATCAAATTCAGCATGTTATAACGCTCTTATGTACCAAATGTTGGCGTCACAGGTCATTTAGAACTGAAGATAGGGATCTTTAAATATGTTTTGTGATGGCTGCCATATTGGAATTCAAAATGGCGGCTGACCCCGTGGTCAGATCTCTTGGATCCGGCAATTTTTGAAATCAGCGCCCCAAAATACCCATATTTCACATTTTCCGCCGGATGTGAGCATCTCGACCATTTTTATTACATATCTGCCCTACTATAAACAGTTTGCTACGAAGCGCTGTTTTACCCAAAAATATTTATTCCAATGTTGTTTGATGTGGAAAGGATCAGAAACCTGTGTTTTAGTTTCCCATTGTTAGTCATAATTATGTGACGCTCTGTTAAAATTAATTGCTAAATTCGTGAACACACATTTATACAGTGTATGATACTAATAATCATGATTATAACCTTACAATCATTTGGAAATTAATATACAATAATCACAATTAGACGTTGTGTGTGTGTGTGTGTGTGTGTGTGTGTGTGCGTATTTGATTATGATGAACATGATCATGGTAATTTATAATTCAAAGACGCCGGGCTCTCACGAAAGTTTGTTGTTATTATTTTTACCTTTCGTTCATGACAATCGCCATGGCGACATCCTTGTTGCGACATTCGATGGCGACCTCCATGCAACTCTGGTCGTTGTTGTTACGTAACAGATTGGCTTCGCTGTCGAGGAGGAATGTGACGACGGCCGCCTGACCGGCGCGAGCGGCGAGATGCAAGGCAGTGTTCTATTTGTCATAAAGTGAAGTTGTAAAAGAGAAACTTGAAGGTCCTGTTCACCTTTGGGAGCAGTGATTCAAAAACTGTTCAAGATATTATTTTTGATGCGTATGTGTAAATCAGTTGTATCACAAAACATCCTACCTTTGGGTGTTTGGTGGTTTTTTTTTTTTTTGCAATAAAGCCTAAAATATACGGAGATACCACTGCTTTTCTCATTAAACCATAACTGTAGACTATTTAGTCTAAAAACAATTTTATCATGACTATTGTTCACGTTTTGTATATTTAACAATACTTAATATCGATTATACTGATTCACATTTTCACATTGGTTGCTTCCATTCCTAACTCACAGTTTAGAATCATTTTCAAGCACTAATGCTGGGTTTTGTTTCATCTGCAAAAGGTAAATTATGCCTTTAATCCTTTAATTAAAGTATAAATGCTTCAATAGAGAAAGATTTAAGGTCCTCTATGGTTTACTTGAAAGAAAAGACATATAAATTTAGTCTTTATAATGACATCAAAATATCATCAAAATTTCTTGATTACGACTGAGATTATGAAATGAATTTTATGTTTCTTCTTTGACTTTGTTTGGTTGCAGTAATAATTTTATACAAGGTAAAAATGTAAAACCCGAAAATGCAATCTTTCATTTATCCAACTCACCCCCTCATCGTCTGTCTGGTTCATCAAGTGAGGATGTGTGGCCAGAAGACCCTTCATGGTGTTGATGTAGCCCTCTACGGCGGCTAGATGTAGAGGCGTCCTACCTTCGTGGTCACTAGGATTCAACGGTTAAGGTAGATAGTGAAGGCACACAGGCACAATACGCTAAAAAGAGCCTTTTTTATTTTGTATAACTACATGTATGTATTAGCAAATCTCATGCTTTGTTCACATTTTGTTGGAAATGAGATAAATGAAATGAAATGAAAACAATGATTTCTGTATCCATCACAGGCAATATATCAAAGGAATTATAATTATAGCTGTAAGTATAATAAATTTCTGCATAACAGTTGATGGTTTTGTAATTAATCATACTCCGATATTCTTCAGAGTATCAGCTGTAAAAAAATAATATGAATCATGGTCACGTGATGGTTAGTGTTTTCTGAGGTCTATCGGAAATTCCTGAGGGCAATCGTTATTCCTGTAAAAACTTGATAGATCTGTTCAGGCACTTTAGTGCTTTTTACACTTACAAATTTTTGCTTAGTCCCGTACCAACGGTGGGGCTATAAAGGGGGGGGGGGGGGGCTTAGCCCCACGGTTGGTACAGGACTTTCCTTAGCCCACTTTCTGTTTACACTTGTTTTTGCCAAAGTGGGCTAGCCCCACCGATAATCCCGTACTATCTGGCCCTGCAAAAAAGCAGGGTTAGCACCGCAATGAGAATGAAATAAATAAATGAAATTGCGGTGCCAAGCAAGCAAGTGTAAACAGAACAAAGAAATAGTCCGGGTTTAAGAAGCCCAAACCCCACTGACCAATCAGAAACGAGGTAATCAAGCGCTTTCGGTACGTGCGTGTAAGTACAGTGCACAGCGTAATCATGAATATTCACGTGGTTTGGAAAGTACGGGACTGAGAAATACGAATGTAAGAAGGTCCGTTTTCTCTTTAGCGCGGGACAAGAGCTTAGTACGAGATTCATTAGCGAGTGTAAAAAGCTGAAAAAATTGGTATGGGATTAACGATAGTCCTGGGTCAGAGAAAGTACAGGGTTAAGAAACACAAGTGTAAAAAGGGCTATAGAGTGATATTTTACCAGCAATTAGCACTTGAAATAATGATTGTATTGAATAGCTAAAGTGCCATGTGAGATCCATTGTGCTTACGTAATTATAATATTGTTTAAATTGTTGATCTAAAGTGTACAAATTACCGATGTAAGAGGGCGCCCTTGCTAAGCAGCAGCTGCACCAGTTTGACGTGTCCGCTCCACGAAGCAATGTGAAGGGCCGTCCGCCCCGCCCCGTCGCTCTCGTTCAGTATGTGGGGACCGATGGCGCTGTCCAGGAGTCGTTTGCATGAATTCAGCCGCCCGTACCTTTTCGTTATAGGGGCAAGGGTTGAAAAATACAACGAGAATCTATGCAGCCGGCGCAGGCACTGGTTGTCCAAATGGACGTTTACAAGAGAATAAAACCACACTATAGTAACTGTAAATTATTGATGCACCCTTGCAATTACAATATTCAATCACAATTACCACATTGTACCATGAGTATTGTATATACTATGGTCATGTAAAGTTATGAAATGTTACGGCATACTTGGTATAATCATTAAACATTAACAGATTCCCAGAATCTCAAATCATCGACCCTGTCGGCCTGCATAGATGTGAAAGACTGATCTGAACAATCTCGTATCAATAAGTGAAGAGTTTGTTTGCAAAAACCGATAAGTCCATATTTGCCAAATGGAGATATTTGCCATTAAAGGTCAAGAAAAATAAAGAGAATAATAAGAAAATTTTTGCTTCTTTTGACCATAACTTCAAAAATATACCTTTATATGTAGTGACCAATATATCATTTAAAAGGTTTTATTTTGTACTTTATGACAGAGATCGTACTTCAAAATCTTCAAAAATGGACTTATCGGTTTTTGCAAACAAACCCTTCAAGTCTTTTTTAAGCTATTTGAATGACTTGAATAAAAGCAACAACAGCAATGCTTTGACACCATATACAGACTGCCTGAACATATTTATTCTTAATGCATAACCTATTATTTGAGTGAACCGAATACGGTACATGAATTAATTCATGAATCATGCGTAATTAGCGGTTATAATTATCTTGAAGCACGTGTCAACGTTTGCGATCACCATGCACGGGCTGCATTCATTTCCATTTCACAAAAACATCTCTCTATGATTATACAAAACTAGAAAACTTTGTCGCATCAGTCAGTTAGCCATTGTTTTCTCATATTATACAGGGAGCTGCCGGTATGGTTAGGTTTTGTCCTCACAAGCCATGCAGATTATTATGTATAGGCCTATGCCAGGTGGGTGGTTTCGACACATCACTCATGTCAAATAATGTATGGTGGCAGGCTTGCAGGCAATTTGGTCAGAAACGGTTATGAAAGTTGCAAAGTAGCTCATACTACAAAGTCTTAGACACTAAATACTTAAGACTTCGACTGGTTCTTTATTCAAGGTATTTTATGGTGAAATTCCGTGGACACGTGTAAGCTGTTTTATGGGGCATTAATTAAATGGGACCATGAATAGAAGAGAGAACATTGGTTTTTTTTTTTTTTGTTGTTTTAACTTTGTAATCATAAACGGATGAAAGATCCATGAACCGGGATGAGAACACTAACTTTATGCACATAAAAAGAACTGATTTAGCTTATAGATCATATTAATGTTCAATCACAAAGATTATAATACATAAATACATGAGACTGAGTTTATATTGATTGTCACTCATGTATGCCTTGTGCTTTCAGTGAAATATATGCTCCCTTGTATACTCTTACACCATTACAAGGTTTAAAGAAGGTATGGATTATAAGACATTCGAAATTATGAGAGCGCCTTGGATTTAAAAAGAGGTATTCATCTCAAACTTTAACACCTTTATAACTTCATCTTTTATCGATGGGAAAGGGGAAGGGGAGTCTAGAACGAATGGTAAGGAACTTCTCTTCTCGAATGGACGATAACATCGTATTATTCATTATATATAACTTCTTTCTATAATATAGCTTCTTTATCTTTCTCCGGTGTGTCGGCGTCGGATCTTACTTTGCCAAGAGAGGTCTACCTTGTGACGTCACTGCGCTACGTCAGCCAATGAACTGCCGCCCTGGTGTCTCATGCGGTTTCGAAGACAGGGCCCACACTAGGACGTAATCGTGTCGTGTGACGGTTGCTGCACTATTGGGTGATTTTGACGTTTCTCTGAAGCGTTTGGTGTGCAGGCGAACGGGCGAGGGAACGGGTAGAGGGTTAATGCACTGCCGTCAGAGGTACATTGTTTATTGCGTATAGTACAGGCTCGGACCAAGGAGGTGACACCCCCCCCCCCCCCCCCCACCTACTCTGACACTGGCTATTGCTGTTCAAAAAAAAAAAAAGACTCCCAGTCAATATTATCATATATAGGAGAAAGTTACTGCAGCACATGATACTCATTGGTGTCAAAGGTAGTTTTTTTTTATTGTTTATTCTGCTCTTTGCTTCCTAAAAAGTCGAAATAATAAGCAGTAAATTGAATTCAATTAATTAAAACGATTCCATTATGAGGCCAACGCACGCGCGCACAGAAGAAAAAACAAAACAACCAATAACTAGGGGACCAGCTGATTTTCCACACGAGCGTATGTGTCCAACCGACATCTTCCAAAACAATTGCTCTTTGTTGGTAAACCAAAAAAAAAAAGAAAAATGATAAAATGGGCAAATTATGTATCATTCTAAAGAGGAAAAAAAAAACCCAAATCTGACTTTCTCATTTCTGGCCAGAGATGGGTTGAATTAGATTTCATCAATGGACTATTTTGTTAGTGATGGACATAATGGTCACTTTGCACTGCATTAAAAATGACATTACGTAGCACACAGATACATGATTGTAATCCTGTATTACGTTACAAAGAATTAAGATTAGTTGATATCAGATAAACATTTGAAATAACAGATTTTATTTTCAGCCTTGAATACATGTAGAGATTATTATCATGACCACTGCACTTCTTTTTTTTTTTGGTCAAGATTTTCAAGGCTTATTTTTCTCATAAGAAATCTGTTGTGGCAATTACTTTAAATGCGATCGTGGATATATAATTTACTGGTGAAGTCTGTTAACTGGTTACCAATGATTACAGTCGCTTCCTTCTCATGTCTCTTTTGTTTATCATTTCCTTTTTGGACACTCTGGCCCGAATTCACGAAGGTGGTACAAATGAAACCATGGTTTAAACCATGGACAAAAACCATGGAGCGCCAAGTGTCGCATGGAATATTTCGTTACGAAATCAGTCATTTCGTCGATGAAATGATTATTTTGTAACGAAATGACAACATTTTGAAACTAAATGAACATTTCGTCCACGAAATGATGATTTCGCTAACGAAACGGTCATTTTGTCGACGAAATGACCAATTTTCGTAACGAAATATTCCATGCGACACTTGGCGCTCCATGGTTTTTGTCCATGGTTTAAACCATGATTTCATTTGTACCACCTTCGTGAATTCTGGGCTCTGGGTTCATCAGTTCTGTGCACTTTCCTATATTTTTCAGCATTTCCTTGTATATTGCGGTCGACGAGGCTGGTCTTGTTTTAATGTTTGTGTTTTTTTTTTTTTATCAGAATGTGCCTAATAGAATTATGTGAAAAAATTTAACTCTGGTAAAAACATGTCACATCCTGTATTACACAGTTGCCATTGAATTAGGTTAATGTTGTTGGCTGCAAACAGCGCAGCCTCCAGAGGGCGCTGTTTATGTTTCCTTGGTGACCAATGCAATGAACTATTCGTCAGACACCTTCATGACCACTTTAAAGTCAGAATCAGCGCATGACTCTTAATTGTCAGCAAATAACACTGAGACGACATGGGCCTCCCGGGTTGATCAATGTTAACAGATGCCTCGCGCATGTGTAGAACACCATCTTTAGACCAATAGCGTCGTCTTTACGTCCGCTTCGCAGATCTACCGCTTGCCATCTATACCTCTGGCGACCGTGCATCAAGTGAAAGAACGAGCAAGTGGGGGATGGATCATAAGGGCTGGGGAGGGGGGATTGGAAGCGGAGGTTGCGAGGGGGAGAGAGAGGAAAGGACAGTGTGTCTTACGTCATGCAATACCTGGCGGCAAAGTGGAGCGGCGACTGCTTCTCCTTATTTTTCAGGTTCACCGTGGCGCCGAGATCGATGAGCCCCTGCACGGACTTGATGTTGCCCTGCTGGGTGGCGTAGTGCATCGGGGTGCAGCCCGAGCAGTCCCGCTGGTTCAGAAGCTCCAGCGCGCCGTCCTTCTGCTCCAAGACGAGAGCAGAGAATGATGTAGGAAGGAAGCATGTTAGACGAACACCAAAAGAAGAATCAAAAGATTGATCATAATAACGATGGCGAACAAAAAAAAAAAAAATGATAGGTCAAATTAAGGAAAATGCATTGGTAAACAGATATTCAGTATTATCCTACAGGATAAAAAAAAAGCTTTAAAGTCATCAAAACTGATAGTTGTTTTGCAACTACCGGTTGCCAAACAGTCAAGCTTTGTGCTTATTCTTGAAAACCGTTCTGTATGCAATTTAACCCGTTCCGTACAGGAACCTGATAGCTTGTGCATTAAGTCTATCGGGATTTCAGAATTCAGTATGGAACAGGTTTAAGATGTCACTCATGCAATCTCTTATAGATGTATAAGATATTGATGAAAATGATGATAACTGTTAAAATAGACGTATCTAACTGATATTTTGTATAGCTTAATGAAGTTGTAGAAACTTGATGTATTTGAAAAAAAAAAATACATAAATTGTTGTTATAGTACTACAAATGAAAACTGGCTGCATGGTGGAATCTCGGCACGACGCCTGTCTAGCAATTAGGAGATCTATAATGATGAAAGTCCAACCAAGTATGCATGCCCATGATTTTCTTTTTTCATCATGGATTTTACTAAAACACTGCGTAATGGGTGCTAATTTACGTCGAAGAAAGACATGTTTGTCAATCAGTTGCAAAATGAAAACGAGTTCTTTGACTCTGAACACATCAGTGACAAGTTGAGAGGTTGAGTGCAGTTAACTCCTAAATATGAATAAAGTTGCTAAAACAAATGAAATAACAAAAAGATTATATTTACCATTATTTTTAAGAATATTCCTTACTTTTTGTTGTTGTTTTGTTTTGTTTTTACAAGTGAGCTATCATTGGTCAGACTTTATACCTGTTCACTTTATAGTAGCTCCTCAATTGTCATTGCCAGTTTCTAAAGAAACAAAGTCCATTTCTATGTGACATAATCAAAATGGTAATGTTAAAGGGTGTGCACAGTTCTGGTCGACGTGAGGATTTAGCTTTTAACGTTTTGCGAGATATTCAGAAACCGCTCTATGAGATGTCAAAGAGCATGCAATTCTAAGGGGTATCAAAAGTTTATTTGATGAATATCGGTTTTGAAATGGATGAGATCCAAAAACAAGGTGAAACAAAGATATCCTAATAAAAGGCGTGGCCTATCGCCTTTTATTATTTTCACTTTTTTTTGATATCTCAGTCATTTGAAAACCAATTTTCATCAAATAAACGTTGAATCCTTCTTAAAATTACATGCTCTTTCATATTCCATAAGAGGTTTCTCATTATCTCACTTAGGAATGTTCAAAACATGAATCCCCACCTCAACCAGTACTGTACAGTCCCTTTAAATGAAAAATGTACTATCTTTTTGAAGTTTGTAATTTCATGTATATTGTTTGGAAATGAAAAAACAGAATAATGAATGAATATTGCTCTATGTTTTGATGAACTTGCTGTAAAATGTTTTTCAACAGGGCTTTTAATAACTTGTTTTGCTGTCAAACTCGTTACAACGTCTAATAGTACATATTAAATAAAATATTAAATATCGATCATCTCTCTGGGCAAGAGACAAATCTCTAATCAACTATAATGGCATCAAATCACTAATCACTACAGGAAATATCTCGAAGTCTCATTGGCCAGTCGCTTTGAAGCCACCGACCCTCCATCTTCTATGCACATCGCCATACGGAGCTCACTACGTCACGTGGTGTTTGACATGGCGGCGCGGCGGCTTCAATTTCTTGTACAGCATGGAAGGGCAATGAGAATGATATCTAGCTACTTTGCCATAGAAATCAGTGGGTCAGATCAATAAACTGCACTAAGATGCGATGACGTTGTGACGGTTGCCCTAGGTCTGTGTGACGTCATTTAAATTTTGGACTGACCTAGGCCGAGATACAACAATCAAAATCGCCTCACTATTAAATATCAGTGTTTAATAAGTACAATGGGAACGATGTGATCCGTGCATTTTTTTGGTGTGACGTAATCAAGTCGCATTACGTAGCATGATGTCATCAATTAAAAAAAAATGATATCATATTCGTTATAACGTGTGCATTGATATTAAATTGTAATTCATATTATACAATGTAATTATAATCTTAATTTGATATCAAAGTAGGACGATTGTAATCTATCTTATCATCCTTATTGCATTGTAATAGTGACCGGAATCACTGTTTACGAAATATACGACTCTTTGCTTGCAGGTAAAACGTCAAAATATGCCCTTTTTATGAAAGTAACTTCGTAAGGCCTATTATGATATTCTTTGTATTAAAGGCTACTTAAATGTGGAGTTGAGTTTCTTCAATACCAGACATAATGCGTTCCCTCATACTCATGGTTGATTTCATGGAAAAACAACAACAACAAACAAACTGGTCCCTACTAATGTTCGCTAGCGTAACTCGAGCTACCAAAATGAAAAAAAAAAATAACATACTTTGTCTAGATGTTTTGGCACATTATATCAGACAACATTCGTACAATTTCATTTTATCATTATTTGACTTGTTAATGTTCTCGCGAGAGTAGTTCACTAGTACTGTTTGCGCGAAACAAATAATGGTCGCTGGAATCGAGATTTGTTAAAGGGTGATCCGCAAATGGCGGTATCATTTCGAAGGTCATCCGCACTACATTCCCCCTTATGTAGTCACATCTCGCTGCTCGGACATATCTCTTTAATAGGAAGTCAGCGTGAGGATAATTTGCGTCATTAACCCCCTTAGGAGAGCCATGTTTACCGAATGAATGAATGGATGAGTGCAGGGGGCGCTATAAAAGGGTCTACTCCCTGCGCTGTAATACGCTGCTTGCAGGGTTTATCATACCTCCAGAGAGGGATATAACAGGACCATGATCTAGCATTATCACGTTACATCAGGGTTGTGTCTATACGTGCTTGAGATTTTGCTGGTTTGCATATTTGGTTGGCTTTATGGTATGTTTTTTTTCCTCTGTTGCTTTTAGTCGGAGCAACGCATTCTTAATTTCGTTTTGTCTCATTTTTTTTTTTCAATCTTCTCCAAAAGGTGTAATTGGCATTAATGCATAATCTGATATTTGGTAATCTTCTGATGATGTTTAATCTCTGCATGTTAATCAGCTTGACAACTATTAATCTTCGCAGCCTTTTCACTTCAAGATATATTAAATTGGTCTTATGCAAATATAACAGATTCACATTATACCTTTTTTTTTTTTTGCAATCACTGAAATGAAGAGGTACATTCATGATGTTGTGCATTATTGGTTATTGTATCAACTCTTCAACTCGCAATAATCATCCGAAACAATTATATTGGAGACAAAATTAACAGAGTGGGAGGGGGATATGGTATGAAACCATGATATGACGTGTAAACATACATTTTCGTCATTATTTTTTCTTGTTGTACTGACAATTGAACACTAGGTGTAAAATTAGTTTGTGAAATACAATTTGCGTGATATGTTTGTTTGTTTCACAGTATTAGAAACACCTTCAATCCTGCACCGCTGCGCGTTTCTTCTCCTTCTTCTCTATCTTTTCCCTTTCTCTTCTGGTATTTATTTTTCTTCTTCTTCCTCTTTTCTTTTCTTTTTAATTTTTCTTACTCTTTATTTTCTGCGCTTACGAAAACAGTACTGTTTATACAATAATGTTTTCTATTGCCTTTAGATGCATTATTTTGTGTATAATTTTTTTGGTTTCATGCAACACATCACTACAAATCTTAGCTCGAGTGTTCAAAACCTCCAATACGTAGAGAGCAATGACTGATGGTGCTTTTAACTGATCCACTGAGACTATGCCACCGAGGCCGAGCCATTGTCTCGTACCAACACAAGCTTTAAAGGTAGGGGATACCTTTTACAGACCTCCCAAAATGCAGCAAAACATTAAATATGAACCTCAGGGGACTTGCTTAGGCCACTGCTTGGAAATTTGGAAGTCAACAGTTATCTAAAATTTGAATAATGCACAAAACTCAACTACTCAGTAGTTCTGTGTGTCAGCCACACTTAAGCCTTTGTTGCATTCTTCTGTATTTGTGATCTATAAACACAAATCTAAAAGTACAAGAGCTGATGTAATAACATATAGAGTGTGTGGCAAGAATGTATATAGAAATGTTTGTAGGTGTTGATGAACTTTCTTCACAAAATATACATGATGGACACACATGCAGTACATGGGTCTGCAAAGGTAGCCTAGTAATGTACTGGAATTTACGGTGAGCCCCGAAAACAATTCAATTCAAAATCTAACGGTCAAAAAAATGTACTAAATGTTACCTTCCACTTTCAATACTTTATGGGAGTTTCTAAAATGATAATCTCTTCAACATACCACTGTATGGTCCTAACAGTCAATGACAGTAGGTCCATGTTCTAGGCTAGTAATGCAGCTGTTTACGCCTCTCAGTTCAGCACAAACATTAATCTTCCATTTCCGCATGCCAAACGTCAAACTCTCGCAGCTCAAGCTGGCTCCCCACGAAATATGAAATTCATACAATAACAGCGCCCCGGGCGGCGACAAGTTGACAGGCCGGGACAGCTTTCAAACGGAGGGTGATCATTACCGTGCCATTATCATAGATTGCACAAGCTTACACCCTACACAACCGACATCGGTAGACATTGGAAATGTTTGAAATGACCTTGTCAAGTTGCAATGCTTCTGTACAATCGTGGCGCGTCAATTGCATACGCCTTGGTTACGATAATTTCAGTTACTCCCGTGAGATAGAAGAGAGAACAGTGGATAGTTGCTCTGGTCCTCCACTGTTTCGCCTTCTCCTCCTCGTCCTCCTCTTCCTCCTCCTCATCCTCCTCTTTGTTGTTTCCTTCTAGTGCTACTTTTCTCCCATTACCCCGTGCCTTTCACTCTTGTGCCCCATATTATTACGGCGCTTGTCGCTTGACAGTGTAATTCTGACAAAAATCGTGCAACATAATCATTTCAAATAAAGAGGGTTTTTATACGTTTCTCGTGTGTGTGTGTATATGTGTGTGTTCTTTAAAAACGCCGTTTTTTTTCCTCTTCCATCTCCCATTTTTCTGTTAGTCTACCTAACCCATTTTCTTTCTTACCGTTTGACTGTGGCTGTTAAAAAAAAAAAAAAATCCCGTTTTTTGTTAACTTTTTTTGGGGACACCATTAACAACGTTAAAGGTTCCTTTTACTACCGACAAGTAACTGCTAACGAATCATTCGAGTAGGAACATGACTGTGTTCCTTGTCACCACATCACACTGGAAGTGTCTTGTGGGTCGCGAAAATTGCAAAATGAAGTGATAATACAGCCGAAAATACGAATTTTCATATCAGTTCAATGATTGAAAGTTTGAAATGTATAATAGCAACAGCTGTCAGATTTTCAGATTCGATACAATACACGGGAATACAGTACGATCAAGGTAAAAGTAATGATGATATTAAACAAGCTTCCATTAATCATGTAGACTTCACACAGTTGGTTCATGTATAGGTGAAACAATACCTATACAGAGCTACAGATTTGATTTTGGATATTTTTGTTTTCAAAGCTTTTTTAAAGGAATTACGAATACACATGGTTTTTATGATCAAGTAGATACTATTTCCCAGTTTAATGCAGCTACTGTTAAGGTCCCATCATCGGCAAGATCTTGTGTTACCGGGTAGTTGTTTGTTTGTTTGTTTTTTTAAGTAAATTTTTAAATTTGAAACTTTCCGGTTGTCATGAAACGTGGAGTGCTGCCATGGTGTTTTGATTGAACGAATATTGCCAAAATACGTAATTTCAGGTAAACGCTTAATCACATGTACACTTAATAGCCGATCTTCTCGAATCTGTTCTATCTGGTGCCCGGCATAGTGCCCGGCATATCTTGATTTCACATCATACATTTTCGGAATAAAGTGGGATATCATTCATAGCATTAATATAGCGAAGCGTGCGGGAATTCGACTTTACGAATTGTACAGTATCGAAAAGAAAATCGATCTGCTACTTAAAAAGACTTCCCTGGTGACGGCTGACGCCATAATATGTGCAGTGTCTTTTAGGAACTGAACAAACCTTGAAAAATTCCCTCCCGAAGAAGTCGAGGTTGCCCCCGTGGAGCAGTGCCAGGTGCAAGACGTTACGTTTGTCACAGTCCGTCTGCGTGAAGTCGGCATCACGCTTCAGTAGCGTGCGCACGGCCCTCCACGCCCCGCGTGCCGTGGCCAGCAGCAGGGGTGTTCGACACTGACGATCCTTGGCGTCTATCTCACTACCCTGTTAAGAAAAAGAAAACAATATAAACCAAAAAGAAATATCGAGCAAACGAAGCACGTCGTGATCTGTTTTGTTATAAATTCCTTCACCCTAGATATTACATTTCTTGATGTCACTACTGAGCGGTGAATATTTGGCAATATTTGCTAGCGTAGAAAACTTGAAGGTGTTGTCAGGGTTCGTAAGCATCTGCGATCTAATCCTCGAACAGTTCTCAAGAAATTTTGAGCATGTTCAAAATTTATTTGCCACAAGAAAAAAAAAAATGGTTGCGACAGTGAAAACTGATTGCAAGAATTAATGATTGCAACAGTTTACAAACCTTGGCGAGACCGTCGATTTGCTACATGTACGTTTGCAAACATTCGTCGCTTAATGAGATATCCCCTTTGTAGGGGAGACTTTATTGTGTCTTCCACCCTAGATATTGAATATCTTGATGTTAACAATGCCTTTTTTTTTTCAGGGGAGACATGGTAGATGCGACATTGACAGCTTGGACTGTTATCAATAAGGTAAGTGAAGCGAAGGTGTGAATGACGGCTGCCATTCAAACTTCAGAGCCGATGGTATTTGTGCCTACAATCAGGTGCCACAGTCGGCACGACTCATCAGACATCGCACCCTCAATAAAAGAGGAGAGAAGGAATATGAAGAGGAAGAGGAGGAGGAGGAAAACGGCAACGGAAGGGAAAAAGTAGAAGGAGAAGCGTATTGGCGATGAAGTTCAATTGCCTTTCTTGAGGTGTCGAGATCAAAAGCTAAGAATACCATTAAATAGTTCACTACTTAAATGAGTGAATGAGATCGCGTGCGTATGTGTGTTTGCGTGTTAAAGTGTAACATACAAATGCATCATTTTCTTATCTTTACCAAACAAACAAGCTTAAAAGGTATAGGCTTTGTTTAATGTAACAGGAGAAATCTGCATTCCATGTGACGGGCAAATTTTCCTTTCACTTGGAGGCAGGTTACGCATTACATGACATTTCCCAATATCATCACTCCGAAACGCGAAGATATTCTTTCATTAGGTGGGCAGGATTTATAAAGGTACTATATCAATGGCATAGCCAGATGACAGAGCTGAAAAGAAAATCAGCGTGACAGGTTTTCAAGACAGCTCACCATGTATATGTGTATGTATAATTGTGCAATAAGCCACTTCGGGGTTAGCTCATGGGCACATCGGTACAAATGACCTTTCTTCTTTCTCAGTTGATTAGGCACTCCACGAGTTTTCAAGCGAGAGAAGGTATTTCAGCTTACCCGACGTAACAATTTATGGAATTCATCAGTCATGCTCAAACAAAGAATGAACTTGCGTAGACCAAGTGACCAGAATGATCCATCAATTAGCACTTTTGAAAGCATCCATTTCATTATTTCTCATTGAATGCATTAACAATCTTTCTCTATTGATATTGTCAAATTCCGTTTTTGCTGTCAAGTGGATGTGCTGGCAAGCACCACTCCTAATGATCACTTGAATAATCATTACATCACAGATGCTTATCTCAGTGAATAAAAAACCAACATGCTCTGCCGGTACTGATGACCTTTTTCTGCTCATGCTCAAAGTGGAACCCCGAACTGGCTTATTCTATGTGCTTTTATAGAGATGTCTCATTGCGCAAGTTATTTACAGCCCTTTGTAAATTGACTAATTGGAATCTTGATATATGTATTTATGTAAGGCATATCACATTGTATGTGTGCCCACATAGGCAGTTTTTCCTGGAAATCCCTCCCCCTCCCGTCTATGACCCCGTTTACAGTGCGGGGCCGGGCTCGGCCGCGGCTCGGCCGCGGCCGAGTCCGGCCTAGGACCCCGTTTACAGTGCGAGGCTCGGCCGTGGCCGAGCCGCGGCCGAGCCCAGCCCCGCTTCAGTGTAAACGCGCAAAAGGCCAAATGCGAGGCCAAAATTGGCCTCGCATTTGGCCTCGCTCTGGAGGTGGTCTCGGCCGCGGCCGAGCCGCGGCCGAGCCCTGCCTCTTCTTGGTGTAAACGCAAACTGGGCCAAATGCGCGGCCAATTGCGCGGCCAATTTTAGTCTGGCTTCCAAACCCTCTGCCTGTATCTTTCGCTATTCAGGATATTAACCCCCTCAACGTCAAAAACTAGTATAGTTTAAGGTGGTTTTGTCCTGCAAAGGATTTTTTTCCTTCGGCAAAGGCCTTTGCCCGAACGGCGACTTCGTCGCCACGGAATTCATTCGGCAAAGGGTCTGAAAACCAGACAATACCAAATTGCGTTTGTTTACAAGCAGAGCGCCACTACGACAAAATATTGAAAGGTTTGAATCAAAAGCGCGGCCGAGCCCAGCAGTGTAAACGGACAAAATTGCGAGGCTCGGCCGCGCAATTGAGGCCGGACTCGGCCACGGCCGAGCCGCGGCGGAGCCCGGCCCCGCACTGTAAACGGGGTCTTTATTGCGCGGCCGAGCCTCGCAATTTTGTCCGTTTACACTGCTGGGCTCGGCCGCGCTTTTGATTCAAACCTTTCAATATTTTGTCATAGTGGCGCTCTGCTTGTAAACAAACGCAATTTGGTATTGTCTAGTTTTCAGACCCTTTGCCAAATGAATTCCGTGGCGACGAAGTCGCCGTTCGGGCAAAGGCCTTTGCCGAAGGAAAAAATCCTTTGCAGGACAAAACCACCCTAAACTACACTAATTTTCGATGTTGAGGGGGTTAATATCCTGAATAGCGAAACATACAGCAGAGGGTTTGGAAGCCAGACTAAAATTGGCCGCGCAATTGGCCGCGCATTTGGCCCAGTTTGCGTTTACACCAAGAAGAGGCAGGGCTCGGCCGCGGCTCGGCCGCGGCCGAGACCACCTCCAGAGCGAGGCCAAATGCGAGGCCAATTTTGGCCTCGCATTTGGCCTTTTGCGCGTTTACACTGAAGCGGGGCTGGGCTCGGCCGCGGCTCGGCCGCGGCCGAGCCTCGCACTGTAAACGGGGTCTATCTTCTGTTCCCTTCCCTCTATCTTTTCTATTTTGCTTCCTGGGCACACATGAACTGTGATTTACTTTTGCATTATGCAGCATTCATTGTTGCACTCTGCTATGCTATTTTATTGGAATGACCACGGAATGTTTTCGCATACGTGTGCATGCATATTTGCGTAAAAACACTGTATTACAATGTGTGCCCATAGAGGCAGCTGTTCTCTGGAACTCTTTCCATCCTTTCCACTTCTATTCTTTTCTTCTTATTCCTACTCTTCTTGGGCACACATGTGACACGTGATCCCTGGGTTCTGTATAATGTACACTATGTACATCACACATGTTTCACTCCCAACAACATATTAGGGCCTGTGCAATTTTGTATTTATGACTTTGCATTTTTGATATATATTTGTCATAGTCAGACGTCAGCATGTTGGAAAGATTCAATGCATCAACAGTATATTTTGATATCTTATTGTTATAGTCTCAAACATACCTTTTCATTTCACTAGTATTTCAGTCTAATTAGTTACAATGTACCGTTTGGTGATGTGTCGAATTGTTAATTGATTATTATGTATTTATATGTGCATGTGCATTTATATGTGATCTGTTTGTTATTCTTGTCGTGTTATGCTTTGTTATCTTACCAGTGGAGGAAGATTTTCTGTATTTTTTTAAATCAGACAATAAATGAATTGAATCTTGAATGAATGAATCTTTAACGGTAGGAGATACCTTTTATAGACCTCCCAAAATGCAGCAAAACATTAAATATGAACCTCAGGGGACTTGTTTAGGCCACTGATGAGAAATTTGGAAGTCAACAGTTATCTACAATTTGAATAATGCACAAAACTCAACTATTCAGTAGTTCTGTGTGTCAGCCACACTTAAGCCTTTTTGTTGCAGTCTTCTGTATTTTTTTTTAAATCTAAAAACACAAATCTAAAAGTATAAGAGCTGATGTAATAACATATAGAGTGTGTGGCAAGAATTTATATAGAAATGTTTGTAAGTTTTGATAAAATTTCTTCACAAAATATACATGATGGACACACATGCGCTGCATGGGTCTGCAAAGGTAGCCTAGTAATGTACTGGAATTTACGGTGAGCCCCGAAAAAAATTCAATTCAAAATCTAACGGTCAATAAAAATGTACTAAATGTTACCTTCCACTTTCAATACTTTATTGGAGTTTCTAAAATGATACTCTCTTCAACATACCACTGTATTTATACAGCTCTTCATTTAAGGCATGCAAATGGGATTCCCTACCTTTAACAATATTCATAGTAGAACTACGTTCTTTTTAGTAAAATAAATCGCCAGTGACCATTGGCTTTTCTCTTCTTCTTTTTTTTTTATTGCGTAGCATAACATGAGTCAGCCTAACAGTAAGGTACATTTTCATGCTCAGTGTAGCTTTGGATATCAGCCACGCGCATGCGCAGTTACAATATGCCCTCCCCCTCCCCATTCTTGAAACCTCGCCACCTGTCGAGGCTCGTGAGAATTGTTAAGGTTCTAAAAACAAGAACAATGCTACTTTGCACATAGTCATTGTAGTCACGGATCATTCCTTTAACCATGTTTGTTTTTTCATCCTCTAACCATGTAAATCTCTCTATGTTTGAGATGCAATCCTCCTCAACGCACTTGTATATATTTCCCAGCCGGGCATCCCAGGCTATGACGTTAGACCGAGTGAATACGAAGGAAATACTGTTTGGGAATTTGTCATGCGTGCCTTTCGCATTGATCTCAACTGTGTTCATATCAGCTAGGTATTTGTGCACCTGTAAGGGAAAATCTATGCAAACAGCGCCTCTCTCGTTCGTAAATGGAAGACCAGTGTGTGCAAAAACCCTCGCCGAGAACTAGGAAGAGGATTCTCATCAATTGTTAAAGAGTATGTTACTTAGACAAGGTTGATTACGACCCTTTTGTAGATATGCTTGGAAAGAGACAGGGAGACAGACAGAGAAAGAGACATGGGAGATAAATATTTGTATTTTTTTGTAGTTATTATTTGTGCATTTAATTTCTTTGTGAGAACTGGAGTCCCAGTTAATCCAGTTTGATATGTATTTAAAATTCATACAGTTATGATATGATGTAATATATGATGTAATATTTTGATTTGATACTATAATGGTGACACTGATAATGTACTAAAGGAAAGTCGAAGAATGAAAGCTTGGATATGATTTAGTATTCACTAAATATAAAATAATGTTTTCTAAAACATTTTTCTTTTCTTTTTTTTTGTACTTGGCATTCCAAGAGCGATACAGTATATAAGATTGAAAGGCAAAGAAAAGGGTTTATGCGATCATCATGATTATACACATCCTTGTTGGAACCACTGAGCATGTGACATTCTATACGTACATATCTGCTGTATTTTTCAAGAGCGACCAAATACAGCCGTACACGATATGATGTGCGTGTGTGTACTTGTAGGTGACTATTTATTGCCGCCGATAAGTGCAGAATACAGAGGGGAACAGGCCTAAGGAGATTTGCTGAGATGCTTAACATAAATGAAACATTCAATCTTGTTAGTGACAGTCTTGATTCTTGGAGACACGCCAGGACAGAATGCTGCGTTTTGCAGGGGGAGAGATATTCGAACGAATCTTAAAATAGGCAATACATATATTATTTCCTATATCATGTTCCAACACTGAAGACGATAGAGACAATAGCCAATACCCCTTCAAATCAGAAACAAACTGTGCTGACTGTGTTTTCACGCGTGAATTATAAAGGAATTTCACGATTTTGCGATGCCGAGGCGACGTGAGCAGAATCGAATTGAAAAGCTATAATGGTAATTGCGTTTTATTGTTCATGTTGTTGCTGTTGTGCTATAAGAAAACATGACTCAGAGAGAAAGCGAGAGAGTTTAATAAAATGTGAGAGCCCACAGGGAAACCTATTCATGGGAGACAAAATTACACCACATTTATACTTAAGTCTGATATTAATCTTTCCAACCTGAATACCATGCGGCAAAAACGCACAATATCTTAATAGAATTCCAGCGCATCCATCCAGTAGCAAAAGTAATGAAATCGCTATCTTTTTAGCTCATACGATAAGATTTAGAATTCGACTGCTCATTACGAATGTACTTACTTAAAGAGCCAAATAACAGATGAAAATAATGCAACTAAACTCTTGCACTGGAAAGATATCCATTATGTAACTAGAACTGGGCTAACGACTAATTGATTGCTTTTGTCTCTTTTCGAACCACAACTTTCGTTTGATGGGCTCTTCCGTCAACATACATAATTGCTTTAGACATGGAAATAAAAGGCAACGTTTTTGTGTGCGGGTGTCGTCGTAGTTAAATACTGATAAATATCGTAGCCATAGATACGTACTCCTAGAGTTAGCTGCAAGCGTCTTTGTGAAACTGTCATGTAAAAAAGCATTCACACACATGCAGGCACTCTCTCACACATACAGACAGACACACACACACACACACACACACACACACACACACACACAATGAAAAAAAAATCCCACAAATCCAATTTGCGAGAATGTCGAGTGTGGCAAGAAGTTATTAGATCAATTTGAGGTGCATGGCTAATCCGCTGTCGTCCAATTATGCAACCAGAGGAGAGTTTTAGTCTAGGGATGGGCGACATGTATACTAAAGGTGTTCTCTCTACATTAAGGAACATGAACACGTAAAAAGCAAATCCGCACGCAAGGGATATCACCGCAGCACCGCACTGTGCTAACCGCACTAAGTGCACTCGTCACGCACACCTCAATCAGTATGTTACACGTAGAAAACGCATTAAGTGTATAATGCAAATACTAAAAGAGAGACATGCATACACTGTATTCCCGTTCAGTTCTAATGGTAATTATGTTCCTCTCCCTTCCCCCGCCCTCTTTCCCTCTCTCCCTCTCTCCTTCTCTCTCTCCCTTTCCCTCTTTCTGTTGAAAAACACAGCGTGAGACTCTGAGAAAATGTATAACTAATTATTTGAAATGTGAGATGCACCCGATATATCTGAAGACTTTAATCGCATCCTGATCCATATTAAGCAATATTGAAAATAAGCCCATATAGAGCAAGACTAAAATTTAACAGTGATACCTCACTTGCTACATAGAAAGGAGTGCTCTTGAAGTTATATCCAACACCAACAGAAATCCAACAAAAGAATCTCGCACTTTCTTATCATTATTTTTGTGTTTAAGAAGCTGTATTACTCTTATTTAGAACTGAGAAGACCGGAATTAACCTGCTTAGCCACCGAAATAATCATTTCCATTTTGCAATGAATGCAGAAGGGATTTAAGCATCTTCCCCGAAACAACAACAGACAACACAACCATGGTTTTGAAGAGAACATCACATTAAAAAAAAAATGCATGTGAAGATTAGGTGAGTTGAACAGTTGCTCGAAGACATTTTCTGCTAAAGCTTAGATGATTCTAACATCCACTTGCAGACGACAAATTGATAATGTGATAAAAGTGATGTTGTTTTTGGCTTGCTCTTATATCAAATTGGTGTGCGTCTCTACACCCCTGTTGGATGTGATCATAATGCGCCAAACACGCCAAAATGCGACTGCCATGAGTGTACTTGTGTGTGTGTGTGTGTGTGTGTGTGTGCGCGTGCGCGCGGGCACACCCGTGTGCATATGTGTGTGAGGAAATGAGTGAGGCCAGCAGCAGGGTAATTTGGGTTTCCCTTTGATTTTCAAAGCATTTACGGAGGGTACAGAAAAAAAAATGCACTACACCATTGAAGTCGGTCACCTATTACATCTACTATAGTGACCATCCCTTGATGTCTTCAAGAAGAATCTTAAGACTTTCCTTTTTGATGCCAATCTGTAACTGAATGTTGTAAAGTGCTGTGAAACCAGTCATTGACTGTGTAAGGGCGCTATATAAATGATCTGATTGTATTGTATTGTGTTGTATTGTATAAAGAGGCATTGGACGACATTAAATCATGACATACGAAACTGCGAGAAGTTGTAAAGTTGCATGGAGGTTAAAGGCTTATTTGGTTCTTCCCCCACCCCCTAATACTGACACAATGATTCCCTTGTTATATGGCCATGTTTGCGTGTATGTGCACTCACACAGACACGCATTGTTTACAGCGTACGTGTTAATGTGGCAAAAACATCTCCTTCCGAATAGTGTATGATTAGGTTCCCACAGTAAGCTATTTGACAAAATGCATAGCGCGCTAAAATAGTTCAGTTAGTCAATTTGTCCATCTGAACAAAGGAAATACAAAAAAAAAGGAAATCAAGAAAGGGTAACAAGCTTACCTCATTCAGTAAATATGATGCAACCTCGCTGTGGTCAAACATTGCAGCTCTGGAAATAATGAAACATAAGAGTTGATGATTATGTAAGCACGGACACTCACAATGAAACACGCACGCACACATACAAACACACGCACACACACACACACACACACATACACGCCCGCACGCACACGCACTCCTACAATAAGTGATTGTATTGACAAGTTTGTTTTCACGTCCTTCGTGGGGACACGTGATATCTAAAGTAGATATAAACTTATTTCCGTAAAGTGTTAAACGAAATTGTGTTAAAGTGGAAATAACACCAATACAATTTGATATTGTCAGTGTTTAAGTTTTTTTCTGTTATCTTGTCATATTTCCCCTAAAACTTCACTTGAGCACCTGCTCATATAGGGCTTTCTTCAAAAGAAAAGTCGCCAGACATGGATTTCCAGTTAAACAGGGCAGATTCTGAAAAAGCAGACTCTGAGCATTTAAATGATGTATAACTCAATTCATAAGGACTGCAAAGGATTTCAAGAAAGAAAAATGGGCCTCTGAGACAGACCTGATCATTCTACTTCCCCCCCCCCCCAAAAAAAAGGTTGTAGAAAAAAAAAACTGTTAAGAACACGCTTTCCCATTCATGTTATGATCCCAAACTAAAGAACGTAGAGGAAGGACAGCTCTTTCACAAAATATGAAAAACTCAAGATTGACTCAGTTGACCCATTTCACCTTTTTTTAAAGTCCTCACGGAAAATCAAGGGGTGCGACTTTTTGTTTGTTTTGTGATGCACGGTCACAAATAATCAACATAAAACGATTTCATTCATCAGGCTTACTTGTGCAGCGGTGTTTGATTCTGGATGTCTTTTATCCTGAGTGATTTCCTGCTCTCGTCTTGAGAGGAAAACATGAGTTGTACCATGTCGAGAGCGCCTTGAGACGAGGCTAAGTGGACCGGTGTCGATTTGTCAGCCTTCATTGAAAACATCAAGTTATAGTCATTTTAATTCTTGTTTTTTTTTGTGTGTAATCTTGGTGAATAAACATGTCGTTATCTCTTTTTAATATCAACAATTTTTTTTTCGGGATTTGTTAAAATCTTATAATTTCTTAGTCAAAGAAATATGATTTTCTTCATGCACAGTTAAAGGAAAAACACGATAATCAGAATGGAGAACGAATATCCTCTTTTTTTACCACGAAGAATCAGAACTCGCCTGTGCTCTGTCAAAGCGTAGTTTTGTTAAATGTATTCCATATCTATTTTTTTTTTTACTTTTGTGTGATCAATTTATGTGAAAATACATTTTTGCATTCAATTAATATTTGATTGTCATTCACACAACCTTATGTCTGCTTTTGTTCCTGCTTTAATTACGTACCTGATTCTTTCAAGTGAAATTTCTTCTTTGCGTAACGAGATTACGATAAAATTATCTGTTATCATTATTTTCATTGTTATTTCAATTTTCAATGTTATTTAGCCATCATGGGGATTTCGATATCAAAAATATCAGAAATGCAGGAGATGACAAAGTCATGAGATTTTGGCCTCCATGGTTTTTTGTTGTGTGTACCTGTTGTTTGTCAATGCGCGCGCCGTATTGCAGACAGAGCTTGACGGCGGCGAAGTCCCCGCTGTTCACCGCCGAGTGGAGGGCCGAATTTCCTTCTTTGTCGACTACAGTAAGAAGCTGCGATCTGTCCGTTCCATTTTTTCCACCTGCTGATATATGGAGTGCGAGAATCCATTAAAGGGAACAAACCACAGGTAACCCAGCCCTGATTGACGCGCTCCAGTTGGGACAAATGCATTATCGTTCATTTAGCAATTATCGTAGATTAGGCTTTTACCGGCCATGATATACAGAACTGTGTCGAAGAGACAATGAAATAATGGGTGTTTACTTGTTAATTTGCGCAAGTCATCTGCTGCTTCGTTAATATTGTCATTACTCGCGAAAATGCATGACAGAGCCAGAGTGGTGGTAATAGGGTATTTTGACTGTAATTTCCATGTAGCTATAGCAACAAAATAATAATGAAGGCGAAATAACTTCAGCCAAATCCGTTCTGTTCAGTGGGTTGATTTTCCGTTTCATTAACGTCGATCACTGACGTTCGTTTGGTTTTAGTGGGCGTATTGGGTATCCAATAAGTTTTCAGGGTTAAATCCACTTAGTCGACACGTAAAAGTGCAACCACCACTATTTCACAATTCAAGCCATGCAGCGTACGTAAACAAAGAAATATTAAACGAAGAAACAAAATGACAAAAGTTTCATTAGAAATTAGTTTAAATTTAAAGTAAAACTGTGAGTTTCATTTTTTTTTTTTGCTTCGACGAAAGAGAATAAAAGGAGGAAAACCACAAGATATGAAATAGATACCATATATCAAATGATGTTGAAATACACAAATCTTGAACAAAGTTCCTTTAAATAAACATATTAAAAGAGGTTAAACACATCCAAAAGAATAAGTTTGTTGCATCAAATTATCTCACTGTAATCCCCAAAGTGCAACATGAATGTACAAAATCAATATAGCTACTATAGCCTTTCGACATGGGGCCTACAACTCGAATTTAAACTGCATTTTATTTGTAAAAGCTTCTGAAGTGAAAAGAAAGAGCTATTGTCTGTCAAAAATATTAGTATAAAGCTAACAAATAACGTTCTCATCCGTTGAAGACATTGCAAACTTGAGATTTGAATGGATTTATGCTATTTAAAGACTTTTTTTGGTGTTTCAAACTTGGTGCCAGTTATCATTGGAGTTCTCCTGTGAAGGTGGTGGGGTGAGGAGCATTGCCCTTGACCTCAGCACAAGAATGATTTCTGATACCCCACATTCTCCCCTCACCCCCCCCCCACATCCTCCCCTCCACCCCTACACTCGCTCAAGGGCCGGAGTTCCCACACACTGTACAAAAACGATATGCGGTCTAAGTACGCAATGTGAGGCACTGTTAGAGGATTTGGACACATATAGACAGAATAATGTATTAGCAATTAACACTAACATATTTTGGGCTTCTAGACACGTTTAAAATTGGTCTTCACGGAATAGAATGCGTGCGAGCATTGTGTAAAGTGAGACACACTAGGACTGGAATGCGAAACGCACTGACAGATATATCCATGATGAGGAATCGTTGCAATCGACTCACACTCTGCGAAGAGAAGATCCAACACTTTGGCAGAGGCGTGCGTGGCTGCCGCGTGGATTGGGTAGACGCCATTTTGATCCGGTCTCGATAAAGCCGGTTGGAATTCGAGCTGAAATGCGAAACACGAGCGTCAATCACTTAATGTCGTCAGGAATGACAACAGTATACGTGTGTCTTGATAGTCACATTGTTCACTGAGGCCATTTCTTATTTGCCCCTGATTTTGTTTAGGAGCTAAAACCTTCCGGTCAATTCATCTCATCATGCTTACCGAGTGAATTCAATTACGACTGTCTATTTTTTTTTTTTTTTTTTTTTTTTTGGGGGGGGGGGTTGCGTTGCTAATAAAGACGTTACAAAACGGGGTGTGCAAACCGAGCATACCTTCAAACTGTTTCAATACAATGTGACCCAGTTTTAAGAGCAGCTATCCTCGATCCTAATCCACTCCGGACTACGATACAGGTGCAGAATGTCAAGGCATCCACATGACATACTAAAACTTCGTCGCAAAATAAAGTCCGACCTCTCCTATCCGGACATGTAGGGGGCCGGTTCTAATCCGGATAAGGGATTTGGACGAATATGGGAAACTCGATGTTTAATACACGCAGCTGCCGAAGAACGATCGCCTGTACTGTTCTTCCCATGTTCTTGCGGTGATTTGGGGTAGTGAATCTCTGAAGGCATCTTATCTAGATGAAAATTAGATGTCAATTAATTTTTATTATATTAAGAATAATAATAATGTAATTCATGTGAGTTTGTGTAGGAATTTCGTATGAGTTTCACATCCCACCTTTCCCTGTAATTATCAGATTAAAAAAAAGAAATCACGCCGACATCGCATCCGGATAATAGAGAGACCCGGTAAAAGGTGATGGATAGGAGAGGTTGGACTGTAATCAAGGAGAAAATTACAAATTTTAAAGATACAAGTGCAGTCTAAAATAATACAGTCTCGTGGCTGCAACAATATCACTGAGGAACGTAGTAACGGTTGTGTTACTCCCATATCGGCCTCTGTATGTAACCCCCCCCCCCCACACACACACACACACAAACAAAGTGTTTTCTGGAATGAACACAGCTTTAAATCGCCCCTTTTGCATCCAATCTATATAAAGTTTGGACGAAAATTACAGAAAAAAAGTCAGAAAATAGTTTTTGTTCTATGCAACCCTATTTGACACTTTTCTTCTGCTTCTGTACAGATTTATCAAAACTATTCTGTTTATCAATATTTTCGCCAGTATATGATACGCAGTTTATATTCATATTCTATTTTAAATCTTTATTCGCTTCACAGAAAGCACATATCATAATTATATTAGAACATGCAAATACACAAGTACAAAAATAATGTGTAAACACACACACACACACAATTAAAAATACCCCCAGGGAGATTATTTCTTGATTAAAATTCAGATTTTTCAAATTAGTGAGTACACAAGATGATGGTTTCTGCAAGAAAATTACATCAGGATCCGATCGGTTAAGAAGAGAGAGAGAAAAAAAAAATGGCGCTGTGCCATAACTGACCAACTTTCTAGCAGCATTCACGCTGTCCCTTACGGCACAGTAATGCAGCGGTGTCTGACCCAGCTCTCCAGGGCAGTTGATATCAACCTGTGGTCTGTGTTTGCACAGTGCCTGAAACATTGTCAGGAATTCAGAAAAAACAACAACAACAACAACAACAAAACTAATTACACACATTCTGCATTAGATACTCGAAAATCAAGTCTGTGAGGCTACTCTTTTCTTTTAAATCTGGAAAAAAAAAACACCTTTATTCTATTCATGACCATTATTCATATCTAAGGAGACAGTTATAGTTTATCTTAATGAAAATATACCAATTTTATCTTGTTCATTTTTTGTATGAAAGTGATGCTGTGTCACCTTATCGGTCATACACTATGCACTTCATATCAAACGTGTAATTTAGTCCCTGTTATTCCTGTAGTGATATACAAATGGACATCGAGTGAAAATATGAGCATCTTTTTGGATGTATTTTTTTTTTAATGACATCGACAGGCAATACCATGTTTTGAGATTCAAATATATTGTACTTTCGATGACTCTGCAATCAATGAAAGTAGGGAGGTGAGAGGCTCTCACCTCCCTGATGAAAGTAAGATCTCCACTTTTCGGCTCCCGGCTCTTAACATTGACCAATAAATGACCAATGATCATAGTCCGTGTTTCCTCCATAACCATAAGGATGGTTGACACGCATGTTGTCATCTTTTTTTTTTCCTCCATCCCCTTCCTTCAGATAGTAATCATATTAATAGTCACAACTTGTGGCTGTTTTTGAAGCATTGAATTGACACGTTCTCAAGTTTGTTTGATTTTTCTTTTTGTGTTTCAATGAAAAGAAAAACACACCTTTTCTTTTGTTACTTTACACACAAAATCGAGAGAGGATGAAATATATATATATATATATGTATATATATATATGCATTATATACATATACATAATATACAGATGTATGTGTATATGTATATTTTCTGCACAGTTATAATCAGCACCAGAATTATTAGCGAATATAATTCACATTCTTTTATACTTAAACCTGACTTGAAAAACGCACTGAAGGGTTGTTGTTGTCAATCTGATATACACGTTTTATTGACACCAGCAATTAAGGTACCACTGCTGAAAAAAGGGAAAAAAGAGAAAAAGAAAAGAAAGAATGGCGTTATGTCCTAAACCATTGCCTGATAGTCAATTCTTGTTTTATCACGTTCAATTTCACCATCTTTGCTGAGCAAGTGGGAGGTCTGGGAAATGGTACAATGTACTTGCTGATAAAATTTGAAGTAAAGAAGACTTTTTTATAACCTTTTGCTTCATTTTAGGAGGTGACGCGCTTATCCCTATGTTAAGCTGCTTTTTTAAAATTGATTTGAATTTGCATCATACCTCTGTTGAGTCTGCAACGTCCAGATCACACGAGGTGTGCAGGGGGGACATGCACTGGTGATTAAGACGGTTCGGCGTGATGCCCTTCAGGATGAGAAAATCAATGGCGGCAGCCTGACCTTTCTCGGCCGCCCAGTGGAGGGCGCTGTTTCCCTGACCATCGATAGCTTCAAGGTCTAGAGATTCATAACAACAACAACAACAACAAAAACAACAACAAAATAAGCATCACCACGTAAAAACATTGCAAATGTGAATAGCTAATTGGTATTGAGCCATAGCGTGAAATGTATCTTACATTTTAGTTATTGTAATGATAGAACACGAGAGCAATTCAATTAATCTTAACGTTCTGGCTGAATGGAGCAAATGGGACAGCAACTATCACCACATACATGGTGAATACTCGATGCATAAACTACACACCCATGTTGTACCACCCTTAGGTACCTTGTGCAAAACGTATCATTTTTGTTATGTCAGTACTGAGATGAGTACAAGAAAATGCAAAGACTCTCCTGTATCCGCCCACATGTGTTTTGATTTCACGAGATTGTGCGGAAGATCTTATTCTTCACTATAGCAACGATCATTATCAACTTGTTGAACTCCCTAACTATTTCAGCTTACCTTCATTTTTCTATAAATGTTTCCTTGCTGTATCAAATTTACATCTCAATTTCGATATCCATGATGCACACTTAAATGTATTCAAAATCATACGATTTTATTTACTGATTAGAAGTCCATAATCATTCCTTAGATTTGAAAAAAAAACTTGAAATAATTAATCCGACAACAATATATCTGAAGTTACTTAATGTTTAAAGAAAATGATTTCCTTGCGACAGTCTCCTTTTTCAGGGCCTCCTTTAGTGAAAACAAAAATGCAAACGATTGCTACTTATGTCTAGAACAAACGTGCAATGTATGTGTATACCGCTACCCGATCGCTTGTTAAGGAGGAAAAAGACAAACATGACGGGAATGAGAATGACACTTATCACGTTACTCAATTGCTTTAGGAAGAGGGAATTTTTGGATGTGAAAACATTGGCCGCCGTATAATAATTATCCCTCTGCGGTTCGCTGCATCGCTTAAGGGCAGCTAAGGGCTCGGAATGAGCACTGACGCAAATTCATCGATATAATATTTCAACCGAGTAAACATCCTTCTGACAACAGCGTCAGAACTCAAAACGAGATGCATGACTAAATAACATGTCATCGTGGAATTGCTCAAAAGTCTCGACCGGAATTAATCAAGAATAAATTCAAGAACACCGTATAATAGTTAAAAATAATTAATTGCACTGAAACAACATGTGCGGTAATCGTACAAGTATACAGTGCAAGTGCAAATGTGCAAGAACAGACACGTAGAGTAATCATTACATGTAAATGATCCACTTATAAATTGGTATATTATATATATATATATATATATAATCATATTATTATATATATATATTTATATATATATACTTTTTCAGAGTTATAGCTAGGGGTTGTATTTTTGGCATTGGTGGACAGGGAGGGTTCGTGTCAGTTGTGTGTTGTTTTTTTTTGTTTTTTTTTACCTAATGATTCCGAAAAGTTATGTGTTTACTTTGTTTGATTATAATTACATTATCATCTGCTCACGATAATCTCGTATCAAAATCATGTGAAACATTCTCGGTCAAATTGTTGTTATAGTTGTTGTTGATTGTAATGAGCTATTTTTTTTAATTCAAAATCATCCAAAATTTTATTGGAATTAAGAGAAATATGTACCCATCTTATTTACGCACCATTCATGTGTGTACTGAAAGAATGTGCTGTCTCCGTGCTGTCATATTTGTGGATGTTAAGCATCTCAGAGGTGCAACTGCGCACTTCATGGAGATTAACCTCTTATAATTTATCCTACACGTTGTTTTGATAAAATAGATAAGTAATAATAAAGGAAATACGTATATTCTCATTTTGAAGTGTAACTAACGGTTCTTATTAAGACAAACTAATACAATAAACAGAATCTGTAGCACTAAGAATATACATGTAGCATCAAGCTGTTTTAACAGATTAATTCTTTTTTTTTCTGAGACATACAGAAATGCTTCCCAGTTCATCGCATCGTAGATTGTAACAATCATCGTAAATTCTAACAATAAAAAAAAAAAAAATGAGAAAGAACTGGCAATAACGTTGAATTTGCAATTGTGACCCTGCACCACAAACCAACAAAAAGTCGCCAGACATGGATTTTCAGTTAAGGGCAGATTCTGAAAGAGCAGACTCTAAGCTTTAAAATGAAGTATAACTCAATTCAAATGGACTCCCCTATAAACCTACCTAAATACTGGAAAGAAAGCAAACACTCTGAAAAAGTGTGAACTTAGAAAAGAGGCTCTGAAGTACACGGTCTATTCAAGCGCTTAATCTTTACCAAGCCGTGTTAGCTGTGCCATGAATGGGACAAAACACAGGATGTAAACCAAGGGAACAACAACAACAAAGGGATTATTAGTTAAGCTGTAATTGAGCATGTTCTATAAGCACATTCTGCCCATGATTAATGCCAACTTTCAAAGCAGTAGCGTCATCCTGTCGAAAGTTACTATACTTGAAAGTGAAGAGTGCGCACAGGATTTCAAGACATGAAAAGCGGCCTCTAATGACAAACCTGATCATTCTACTGTTCCCCCTAAAAGCTTGTAGAAAAACTGCTAAAAATACACTTTCCCATTCATGTTATCATACCAAAGTGAAGAATAATGTAGAAGGAAAGCTCTTTCAGAAGATATGAAATACTCAAGATTGACCTGGTTGAACCATTTCACCTATTTTGAGTCCTCACTTAAAATCAAGGGGTGCGACTTTTGGTTTGTTTTGTGATGCACGGTCACAATTAGATTCGGGGATATTTTCATACCCTGCTTGTGTTTAGATACCCACGTACAGGCGATATAATGTCACTGCTTCTTTTCTTCTCATTTTCAAATAGAAAGAATTAGAGAATCTTGCATACAATGTGAACATCCTCATATAGGTTAAGTGCACTACATTATCGTGTCGATGTCATAGGTAATTACCACACACGCGACTCATTTTGTCATCTTGAGAGCCATTCAAACTGTTGGATAGATAATGGACTGTTCTTGTCCGAATTCCAATATTTATCTTCTCTTCGTCTCACTCAGCTCAAAGCGAGACATCCAATATCACTGCATGAGTGCTTTATTCGTGGTCACACAATCAAGTAGCACTTCACGTACAGTGACATAAGTGGGGGAAGATTGTGTGCATCTTCTAGCATAATTATTGTTATTCGAATACACGGTTTGTCCAGTGTACAACTCACACTCTCCCTCTCTTCGGATTTTCATCAAGATAATAGTTTGTGTGTGTGTGTGTGTGTGTGTGCGTGTGTGTGTGATATGGATTTCTAAAATGTTCTAATTCAATTCTTGCTGTTAAGTTGATGTATATAATTAATAGCATTTAGATTTGATAAACAAAGAAAAAATAAGAAAATAAGGGATGTACTCAATCATAACCTTTAGAACATGCCTTTCTATGTAGTCGAGTGAGGTACAGGCTGTACCACTGGAAAGGTTTAGTTTGGCTCCATAATCTGATGACTTACTTTGAAATGTTTTTAAAAATGGCGCTTAACCCGTTTTGCGATAAACGTTGCATAATTAATTAATATAATTTACTCATTTTAAAGGTCTGTGCATCAAATTATGAAATTTCGAGACGAAATCAAATCCCTCCACTACCGGAAGGGATCACACACGCTGTAGACCTATACAATTGTCCCCGCGGGAATTGACAGTGTGCATTTTTACGTACCTCCGCCCTTCTGGAGTATGAACTCCATGATGTCCAGTTTCCCTGCCCCGCAGGCATGGTGGAAAGGCACCGCGTTACCGCTGTCTCGGAGATGCAGTCGAGATGTGTCCTTCTTGTACACCCTTTCAAAGTCCTTGACGTTACCTCTGACTGCTACCTATAGGTGCAGTAAACAATGATAAAAACGAACATAAATCGTTTTACTTCATATTACTCCTTCGTGCACCGAAGTTTATGTGTCTGACAAATTTTAACGTGAAAAGGTCACGACAATTCACAGCAGCGATATTGTTTTTGCCGAGCGTGTAAGTTATTGAGAAAAATGAAATTATTTCTTCTGACACTTGAACACACGTTGTAGGAATGTATGTGGGTCTGACATGGCTCTATAAACTAAAACGACAACAGTAACAGTAACCACTGTGGAATTGATAATAACGATCAAGACGAAAATTATCCAAGCTTTGAATCGATTCGATATGTTTCATGCATTGCCTAAGAAAACGTAATATAAAATTACAAACAATCCCCAAGCATAATGTTTGATACGTATAATACACATTCCCTAAAAAAAAGTCTCACGATAACATAAATCGTACTATAACCAAACAATTACATGTACAATTGCTTCATAGTTACTTATGTTTAGCAATGCTTATATTTAAATAAAGACATAACGATTCACTTGATGACGGAAAAAGATGCAACATTAATTGTTCCTCGTAGTTGCTCTTTCTCTCCGCTTCAAGTCAAGCATTCATGTTGTGGTTTATCAAAATATTTGAGTGTTTTCCCCCCAAATAGACAAAGAACTATACATTGTTCCCATAATTGTAGGTCTGTTTGTTGTTGGCTATTTTTTTCTTTCCATTTAGCTTTGTGTTTTGCTGTCCTCAAGCTCTGTACAAAAACTAAAATGCTATAATACTCTTTTCATCGGAGGTGTCTTTTTTTTACTTTCTTCTCCGTACGGTTGATCTCTTTAGATTATACTATGACGTGAGTATCAAGAACGTGTCTACTGCGTATGAAGATTGAAAAATTATTGTATAAACAAGATGATAATGATTTGTAGTGTGGCAAGTTATAGTAGTGTTGGTTTACCCTACTTCGCGGGCAATGTGCGTCGAAGATTGCTCAGTTAGGCTACATCTCTATTGGCTATTTTTTTTTTTCAGTGTGTGTGTGTGTGTGTGTGTGTGTGTGTGTGTGTGTGTAATGTTGTGTGTGTGAGAATGTGTATAATATGTCTGTGCGTGTGCTTTGTTTGGTGTAATTATCCCTGCTATCGTAAGTATTGTTATCATTAGTATACCATTTGACCCCTCCCCAAACAAACAAACATACAACTCTGAGACAACAAACAATGCAGGAAAGTCTTCTATTTATTTATTTATTTATTCCGTCATATTTAAACAGGGTAGTCCCCTCAGTTTCACAACTGCTTTCCAGGGGAGCCCTGTGTACATAAACATGATAAAAACATTGGATAACAATAGACTTCATAAAAAAAAACATATACAAGTATAACACATATACACAAAACAATACAAGCTTTAAAAGATACTTTAGACCATGGAGACTGACTTAAAATGTATTCTGAATTCGGCATAAACAAAATGTATTATATAAAAAAAAAAACCTGTGTAATAAAAGTTACTGTAATGACACACCAAAAATATAAAACTGAGTTTGAAATACCATAATAGGGGTTAATGGAACGAAAGAAAAAAAAATCATTAAAAAAACCCCAATACAAACAGTTAAAAAAAATGGCAATCAATTCTTAATATTTGATGCAGTTTGATCACCAGATTTGAGCGTACTAATCGAACAAAATGGAGTACATTGTCTGCTGCGCGTTGGTGGGCAAACCGTGCTCAATATTGACCAAGTGAGGTGCCCAATCCAATGACGAATGGAGCCGTGCCAATCTACCTACGCGCATAGATCTCCTAGACGTTTTGTCGTCTCTTTCACATAAGACAGACCGTCTATCAGACGCGGTGTATAAGCAATGAACGGAGTACAAGCCGATCTGAGTATTACGGTTTTCGTGCAAACCTAAGTTAATAGATTTCTTCTTCTCTAATTTCCAGACGAAAGAAGACAGTTTCACAATAAAGTCATCGATGTTCAAGTGGGCGTATGTGGCCTAATAGTCAGGTTGATGTGCTTATGAGTTGTTTAACCAAGTCAAGATAAAACATGACCCGCACTCTCTTCTCCATAGTCTCCCAATATCTTTGTCTGTGAGTGAGTACATAATTATGTTCGTGTGCATGTGTGTGTTCGTGTGTACATGCGTGTGATGTGATCCCATTCACTTTACAATGGATGTGACGAGACTTTACATGTGAAAAAAGGACATTTCAGTGATGAATTTACATAGAGAACAAAATTCTGCCGGTGTGTGGTGCAAATGTCATTTACCAGGACGTACTTGAATAGAACAACAACTAGAGCAGCAGCAACAATAGCACTGCTATATGAGAGGTCATTCCGCGCGATAACGACCCATCGCACAAACATTATACCAGCATGGCTATCTGTCTTCGTAGAATTTTGCTCTTGTGATGATGATTTCCATTTGTAAGGACCACTGCTCATTTCGTATGTGAGGTGAAATTGTCGGTTTATGCATACTAATTGCAATCACTGTGGTGTCCACTCAATGCGTCATTCAAGATTAGTTATTTTGACATTATCCAATCACAGGCGTGGCTTATTGCTCATTTATAATCCTCGAATTTGACGGCTTTTCAAATTACAAGTACACTGCCAGTCAGTCTCTGGTGCACAAATATCCCGAAGGGTCTGCGGAGAACTTTAATTAAAGAGCCCGACGTTGCCAAATCAACTTTGAGAGATGATGGGCACGTCTTAGCACTTAATTCTCTTTCTCTCTCTGTGACCTTAAAGGAACGATATCGATTTTGCTGAGATGGGTATTCATGTCAAAGTTGTTTCTTTTTTTTTTCCTGTGAAATAATATACATCTTTTATTAAAGAGCACACAATCCAAAAAGAAATCAAACATGTATTTCATGAAAATTGGTTTTATAATGCCTGAGACATCCAGAAGCAAAGAGGTCCTTATAGAAGGTGGGACCCAGCTTCCTCTTTTTTGACCACTTTGTTTTGCTTTGTTTTTGGATATCTCAGCCATTACAAGTCAGATTTTCATCAAATAAACTTGTAATTCCTTTTGGGCTTGTCTGCTATTTAAGAAAACATATAAGCGGTTTCTATCATCTCTTAAAAGTCTAAATCCTGAATCCCCATCTCAGCCAAAAACTACACCACCCCTTTAAAAAGGAAAAAAAAAGAATAACAGTTTTATATATATATATATATATATATATATATATATATATATATATATATATATATAATGAGCACAGCAATACCTATCGCAAATTATTTGCAGAAATGGATGGTAGTCAATTGCTCTTTGTACCCCAAATGGGAGGCATAGACTCTGTGGATAGGGAGGGAGACGGTATTTACCTGCATCGGATTATATTGTGACCCGTTACCATTCCCTAATTAACCCTCTGTGTGTCCTGAGTGCCAATTGGTCCAGATAAGCCAGAGGCACTGCAAACAATGTCCAATATCTCTGACAGCAAAAGGGTTACTCCACAAATCTTAAAGCGAGACACACGTGATATTTTCAAGGTGATATTTTCCGTACCATGTGAATTTTTGTAACCTTTAAAAAGAAAATGATATCAGAGATCCTTTTTTTTATGGTTCTATATGCATCCTCGCATATTATCCAAGTCTATAAGAGTTAGTATCTTAACATGCGTATACAGTTTTGATTTCTCCCTTTTTTTAATGGTGATGTATCTGAATGTTTAATCTCATCTAGGTTTCACTGGTTATGGCATTGGTATAAACATTTACTCCTAACTGTGCTTTACTGCTGTTTTTGTTATAATGCCACTCCCTGCTGGAAAGAAAATACTGTCCTACAGTACGTGACACAACGTGAAACACGGGGTGAACACAATGAGAACACAGTGTAAAATTTTTTCACATTGTTAAATTCGAGCGTTTCGACATTGTTTCCACATTGTGAACACAGTGTGAAATCTCTTCACATTGTTAAATTCGAGCGTTTCAACACTGTTACCATATTGTGAACACAGTGTGAAATCTCTTAACATTGTGAGCACATTGCGGATTATCAATTCACAATTTGGAACAGAACGCTACCATAGGAACACTGTGAAAACCACACCACAGTGTAACATCTTCACACTGCAAAATTCGAGCGTTATTACATAGCCGACTATGTGCACACACTGCGAACACACTGTGGGACACTGTGTGCTTTCCAGCAAGGCTGTTTACAGTGTTTGTTTTTATTTTTAGTTTTTAAGTTTAACGGTAGGGGATACCTTTTACAGACCTCCCAAAATGCAGCAAAACATTGAATATGAACCTCAGGGGACTTATTTAGGCCACTGCTGAGAAATTTGGAAGTCAACAGTTATCTACAATTTGAATAATGCACAAAACTCAACTACTCAGTAGTTCTGTGTGTCAGCCACACTTAAGCCTTTTTGGTGCAGTCTTCTGTATTTTTTTTTTTATCTATAAACACAAATCTAAAAGTATAAGAGCTGATGTAATAACATATAGAGTGTGTGGCAAGAATGTATATAGAAATGTTTCTAAGTTTTGATGAACTTTCTTCACAAAATAAACATGATGGACACACGTGCAGTGCATGGGTCTGCAAAGGTAGCCTAGTAATGTACTGGAATTTACGGTGAGCCCCGAAAAAAAAAAATCAATTCAAAATCTAACGGTCAATAAAAATGTACTAAATGTTACCTTCCACTTTCAATACTTTATGGGAGTTTCTAAAATGATACTCTCTTCAACATACCACTGTATTTATACAACTCTTCATTTGAGGCATGCAAATGGGATTCCCTACCTTTAAGTTAGACTATTCAATCACTGAAAAACCTGGGATCTACTGACCAATAGCACAATAATTAGGAAAGTATAGTGCTCCGCAAATTTATCTATCGATAGGTTAGTGTTGAAAGGACACATTTAGGACATAAAGTTATGTTATCACATTCATCCCATAATCCTCATGAATAATAATTCTCAGATTCCAATAGCATAATGGATAGGCCTATAATTTACTTGAATGTAGTTTTTCACGCTTTTTAGGCAGTAATGAAGTAGGCCAATAAAAAAAGAAAATTAATGACAGTTTGTATGCATTTAATGTAGTTGTGTCTTCGGATTGGCGTTATGTAATTATGTGTATTCTACTCTCTTGTTTCCGTTTATATTTTTTTAACCATACTCATGTTCTACAGGCTTTTCATGTTTAATGTTACCTGATTATCTACAATGTGTGAATAACAGGTAGACACGATAATTATATGCAATAGGAGTGGAAACTGAACAATTACCAACAACGTAAAAAAGAGCAGTCCAAGCAAGGATATTATCAAGCAATGACAATAGCAAAGGAGTCTGCAGTAGCACGAAATATTCACTATGGATATTTTGCAGTCCTGTTCGAATCGATAAAATTATGGTTGCCTTAAAGACTGCTCTGCTCGGCAAAAGGGAGCATAGATTGTCAGCCAGACGGCCCGCCGCGGCGATGCGCATTGCATATCCGTTTCCGACACAAGGTCACGTGTGCGTCGATGAATCGATAGCGATCACCTGATCTTGGTTAAACTGAGTCAGTACCTCCGCAGATTTATGCCGTGTCTCAGAGTAAATGTGCGTTTGCACTTTGCAGACGGATTTTAGGGATATTTCGTGTCGTCTGCTAGGTCTTGAAAGCATATCTTTCTTTCTTTTTTTTTTCCATAGCAAGAGTCCTCATTGATTGACCGACCTTTTTCAATTTCAACAAGATGCAAGCAAGTATCGAACCTATAGTTCAAATAGGCCCTACACTACGTGCTGTTCCTTCACACGCACACAAAGACACACACACATCATGCATATGTACGCATATATACATTTGTATTTACAATATGTATGTTTATGTATTCATGTAATATTTTTAAATATACAGTGTACATGCATATCATATTTATGTATGTTTTATGTATGCACGGGCATAATACGTGCATATATACAAGTGTAGCTGTATTTAGACTTTATGTCTATATTATGTTCTTCCTTATACCCTTCACTACTTCAGCTACTTCTGTGCCCTTATTTTTCATTAATTTTTCCCAATCATCGTCAATCTGATATTGCCTTGGTTATTCCATAAATCGTCATATTTCTATTGTTGTCGACCATAAAACATTTATCAAAGTTCCCAGGGTCAAAGTCCCTTCCCTATTCCTCTTTATTACCCTGTTTAATACGTCATCAGTACAGGAAGGCAATATCGCCAGTCGTATGATAAAGGGACCATTACAGAATTACGAAATTGTCCGCTCGGGACCCCGCCCGCCCCCGAGCGCGTATTGTATTATCACCGCTGCCCTTTCAGTCACTGCCCACTGGCCCCAAGTTAGAGGAGGCCTCTTAAATTGTCGCCGCTGCGTGATGTAGGTCAATCTACAAAGAACCTTACCACGTTCATCCGACAACTGCTCTTGTCCATCGATGCTGGCGATAATTAGGTAGGGCCATGCAGTATTAAGGGCGAAGGTATCGGTGGCGTTGGTGTTGGATGGGGTGTTGGATGGGGGGGAGGAGGTGGGACTTCTAACATTACTTCCCCTTGGGGAATTTCTGACATCATTATTACCGTGATGTAATGGGGAATGTTTACGTAAAATGTTCTAAATTCATATCTTTGTCGTTCTCACAAACAAACATTCAACAGCAAATTTATCACAATCATGGAATACACACCTAAAATACAAACACACATTTTAATATCTTTTTGTCTGCGTGTTATTCTTTTGTTTGGATATCAAACGGGATGAATATTACTTAGGACGTCATACTATTCGCTGTTATTAACATTCATACTCATTTCGCGGTTGTTCAAAAATACATGTACAGAGATATAATTGGCGTTTTAATCGTATGAAAAACAATATTCTTAAATCCTTGGTAGATAGCCTGATAGCATGTGTATCAAGATATGGATGCATGGCTATAATTAAAACATTGTTTCCATGACGAACACTGTAAAAATTATGTTCAAGGGTTCTCCAGCATTACAATAGGTGAAGGCCAGAGTTGTCCTCAAGTACTATTTTATGTGGGCTTTTACCATTCGATTCCATCAACAGCTGTCCAATGAATCGGGAGAATACAAGTTTATCGTCAAAGTCAATCCTTCGGGAACCTCAGACTTTCACGATTTCTTGCGGTGAGTAAACTAGTCTGTATTGCACTGTGGATACCTCGGGAATAGAAAATAATGGTCACATTAATGCCCCAAATCAGGTTTTAGTGTTTGTTTCTTTTTCTTTGTTTTCCACCTTACCTGAGTCAAAAGCTCAGTTAATAAATATTTTGATTATTCATCGTCGGGCGTACATCATCCATTGAGCATCGTGCATAAACATTTTCAGCTTCTTCTTGAAAATGCCATGATGGATATTTCACCAAACTTGGCAGGTATCAGCTACATGTAGTATCCCTGAGGTAGGGTGATATGGTCGTTATTTCTTCAAATGCACATCATGGCTATGTCCTCTGGTTTGCTTTATTCTTCCTGGTAGCAGTCTGCATGCATGGAAGGTAAACTTGAGATACTCGGGTGAGCCCTCGACCCCTGGGCTCTTGATTTTAAGTCCTCACAAACAAGAACAAAATGTGACCCAGCATCACAAAACCTCCACAAAGTCGCCAGACATGCATTTTTTTCTTTTTCTTTTTTTGTTAAGGGCGGATTCTGATAGAGAAGATTCTGAGCTTTAAAATAATTATTACATATAATTCAATACATTCATTGCACAACTAACACGGTTTGGTGGAGATTAAGCGCTTGAATAGATCCTGTAGTTCAGGGCCTCTTTTCTCAGTTTACACTTTTCCAGAGTGTGTGCTTTCTTTCTAGTATTTAGATAGGTTAGAGGAGTCCATTTGTATTGAGTTATACACCATTTTAAAGCTTAGAGTCTGCTCTTTTAAGAAACTGCACGTAACTAAAAATCCATGTCTGGTGACTTTTTGTTGGTTTTTGGATGCAAGGTCACATTATCAATATTATCACTATTATCGTTTCTTCATTATGATTTCCTTTTCTTATTATGTGTCGTTATTTTGGGGGCTCTTAGCCCTTTTCCCAAGCCTCTTTCTATTTTTGTGCTAGAAACACACACACACACACACACACACACACACACCACACACACACACACACACACACACACACACACACTCTCTCTCTCTCTCTCTTTCCTCCTCCTCCTTTGCTCCCGCATCAAAATGGGGACTACAAATGTAATGGACGGAGATACCGGCTTGCCTTAAACGGCAACGGTGATCTAGATGCGTGCTTTCCCGCTGGTCCTGCGAGAAAATCAGATTAGTCCTACCCGGTGGGCTCCGACGGGCAGATTTGGAGAAGATCGCACGTTAGGACGACTCCTGAGCTAATTCAATTTGGATAGTTGGACAGGATAGAGGCATCTACATTAGCACATGGTGTTGGTGAGGTGTCTTGCCACAAAAAGAGCGACCGATATCCTGCGTAATGTTGTATTCTATCTTCGAACACCAGGCTTTGACCGTTGTGTTAACCGACTTGTGTTAGATGCCACTTTAGCCGTGATACATGAACTCGCTGTCTCTCGTTTTCTGCTTCATAATTCTCTTTTCTTCCACAGCTTTACGGCAATGATGATACACATTGTAAGGCATTTTACAAAAACACCTTTAGTGCGGATGCGTGTCCTTCGAGTCGAAATGGTGCTGGCATATCATTTCATTGCACAAAAGTAAGAAACAATCATTTGCAATAATATTAGCACCATGTTGCATGCATGATAACATGTCCTTTAAGGTTTCCACATATTGGTATCATCAACCTATGTACTTGTATTAATAATAATGCCATATCATCTTTCTTCTGACGATAGTAGTTAGTCTCACTACACACTGAAGGCATGATTTTATTAACGCTGTTTCAATTTTGATTTTGGTGTTTTTTCCCCTCAGTTTTCATCTGAAACTGCAAGGTCTAAACTGCTACCCGTGTTTCTGATCTTCGGTTAAAAAAAAATGAGATGGGCGACGGTTATCAAAGGCTTCACAAAGACGTCTAGTAATGTTTCCTTAATTAACATCTTGTCAAATTGTTAAGAGTCAGGAACCACGACTACAATAACAATATCTAAAAAAAAAACAACAACCTATAACTGCAGACAGTTAGTGATAATAATGATTATCGTGAATAAGGTTAGAGGTTACTGTTCTAATATAATGCTGTTTTTAGATCGTAAACAAAACTGACTGATATCACATCTGCTTGTATGTGTATGTGTTAATATGTGTTTGTTTCTGTGTGTTTGTATGTATTGGTGCTCGTGTATAACTGCATGCATACGTATAATTGAAATTATACATGTATAACAATAGTAATAATGATAATAAACATAATTCATATTTGTAAGGCGTGTAATAGTCATCATTAATTCTCTATGCGCTTGAGACCAAAATAATATACCATCACCAGTGCCTTATCAGGTACGTTTTCAGCGTCTTCTTGAAAGATCCAAGAGAAGATAGGCTCCTTTAATACTCAAAAGGGGTTATGAATTCTACAGAGTCGGAACTGATGATGTGAAGGACCGGTAAGCATGTTTGAGTGATTAAAGGCTCGACTGACAAAAGATGTTGTGTGATGATCGACGAATACGAGTTTGAATATGCTGGTGAATAAACTCTGTGATATAAGAAGGGGAGGGGTTTTTTTTCCGAACTTTAAAACGTATTATAGTCAATATCTTGAATATAACACTTTTTTCAACTGATGATTAATAAAATTCACACAGAATTGATTTGATAGAGTCCCAAGAGCGTGCACTCTTTATCAATCTATCTACAGTGTTCTGAATTCTTTGAACCCGGATTACATCTTTCTTTGGAAGTCCTTACGATAAAACATTACAATAAACGAGATATTATCAACGAGTGCACAAGCGTTTCAATAGCCTTTATGTTGAGGTGATACCGAATTGTTCCTATGTTTTCGAATGGCTATGATTGCTGACCGACAAGTTTTAGTGATGTGATCGGCCATGAACAGATGTTTATCCATGATGACATCAAGGTTGCGTGCTGACCGCACGGATACCAACGCCATTCACGGTGACGAAAGGAGGGAACAGAGGAGATGAAGCTAACTTAGATGTAAAGTATATAACTTCAGTCTTTGACACATTAACGAACTGATTATTCTTGAACGACCAAGATGTGATGTCTTCGATGCAGCTGTTATATGCGCCTGATCGCCATCTCCCTGTTACTGGGTTTGAATGCCAAATATATTTGGAAATCATCTGTATAAGAATATAATTGAAAATAGTCCATACGCATTGGTGATAATTACAGAGAGGGACACTTTACAAGATGAAAAGAAGAGGACACATAACGCTGCCTTGCATGGACCCTATACGGTCATCTGCCACTGAATGGAAATGCTGACTTTAGATCTTCACAGTATGGGAACGTCCATGCAGATATGGACAGAACCAGTTTATAACAGAGCCTCCTAAATCCATGCTGCCTTGTGGGCTGGTCGAGTAAGATGGCATGATCGATGGTATCAAATGCTGAGCTGCTGAAGTCCAGCAATGCCAAAATAGCTTCCCATCACCGATCTAAACAGAGTGCGATGTGTGGTTTTGTACAAGCGTCAGTGCAGTCTCCACACTATACTGTCTTCTGTATGCCGATTGGGTGAGAATGTAACTGTTTTTTTTCTGTAGGTGTGTAGATTGTGGTTTGTACATGCGTCAGTGCAATCTCCACGCCACGCTGTCTTCTACATGCCGATTGGGTGGGAATATACAAACTATTTTCCTAACTTGAATAAAAGAATACAAGTACACGAAGTAGGTAAAAGGTTGCAAAAGAAACGAAAGCCCGTATGACGTATTCCATAATTGTCCCTGGTTTTTACCTTGTTTTATACACACGGGAGGTATTCTCTATAAATATGCTTTTCTCATTTTATAACGCAGGCTCTAATTTCAATCAAAGTGTGCGAGTATAGGGCTCCTCTATCCTGCTTTTTCATGCTGTAGCTCGGCGTAGAAGAAAGAAATTGCTTTATACTATATGGGAAGGATGACTAATAAAAAATTTCAATTAAAATATCCAAGTGTAAGGGAGAGGGCCGAAAGGGCATTTTAGTGAAGGATATTAATGTCGACTTATCCATTGTCCCCGTTCACTTCCGAACCATTGTATACCTACATTGCCTGAGAAGAGCTGCCACGGCCTTTTAATTTCAACGGTCCCTATGAGGCAAGAGTCAGTCTATGATTTCCTTGGGGTATCAAACAACTTCTTCGACAAAATGGGCGTTGATAAGCTTTGCCCTTCCATCTCTTTTTTTTTTTTTTTTTTAAATTAGCTCTACCACAGCGCTACTTGTCTAAAATACATTAAGATATTGAGCAATATCCAACATCAAACTGTGTTGACGTTGAGAAAGTGAATCCTATTGGATAACGTGCACATTCATAGACATACCAATATCATCATGGAAGTACTCTCTCTCTCTCTCTCTCTCCCTCTCTTTCTATGTTTGTCTGTCTCTTTCATATCTCTGCTCTTAAAGGATGGAGTTCTGTTCCGCTAAAATTGAACTTCATTGGATGCACTTACTATGGTCATTGAGGCAATAAAAAGAATGCAATATTGCAATGATAAGACATAATAGATTTTAAAGGGTCGTATGAAAAAAAAAAAAAGAATGTTATTTTTCCAGTTTCGGCCATAATGCTTTGTCGGGGTCAGATTTTATCGGTGTCGCGCTCGAGACTTCCGTAGACAATAATTTGAATAAAGGGTACTATTGACCCAACCAGCGCTATGAGTGTGAGGCTTGACGTATTAATCAGTATAGTATAATGTTTTGCACCAATGGTTAATACCATACCCATAACCCACACCATACCCTGTAAAATTTTGTCAGACAGCTTGAGCTAGTATAATGCTGATATCAATACAAATCATGTTTCATATTTCGTTCCATCCGATATCATATTGAATGAAAGTAACCACTTTTGTTTAAAATTAGCTAACAACTCAGAGATAGATACTGCATTATTTTTTTGTTGTTGAAAGAATAATAATACATCATCAGTGATCATTTTACCAAAGACATTACAGTTATTTAAAAAAAAATAACGGAAAGAGTCGTACTGAAGTTTGTAGTTTAATGGTGTAGACAGGTTGTTTTTGAGATGGGACAAGAGAGAATAATATAATCTAACACACACACGCACACACACACACACACACACACACAAATACCCGCGTATTCATGAAATAATACGGGCTTATCCCATGTCTATTCTTGATGAATCTAATTCTTTAACATGACATTTAAAGGGTCCTAGAGAGAAAAACCTTAATTAGAATAAGCGGATACACTTGCGAGTAGGATATCTGTGGCAACGCCCTCCTAAATCGATTTAATGTTTAAATGGAATCCCGTAAGGCTGTAATAAATGTATATTACGTTGAGACCGGTAATACGGTACCATGTTATGCCTCTGCGCACGTAACATTATAGAGCTTTATATTTTTAGGAAGTTACTTTCTCGGAATTGCATGTTAGACTGTTCAACGTTGTAAGCTCCAGCCAATTCCGGTTTGTTGCTCGGTAGCCAATGCTGAGGTACTGTAACTCGATTACCGACGCGCTTAAAATCGATGATTAGGCATGATACGCTGCTTGAACACGATTTCTTAAAACATGGGAATGAATTTGTTAATGTCCTTTGGAGGGTAAAAGCCAGGCACGGACAGAAGGGAGACATAGACATACAAAAAAAAAAAAAAACCGAAGAGAAGGTAACATTAAATATGCAAATCACGAGTAAGGGATGAAGGGGAAAGAGAGGGAGAGAGAGAGAGAGAGAGAGAGAGAGCAGGTCAGATTGATGATAAATAGAAACAAATTGTGATTATATCGGATTTCTTTTCTTTTCTACTAATATAATCTTGATTTTAAGATGAATTGTAGTTCTTCTCACCAGATGTTTCTTACTAGAAGAATGTGAAAGTATAGGTCTCAGACGTTTTTGTTGTCAATGAGGACAATCTTTTATTGGGAGGGGGTTGCTTGTGGAAGCGTGCAAAACAAATTCAAGTAAAGAAATGACGAATAATCTATGAAAATTGTATGTACATTTATGTGTAAACATTTCTATCACGGTAACAGAAAATGCATTATTTACTTAGGGGGTACTCCCCAAAGACAATGGTGTTATTTCTGTCACCTCGGAATCCATAATCTAAACCAGCGGTTCTCAGTGCAAAGAATTAGTCTTTAATAACTTTGTCTCCTTTTATTCTCTTGATCTGGCAGGACTATTGGGAGATTTTTAGCATCCAATCTCCCCCTCCCTCTCTCATTTTATTCCCTTTCATTTCATTTATTGCATTTCATTAAAATTCATTTCTAACAAAGAATAATTACAGAATGGCATTCGCAAATACACAATCATAGTAATACGAAGTTAAATAGATTCATTTCATATAAAAAAAAAAGAAATCATAAAAAGTAATGAAATAGAACCTCTTTCTCCCTCTCTCTTCATTAATCCTCTATTCCATGAGCATCATGTTGGACTCCTTTGTTATGTTTCATTGCACTAATGTTATTCATTATCGGTTGCCAATCAGTCAAGCTTTGTACTTATTCATGGTTAATCGTTGTATGTGGGAATTATGCCGCATGTCATTATTAGAGATGTATACGAATATAACAAAAATTGTTAAAGTAATAATATTTAGATACATTATGTGATGCCATATTTGTTCTTAAAGTATCAATGAAATTGCTGAAAACTGATGTAACTATGTAGCGTTCCATACAGACAATTAATCACATTAAAATCAAATCTTAACTCCCATTCCTGACAAGGCTGAAACCAATTTGAGGTCTGTGCTGAAGGGTAGCAGTAAGATTCGAAAGATCAGTGATTTAAAAGTAACATTTTATATTCTAAAAATCACCCATATTTTTGTATACAAATAGTGGGAAAGCATTTCAGGAGTTATTTGCAAAAATGATATTGTAATGATTATCTAACTAAGATATGAAAGATACTAGAATGATATCATGGTATAGGTGAAGTATCGTAGATGCTGGTGTAATTCCCTGAAATATTAACGGCCATATTTTCATGATATTGATAAACTTTAGGCCAAAGAATGACGAAAAGATCAAAGAAATAAAGAAAAAAGATATAAAAGAAAAGATATGTTGTCTCGGAACGCTGCCAAAAAGTGAGCAGTATTCAATTATTGAATTGGTGAAATAAAAGGTGCAAACACCAGGGAGATATATCGTTTTCTTTCTTTTTTTTTTTTAATCAACCCTGTCTTCTTATCATAGTATAGTTAATGACCCGTTGAGAATTGCTGACTATATAAAAATTAAAATAACAGCTTTCAGAATTTCATGAGTTTTCTCTCCCATCATCTACCATGCCAACTTTTATCTGTCTGTCTGTCTGTCTCTCTTTCTCTCGTTTTCCTCCCTTTTAAAGGGACGGTATGGTCGCAATGGGGATTCAGATTCTAAATATGTCAGATATTAAACTAGCATACAACCGCACGAGAAATCGGTTTTGATATGGCCGAGATGTCCAAAAACAAAACAAAACAAAACAAAGAGGTCATCATAATATGTGGCTCCCATCATTTTTTAAGATCTCTTTGCTTTTGGACATCTCAGCCATATTAAAACCGATCTTCAAATAAACGTTGATCTTCTCCTACAATGATTATTATTCTTTTTATTTCATATGCATAACTTCTAACACCTCACAAAAGTTGAAACCTGAATCTCCATCACAACCAAAGCCATACCATCCCTTTAATCTTGACATTTTCGTTGATCTACAATTGAATCATGGAATGTGCTTAATGGGAACATCTCAATGTATATGATGTTTGTCTGCACGTGTTATTGTGTCGGCTATTGCATTTAAAAACTCTATGGTAATATCCATTATACAAATGTATAACAAAGTTATGGGGACAGTCAGCATTCCTGTATCTTATTTGGTCTCGCACGTCTTTGTGGTCGAAAAGATACTTTTTGATGAATAGTGAAATATTCTGAACTGAAGTGAGCAGAGGTAGCCTATACGAAATATTTACCATGAAGTGTAAATTCAGCGCATGGATTACCCTGATGGCAAGGATACAGTGTACCACTTTGTTCAAAGTGTGTTCACATAGCCGACAATGTGAAAACGCTCGGATTTAACCACAGTGTGAAGATGATTTCACACCATGGTGTGTGTTTTTTTTTTTTTCACAAAGAGTTCTCGTAGTAATGTCCTCTTTGATCCTGTGAATTGCTGATTCACAATGTATTCACAGCGTTCAGAACGCTCAAATTTAACTGTGTGAAGAGATTAAAAACACTGTGTTCACAATGTGTTCACACTGTGTTTCATATACTAGTAGTGTTTCACACTGTGGGACACTGCATTCTTTCTAACAGGGTAAACATTCTTGGCCCACGACAGATATCATACTGGGTACAGAACAACGGTTACAAATTGGATAGAATATTCTTCATATTTATGTCCTCATCGAGAAATAACATTGCTGTTAATATTTTGTCAAGACGAGTACTTAAACACGCCATGATCATCGCCTTTGCTTGCTGGTAATGGTGTTTACACAGGCAAAATTACCCATACTGACTTTCTCCACGTGTGGCTCTTACTTACTTTGAATATCCTGTAGGGGCTTTCGAAGATGCTGCACACTTCTCCGTCTTGTTCGGGCGGCTTCTTACGGAGCAGGGCCGCCTCCCCGTCTGACAGCACCTCCCCGTCAAAATCGTCGCACCCTTTGCCCGTCTGGCACTTCTTTGACTTGTGGCGCCATTTCCAGAGTCCGGCTGCGCGAACAGGCGACATAGTTGTAGGCTTGTTGAGTTTCTCTTCGACGTTCTCATCCATTTGGGCGGGAAAACAAGTCTTACCTTTCTTTTGTCAGCAAAATGTCACTCTGATGATTGGGAAGAATCTAACAGCATGTTTTGTTTTTTTTATTCACTTGTTTTGCTTCTGTTTAATAGCTTTTTTTTGTTTCTTATGCAAGCGAAATGGTATTGACAGACATGCTTTTTGTCATCTGAAATTCCTTGAAATGTTGTTTAAAAGCATTATTCCTTGGATGTTTGATTCCTTTGAATTCCTTGCTTAGGCTATAGGGAATATCACCCAAAGGGGGAAAAAAGTACGACACTCTTTGACGGAAAGTCAGAACTTATTGAGTACTATCATACATTTTCCTTACATTCCAGGGGAGGTACTGAGTGAAGAACCGGAGGTATGGAGGGAACTCCTTTCAGTCGCAAATCCAAACTATTGCTCGAAATTTCACTTCCCTTTTCCAAGCCTTTAATTGTCCAAAACAAAAAGTGAAGTCGATATTTCCCAGTATATCCGATCGGAAAATTTGAACACCGAGGAGAGATTACAGTTGTACCTGCTTTCCGCACATTCTTACGCCGCCTTCCATCCCTGGTACATGGCTTCGCATCGTGTAACGACTGAAGTAGGGGATGACTGGTCTCTTTGGATCATTCCAGAAATTAGACATATAAGATCTGACAAATTAATCCGGGAGGTTTAGTCACGGCTCGGCTAGTAATTAATCATCTTCTGAAATCCATTTTCCCGACCTGTATGCAGCTCATTCATAAAAGATTCTGGGTAAACCTCTAGAGAAAGTTGTTACGAACACTGTCCCATGACGTCATGTGACCATCACGTTTTGTGAATGCGAAGGGTGGATTGGGTCATGATACTACCGTTGCAGAAGTGTGCTGTGCGGAGATCCGACGATGATTGAATTCTTGTTGGTCTGGGGGATTCGTGGCGTGCACTGACGTCACAGGCACTCTGCTTATCACGTGCTAACTACGCCCAATCAAATGCACTGATTGCATTTTACATGAGTATCGTTCGCGTGTAAGAATCTGTGGCGTACCCTTTTTACATTGCAGCAGTATTATAGTTGTATCCCGTAAGATAAATCTACGGCTGGATGAATTTGATAGATTGCTGACTTTGATGACACTCCATTTATTCGAGGTTGACTGAGAGTTACGTGAAGAGAGCATACACACGCGCTCACACACGCACGCACGAACTCACACAGACGCACACAACCCACACACACACACACGCATGTCTACTACAATGATACAGGGAACTGTGTCGTGCTAACCCTTTCGTTGATTACAAATTTTCTGGAAGATATCAAATAAAGGTACAAAGAAATAGTTCAGTCCATTTCGATTTGCTGTTATAATTTCCGAAAACGGTTTCACATCCGAACCTTGACACTTCATACGTTCGTATGATTCCCCGCCTTTGTAGGTCCTACCAAGCAGCTAATTAATGATATACCATTTTAATTTTTTTCTGATTAGTTTGTTTCAAGAGCTGTTTGTTATGTACATTGTACATAATGTATTAGAATGTCTTTTGGAAAATCAACGGGAACCGTTCAAAAGTGATGACTCATGTATTTCGTGCAATTTTGAAGAAAGGCGGGGTAGTCAATGTATGCATAGTCTTATTTCTAGGGTTGTTTGAATACAGGGAAGTGGCCATGTGTAGTGCCTTCTGTGATTATGTGTTCTTACAATGTATATAGGCCTATGTGGGTATGCCTGGGTTTCTGTTAATGCGTGTGTGTGGGGGGGGGGAGGAAGGGAGTCTGCGCTGGTATTCAGATATTATGTATTCATGTATGTGCATTTGAGCGTTGTCATTGGATGGGCATTGCGCATACACTAATATAATCCCATAAACTCAAAGGTATAACTAACGGGGATTTGTTGCGTTTTAATAGTAACAATAGCTTTATGATTATTACGCTTTCAAAGATCCGAGTAGGGAATGGACAAAGAAGAACACAGAATATAATCTCACCTAAAAACACAAGGCATGCTCGACTTCCTCTAAAGGATCCAAGATTTGACCCCAGTCGAGCTTGCCTTGCGTTTATGATTTGTCTTTGGCTCACGTATTGTATAAAATCATTATTTTCTTTCTTATTTTTCAACATCGTGTTGATATAGATAACTTAAAAGCTAATTTCATCTCGAACAGGTCATCAATATTGTCGAGAAAAGTTGAGTAGACCCTCTCTTTTATCCAAATTCAATCGGTTAGGCCTACTTAAATATGCGAAATACAATAATTGTTTATGTGAGACAAACAAACTTGTAAAGATTTATCTTCTTCATTTTTTTTAAAGAAGAAATTATTGTCTATTAATACAACATTTCTAGAGGTTGAAATTCAGATAGGCAATACTGATTGTCAAAATTTCGATTGAAAGAAAGATATTATTCAGAGGGGTGAAGGTTCAGATCCAAGTTTCTTCACTTTGTCTCCCACTACAAATTAAATCTGTGAAGATCGCAACTGCTGATCTAAAAATTAGCAATGTAGATGACAGGTTCGAATCCCACTGGTTCCTTTTTTTTTCGACATGTTTGTTAATTTACAGATCAGCAGTTGCGATCTTAACAAATTTAATTTGTAGAGGGAGACAAAGTGAAGAAACTTGGATCTGAAAATTTCGATTGTTTAACAATAATAAGCATCATATTGAGCCAGCTTTCTAATTTTCTAGCCAATAACATCTGAAGAGCTGCTCTTCAGATATCTAATCTGATCTGCAGGTAACGGGTTACAGTTATTATTTCTTGCTACAGCCAAGATATCATAACCGAAAGTGTACAGAATGGATCCCGGTTTCATAGAGGTAAGGCAGCGGGGTTCCCTACTATGTTAGGAGCACGCCCCCTACGACGGTAACGCAATACGCGATTCCCCAATCAAAGTTGACAAGCTTTCTGAATTTTTAGTGCTGTTAAATGCTGCTTGGGCTGGATGAGAGGGCTACAGCAATTTGTGACACCAGATGTGCCAGAATAGCGATATTATACACAGTTAAGCTTGGAGATGCAGAGAGAATTTCACAAACTCTGACTTCTATCTGTTATATAAAAAGTCCACCCTTTGTATAATAGAGACAATGAAATATAAATTACCAATATTCGTCTGACTGGTGTATAAGTCTAGTAAGAAGTCGCATCAAAACCAAACTCGAGTGCTGTTAAGAAGAACAATCTATCGTTATATATATATATACTGATCCATGCGTAGATCGATGGAAAATGACAAATTACAATGCGTGCAGTAGCTTGATTCTGACGAGACATCATTTTCATTCTCTCAATGATGCATGAAATAGTCCGACATAATCTCATTATTATTCCTATGGTCACTATAATGCATAACGTCGGAAAGAAGGTTAAACTTCGTTATTCCGAAGGTTTGTTACAGCCTGTATTTTGATTTTTTTTTCAGAGGTTAGTCATGTTCGTTATTCCGAAAATTTGATAACGTTCATCATTCCGAAGGTTTTTAATACTAAAAAAAAATATATAAAGAAGGTTCGTTAATTTGGTATCTTATAAATCTCGAAAAATGAAAGAAATAAAAGAAGTCCAAATTAACGTCTTACATTTATACCACGACCCTGGTGGTCAGATTTTAATGATAATGAATTAATGATTTTCATTTTGTAACCTTTTTGTTGTCGTTGTTGTTGTTGTTTTAATTTAAAAAGTTGCTGCCGGCAGGAGCTACAAGGGATAAAAATATATTTTAGACAGTACCACTGCGTTTAGTACTCCATTGAAGAAAGGTAAACAACCCTTTATTTTTCTTCGAAATAACAGTAGCTGATGATAATAACATAACAGTAGATGATAATAAAACACACGGTATACAAAACTTCATTAGTTGTATGTCAAATCCAAGACCGCTTCAAGTATACTTTGTCTTAAAACTTCATGACAAAAACCAGTGTCACAAGTTTAGGATCATAACCAGGCAGACAACCACTGGAAGACGTTACGGGCAAGTCTAAATTTATGTCCCCTTAGATGCTCAAAATTCATCTTGATTTAATTCAAGAATGATTGATATCACATTGTAGTCCAAGAGTTATATCATTTATAGCCAGCAAAGGCAATATTAGATTATGCAAATTTATGCAAGAAACATTTACATAGTGTCGTGTTGGGATCGGCCCGGTTATCGTTATTCTGTAGAAAGAGGTACTTTACAAGAAATTCACTTGAACAAACTGTGAGTAGACAGTCATCCCATATACAGTTTGATTTGTGGTTATATTATTAAACCGGTTGTTTTCACTGGACAGCAACACAGTCTTAGGGGCGAGTGAGAGAAGTATATAGCTTGAGCTTGGTTAACACACCAAAGTGCTCCGGTCGGAGAGCATGAACAAAATGAGATCCTTGGAATTGGGTGCCATCTACTTTTATGCACCAAGACTGAATCACAGTACAGTATAAGTAAAAATTACGACATAAGAGTTCAGGGTTAAAGTCATAACGGACATGAATGGGGTTTAGCCATATACATGTAGGCAAGTCCCGGCTAATCAGCTAATGGCATGAATTGACATTCTTTGCGGTGTATCTCTTTGGAGTAAATCTGGGGATTTCTCCGGTAATATAGGCTATCCGCTAATGGTGCCAGTCAGCTGTCTAGACCTAATTCTTTTACTGAATGAAATTTAACATATAACATCCCCCTTAATTGAGAAAAAAAATCCGGTTCCCCCCTACTTTTTTTTTTCTCTCTCTGTCTCTCAGGTTAAATGTGTGAAACAATGACTGATTTTTTTTTTCTTCCTCCTTTAAAGGCACAAACTGCAATGTCCTCTGCAATAATACATGCTCAATAACAACTTTCATTACAATCATTTAAACAATACAAACATGTGTATAAACATGTGCTCAAACAGTTTGAAAATTTAAAGATAAATGAATCAACAATGAGATTAAGTAATCATCGTTCAAATGAAATATGACTCAATCTAGTTCGCTGAAAGGTATACATTGTAAATAATGATATCAACGAGCCTCACATTAATGAAAATATTTTACATATTCATCAACTCCACTATTCAGATTGTTATATCTGTTATCATAACTATTAGCAAGCGAAGTTCACAATTAGTATTTCCCTCTTCTGTCACTCACACTTTCAATGAATGTATTAGTAAGTTAGAACTGCGAGCTGCAGTTTGAAATCCATATTGCTTTTACATGATATACCATAATTGGTTGAAATACAGATCATACATGGAGACATAGGAAGCAACAATAACTAAAAATCTGTCTGAAATATTTGTAATCAGTCACTTTTTCCGATGCTGTCATTTGACAAATCGATTCGCAACAATTCAGTACTCTTGTATTGGCAAGAATGCTACCTTCTTACTTCATTAAATTATAAGACATAATACCGACACTGTGCAGACTTATGCACTTTCCGTGCAGTGACTTAATAATCATTCATATACTCCCACTGTGCAGACTTATGCACTTTCTGTGGAGTGACTTATTTTACTACAAGGATTAAATGCGATTAAATATGATTAAATATATTCAAATACTGATAAATAAGCAAAAATTTTAAATGGGAGTCCTCTTTCTTAGGACTTTAGCATAAAAAAACCCACGAATCTTGTAGAATGGAAAAAAAAACGTATATCAGTAATATACTGTCTATCATTGTTGTCAGATTGAGACAGATTGTTAGCAAACTGCTCAATTCAAAGAAGGCAATCATAATCTGATTTATGTTTTGACATACAAATACGTACTTGTATATGAATGTGTAGGCTGGCAATCATTTGATCTCCAACAATGATCAACTTCTGTATTATTGAACTCATCAAATAAAAAAAACAAAAAACAAAAACAAAAACAGGTGCGCCCAAGAACTTATAACATGCATATGCAATAACAATAACGATAGATAAAAAAAAAGATAACACCTTGCGTAGGGGAAAAATAGAGAATAAAATCAGTCGACTTTGTTTTCGATCAACCTAATTGAAAAGACCTCTCTGTGATCTAGTACAATTTGCAACTTGCAAGACAAAATCAGCTGATTATGCAAAAAAAAAAAGCATTTTCACTGGCTAAAGTGTCCCACACATAAGCATTCGAGTACATTTCCAACGTTGACCAATCATACATTGTACTTTTAGAAGTTCTAATTTATTCATTTGAACTCCTGATTATCAAAACTATAGGAACTGAAATGTAATTAATCCTTCATGTTATAATCAAAGTTTGCTTTATACGCATTTGACAAGTGTCTTACGTATTGGATATTACGTGGATAATGAATGGGAAGATCTGTTTTTGACAAGGACATGGTTGATGATCATCTTTACCGCTACTGTGAAGGATAGGTCTTTTATAAGAGTGAGACTGCATTTGCCTCTGCTATTCAACTGGCCTCGGGGAGGATGGAGGAGGACCATTATTGGATCACTCCATCTATAAAAAAAAAAAAAGGAAAAAGTAAATTCTTTTTTTATAATTTCCCTTATTTTTCATAACAGGTGGTGTAACATTCCTCTCCGTAACATCTTGAAATGTGACATGTTGATACAAATGTAATTCAGCAATCATTATAAACTTTACCTGTTTGTGAAATGAATTTGTCTAACAGACTGGGATTTTCTAGGAACCATTTGAGCACAATATACTCTTCAGCTTGTGCTATAAACTGATAAGGGAAAATCATCACAACTGTGCTTGTGGCTCTCCAAAATGACAACATCGAATGTACTCGTAAAAATCCACTTGAAGTGAAAACAGGCAACTTTGTCATTACTAGAATTGATTGCACATGAAAAATCCTGCTATATATTATTGTTTTGATGTTTGATTTTTCAACTGGACACTCCAGAATATGCCATGACTTGTCAACGTCATGGAAAGGATTTCTCAAAGTCATGTAACTTGAAGTTCAGTTTTGCCATGAACCACAAGTGACAACAAGCAACTTTGTCATGCAGTTGCGAGCATACGCACATCTATGTTCTGACTCTCTTTGGTCTACCATGGCTTTTAAAATCTTCCTTAGTTTTTGGAAAATTGAAAAAAAAAGGATTTTGCAGAAGCCTCATTGTACGTGGAAAAACATACAGATGGAAAATGAAACTTCACTTTCTTGTGATGTCACGCTTTTGAAAACTTACAATACAATACAATACAATACAATCCGATCATTTATAATATACCGCTCCTACACAGTAAATGACTGTGAAACCTTACACAGAAACCTTAGACAACTTGCACGGTAAGCCTTCAAGAGCTTTGACAAAAAGTACCAATTTCAAACCACAGCTTGTGTTTGCAAATAAGATCAAACGTGTCAGTGTTCATGACATGCAGTATGTGGATTTTAAAGCAGAGACTGTCGTGACTACATACCCTAGTCGAGGTAGGTTAAGCATCTAGGACACAACCTAAACTTAGCATATTTTTTGTTTTCAATTCATAATTGATTGACCACAGAATATTACAAAAGGGCTGGAATTAGAATGTCAATATAGAGTATCTGTAGGTATATGAGATAATGTAAAACTATTAAAGACTTTTAGAGTAATACAACTGTACTCTGGTGTTACTTTTATTTGTTTGTTTTCATTCTGACTTTCCGTTAGGTACCTGAACCAGGGAAGTACGCATGTACAAATCCATTTAATTTGTTGCATTTTGCAGTTTAGTTTGTGGAACAAAACTTAATGTAAGGCTATGGGAAAATTCAAAATGAATTTCATGAGTGCACTTGCTCACGAAACACAACTGTCCCATAAAAAAGTTTTGTTGTATCCCATACGCAAGGTGTATTTTCTCTGATTAAATCGACTTTATAAAAATCTGATTTTTTTCTATTGAAGTAAAACTTTGCTAAAATATATTTCCCTTATTGAGTATTGTAGCAAGAAAAAAAAAACCCCAATAATATATTCCTTTTAAAAGATTTTCAATACAAAGTTCATTTTGAAATATCTACTTTTTTGTGGTCCCATAGGTAAGTTCGCACATTTTTCTTCACATAATACAACCCACGGTCAAAATATTCTTCTCAGGGATACCTTTCATACTGATGATAACCTGTACAATCTAAAGATCGTTCATTACTTTTCAGAAGTTAGAAATTTTTGAATGCTGATGCGTAACGTGCGCCACTGCTTGGGCTTGCCCTTTCAGACACCGTCTATTAGCGTACGCTATCAACACAACAATACAATGTGACCGTGTATCACAAAACAAAACAAAAAAAGTCGCATCCCTTGATTCTATATGACTAAAAAAGACGGAATGGGTCAACTGGTTCAATCTTGAGTTTATGATTATTTTCTGAAAGAACTATTCTTCCACATTATTTTTTTCGTCTAGGATCATAACATGAATTAGAAAGTGTGTTTTTAGCAATTTTTCAACAACTCTTTTTTTTTGGGGGGGGGGGGGAGAGTAGAATGATCAGGTGTGTCTTAGGGCCCCTTTTCATTTCGTTAAATCATTTGCACACTCTTCACTATCAAGTCTAATAACTTTTGAAAGGATATTTCTACTGCTTTGAAAGTTGTTATTTATTATGAATAAAATGAGTTAATAGAACATGCTCAAATTCCAGCTTAATCTGATAATCCCTTCATTGTTGCTACGGTGGTTTACATCCTGTGTTATGTCCCTTTCATCGCTCATCTAGCTTAGTAAAGAATAAGCGCTTGAAAAGACCCTGCACTTCAGAGTCTTTTTTCTCAGTTCACACTTTTCCAGAGTGTGTACTTTCTTTTCAGTTCTAAGGTAAGTTAATGGAGTCCATTTGAATTGCGTTATACATCATTTTAAAGCTTTTAAAGGCTGCCTTTTACTAGAAATTCTTGTTTGGCGACTTTTTGTCGGTTTTGTGATGCAGGATCACATAATGACACTACTAAACAAACTACACCGGTATCTCCTTTAACCATTAGGCCTACTGATCAAGTACTTATTGCCTTTAGTCAAATAAGAATATCTGACACTTAAAAAGTGAATAAGTTGCGTTTCTTTCTCCCTCTCCTTCTCTGTCCATCTTCTAACCAGCTTGCATTGGGGGTAATTTCTGACTATGGTTGCCTTTTCTGCAATGACGATTGAAAGCCAGATCCTATCACATAACAGCAGCCATCACGTACACATTGGGAATTATTATAGTTGTTTATTGACTAAAGAGAAATCGATCTCATTCTGACTCGGATTCAGATTCCTCTGGGGTCTTCAGAATACTGGGGTCCGGAGTCAAAGTCTCTCCAGTCATCATCTCACAAATACTCTTCGGCAGCACCCCATGGTATGGAATTTTGTTCTGGAGGACAGCCCTCGATGCTATTTCTTTTAAGGATAGCATATTGGTCGTAGGACTAAGCAAGTCACTCAGCACCTTGAAGTCTTCATCATTGGGATTTCCATCAACGATTCCACATTCCATCAAATAGGCAAACATTTCCCCAGGAGTTCCGCCGAACAAATCATTCTCCATGTTCACAGGGCAGCCATGACGGACCATGATCTTCGCCAAGTCAACAAGGAAAGACTGGTCGCGCTTAGGTTCTGTGAAAAGTGTATGCACAAATATATG